>NC_060121.1:942832255-943135589 GCF_021461395.2 Schistocerca americana | reverse complement strand
CCGCCCGGCTATCGCGATATAGCTCAGCTACGTGTACGCCTCGATGCCGGCCGGCTCGGCGAGTTGGCACGCCCCTCGCCACTTTCACGCCTCAGCGGCGGGGAAACCTCAGGCAGCAGTCGCCAAGGGCGGCGGTGGTCTGCCTCCCAAACACGGACGTCCTGCGGCCGTAGCGTGGGCGGCGCCGGCAAAACAACGCGGCAGGGAGCGGGGGCGGCAACGCTCTTTACAGACTCTGCCGCAACAGTAGTAGCCTGACGGGGAGTACTGCCACCTTGTGGCGCACGGGCAACACTCTGGCACTCACTCAGGCCGTAATCTACATCTACACCCTACCCTGCATACCACTTCGTACATCGCAGGGCGTACAGTTTCTCCCCATTCCAACCGCGTATGAAGCGCGGGAGGAATGAATGCTTAACTGCCTCTCTGTGTGAGCTGAGTCGTGCTCGGATAGTCCAGTCGCTAGAGCACTTGACTCCGAAAGGCGAAAAACCAACGTTCGCTATTGGTCCGGCATACAGCTTTAATTTGCCAGGAAGTTACATAACGTAAGCATTTCTTATAGAATGCTGGGCGAGTGAGATATCTTAGTAGAAGACCGAGCGAGGTGGCGCTGTGACTAGCACACTGGACTCGCATTCTGGAGGACGACGGTTCAATCCCGGGTCCAGCCATCCCTAAATTGCTCCAGGCAAGTGCTGGGATGGTTCCTTTTAAAGGGCAAGGCCGACTTCCTTCCCCGTCCTTCCCTAATCCGATGAGACCGATGACCTAGCTGTCTGGTCTCTTCCCCCAAACAACCCAACCCACCTCTTAGTGGACGACTCCTTGCTGTTAGACTTCCTGTAAGGCATTTCACTGCTACGCCTCACCTAAGGCCTTCAGTGGCTCCTGGGACGTTGACCAAGACTTAGCTTGTATGTGTAAGAAATGACTATCAACGTTAGTCGTATCCTGCTGCACTGCAGCCCACTTGGCCACTGCCGCTCCGAGAGGCTGCTTTTCCTTGAGTGGAATGTGGATGACATTAAACAGCCGGGCCGCAGACAGACTGATGACTGGGCCTGCCGGAGTGGCCGAGCGGTTCTAGGCGCTACAGTCTGGAACCGCGCGACTGCTACGGTCGCAGGTTCGAATCCTGCCTCGGGAATGGATGTGTGTGATGTCCTTAGGTTAGTTAGGTTTGAGTAGTTCTACGTTCTAGGGGACTGATGACCTCAGAAGTTAAGTCCCATAGTGCTCTGAACCATTTGAACTGATGACTGCCTTGAAATGACAGGCACTCCAGTATCATGGCAAATGTCAGTCTGCTGTTTGTTCCAAAGTAACAGCTGGTGCACGGGAAAAAGAGACTGAGCTAATTATAAACATATGCCCATATTATTGTTTACTTTTCATTGTGATGTGCGAAGGAAAATAATTCATTGTGGTGGAATAAGTTTCAAAAGATACAAAACTGTTAAGGCTTTCGTGGCCATTTTTTGACAAACTGCCTATTGGCTTCTGTATCGGATTCTTCGGTCGACGTTCATCTGATCATTTTACTGACGTTTCGCCAGCACGAGTGGCTGGCATTGTCAAAGCTTCACCGTCCAGCGACAATGGAGAGTGAGGCATTGACAATACCAGCCACTCGCGAAACGTCAGTAAATTCATCAGATGAACGGTCGGCCGAAGAATCCAATATAGAAGCCAATAGACAGTTTCAAAAGACAGCTGCAGTCAATCTGATCATGGTCCAAATGGATATCTTTACAGTAATAATACAAGTGCACTCTGTTTAAATTCCTGCTGATGACGCATGTAATCGCTTTATTTGTAATAACGAACTGTGTATGCCACAATGAAGTGCAATTAATCACAATTAATATTTTATGGTCGCAGGTTCGAATCCTGCCTCGGGCATGGATGTGTGTGATGTCCTTAGGTTAGTTACGTTTAAGTAGATCTAAGTCTAGGGGACTGATGGCCTCAGATGTTAAGTCCCATAGTGCTCAGAGCCATTTGAACAATTAATAATTGTGATTGCATAGCGTAACTTTAAAAAGTGTGCCTACGTAAATTACACACTGTGTAAATGGCGGCACATTACAAAGTGATAACATCTACTTGTCTCCTTCTACAGGCAAAATTATATAAATATATACATTATACTTCCAGAAACGTAGAAGAGAAAGACTAATGAATTGTGTATCAATCAGTTGCAAAAAGAGACCATCCTCCTTCAAAGTGAAGGATTGTTTCAAAAGAATTCCTGTTTCTGAAATCAGAGACTGGCAGCAAGTGCTGTAGTGCTCTTCAGATATATAGTTGCGCAGCGCCTGACTGAAGCGACGGTAACCTCAGAAGGCGGCAGACGTGGTACACAAGACGACGGTGAGTGGCCATTAAAGCCGATCCAGTAGCCGCGATGTGTTGGCGGGGCCTTTTGTGGCGGAACAACAGCGGGGCGGGAAGAATGGCAGCAGTGTTCGGCGTTCGCTGTTTGCGGGCCGACCTCGCGCTTCCTCGGCTCGCCTCGGCCTGCCTCTCCTTACAATTCGCCGGCGCGTGGGCGGACATCAAAGGGCCAGGGCGCGTTTCCGCTGCCTCTAGGTACCCACCCCGCCCCCTCCATCCCAGGGGGGCGCAGAAAAGAACCGAGCCTCTTCCGCCTGTCCTTTCCAGAGACAAAACTCTGGAAGCGAGGCACGGCGCCCAGCATGCTGACGTCACGCACCACTTGATTCGGAACTGGTGGCTCGCCGAATGTTTGGTTTCTCCCTCTGACATCCGTCCTGAATCTTAAACTTTGTCAGGACAATCGAATTGCAGGCGCGCAGTTCTCCCTGATCTAATCAATAACAGGCCAGAAGTAACATAATCTATCAACTTACAAACTCCAGTCGCCTCCTCTCGTCCATCTGTATGTGCAGGCTAATCTCAGAAACTGCTGTAGGGATCTCGACCCGGTTTTCACTTCTAGATACACTGACTCGGCCGCGCGGGATTAGCCGAGCGGTCTAGGCGCTGCAGTCACGGGCTGTGCGGCTGGTCCCGGCGGAGGTTCGAGTCCTCCCTCGGGCATGGGTGTGTGTGTTTGTCCTTAGGATAATTTAGTGTGTAAGCTTAGGAACTGATGACCTTAGCAGTTAAGTCCCATAAGATTTCACACACATTTCAACATTTTGAACACACTGACTCGCGAGAAAGGTTTCTGTATATAATTTATAAACCTTTCGTAGAAATGGTCCGATTTACGATGAAAGATGTGAAAACGATGCCACTGCCACCTAGTGAATAACCGCCATTAACTAGAGAGGACAGCAGCCCCTTGAGGCAGCAGAAAGTGCTACTAAATTAACATCTGATGTGCTGGTCTGGTGGTACTGATCGAGTCTTGTGTGTGTGCTTTTTTTTTTCACTCTGCCTGTTAACCTAGCGTTCACCTGTCTGTGATGTGGAGATTCGCCATAAACGGAACGTTGCTCGTATTCCACATTACACTTCAGCTTTCCTTTTGCCGGTTTGATAACTGCTGAATGCAGTTGTTTCAGAACAACTGCATAGAAAAAGAAAAAAAAACACGCTAATACAAAATCTG
This sequence comes from Schistocerca americana, assembly GCF_021461395.2. NCBI lineage: Eukaryota > Metazoa > Arthropoda > Insecta > Orthoptera > Acrididae > Schistocerca > Schistocerca americana. The sequence continues at coordinate 943,132,003 of NC_060121.1, read as the reverse complement.
TGTTAACACTGGCACATGCATAGATCGTCAGCTGTGGAGGTCCACCGTTAGGAGTGTTCGGCGCACTGCGTTTTCAGGCACACTTGTACTCTGCCCAGAATTAAAGTCCGATGTTGATCCGCCACAGTTAGCCGCCTGTCCTGATCTGCCAGTCTGTCCAATTTACGACGTCCGACATCCGTAATGAGAAGTGGCGACCCGACCTCGCGACGTCTGAACGTGGTTTCGCCACGTGTTGAAGACACTCACCACAGCACTCCTCGAACATCCGACATGCCGTGCAGTTTCCGTAATGCTCGTGCCGAGGCTCCGGGCTGTCACAATCTGGCCTCGGTCAAACTCAGATAGATCGTGCGCTTTCCCCGTTCTACACACGGACAGCACGCTCAATGAGACTACATGCTCCGTGCGTGTGTCTATCAGTCACTCCTCGCCAGGTGAAGCTTGCTATCGTAAAGACGGATTTATACCGATAGTAGGTCGGTGGTCATAATTTCTGGCTGATTAGTGTGTACTGCTGCACGAGTGGCCCCACACACAATTCACAAGTGGCAGAAAATTAATAAAAGAAGTCCGCGCATGAAGTGTGAAACATGTGTATCGTTTCTCTTCCAATTCCTTGTTTAGTGCTGGTGCACTAGCATAGGGAATGGACGTCAGATAATTCGGTACTCTTTTTCACGTCAGATAATTCGGTACTGTTTCTAGCATTTGTAGACTTAGAGAAAGCTTTTGACAATGTTGACTGGAATATTCTCTTTCAAATTCTGAAGGTTGCACGGGTAAAGTACAGGGACCGAAGGGCTATTTACAATTTGTACAGAAAGCAGATGGCAGTTATAAGAGTCGAGGGGCATGAAAGGGAAGCAGCGGTTGGAAAGGGAGTGAGACAGGGTTGTAGCCTCTCCCCAATGTTATTAAATCTGTATATTGAGCAAGCAGTAAAGGAAACAAAAGAAAAATTTGGAGTAGGAATTAAAATCCACGGAGAGAAAATAAAAACTTTGAGGTTCGCCGATGACACTGTAATTCTGTCACATACAGCAAAGGACCTGGAAGAGCAGCTGAACGGAATGGACAGTGTCTTGAAAGGAGGGTATAAGATGAACATCAACGAAAGCAAAACAAGGATAATGGAATGAAGTCGAATTAAATCGGGTGATGCTGAGGGTATTAGATTAGGAAATGAGACGCTTAAAGTGGTAAAGGAGTTTTGCTATTTGGGGAGCAAAATAACTGATGATTGTCGGAGAGGATATAAAATGTAGACTGGCAGTGGCAAGGAAACCGTTTCTGAAGAAGAGAAATTTGTTAACATCGAGTATACATTTAAGTGTCAGGAAGTCTTTTCTGGAAGTATTTGTATGGAGTGTAGCCCTGTATTGAAGTGAAACGTGGACGATAAATAGTTTGGACAAAAAGAGAATAGAAGCTTTTGAAATGTGGTGCTACAGAAGAATGCTGAAGATTAGAAGGGTAGATCACATAACTAATAAGGAGGTATTGAATAGAATTGGGGAGAAGAGGAGCTTGTGGCACAAGTTGACTAGAAGAAGGGATCGGTTGGTAGGACATATTCTGAAGCATCAAGGGATCACCAATTTAGTATTGGAGGGCAGCGCGGAGGGTAAAAATCGTAGAGGGAGACCAAGAGATGAATACACTAAACAGATACAGAAAGATGTAGGTTGCAGTAGGTACTGGGAGATGAAGAAGCTTGCACAGGATAGAGTAGCACGGAGAGCTGCATCAAACCAGTCTCAGGACTGCAGACCACAACAACAATTCGGTACTCTTGTTCACTGGATGACGTCTGCACTACTGAGAATATGGGGCACGAACTTTGGACAAACAATAAATGAAACAGGATGGTAGCATGAGGACAACAGAGTGAATGGACAGCAGCGATTGGGAACAGGAGCCGTGGCTGTTTGTAGAACGGATGCGGGTGGCTGAACAGGGCTTCTGTGGTTTACGGCGCATTTTCCGCGCAGCCGGCCAACCTTCAAAGCACAGGAAAACTTGCCGCACCTGGAGCGGCAAAAAAGGCAGGCAGGCAAGCGAGCGGCCGTTTATGAATTGGCAGCCACCGGAGAGAGAAGCCGCACGGCTGCGGCAATCAGTGGGAACGCTTGGAAAAGCACCGGCGTCAGGAGCTGCCCTGGCGAGGAAATGGCTGCGACCGAGGGTGCAGAGCCGGCCCGTGTGGCCGAGCGGTTCTAGGCGCTTCAGTCCTGAACTGCGCGACCGCTACGGTCGAAGGTTCGAATCCTGCCTCGGGCATGGATGTGTGCGATGTCCTTAGGTTAGTTAGGTTTAAGTAGTTCTAAGTTCTAGGGGACTGATGACCTCAGATTTTAAGTGCCATAGTGCTCAGAACCATTTGAACCGAGGGTGCAGAGAGTTCATCTGAGAGGTGCGTACCTCTGTACCTAGCGTGGCAGAGGGTACTGCTTACTGTACCGTATATTAAGTTGCTATCCGTGGATGGAGCGTGGGAATAAAGGCTGCTTGTACGCATCTGTACGAAATCCGCACGAAAGAAAGGAAGATTAGTGTTCAACGGCCAGTCAATAACTAAGTCATTAGAAACAGATTACAAACTCGGATAAGGGACGGACAGGGAAAAAAATCGGTAGTGCCTTTTCGAAGGACCATTTCGGTATTTGCCTAGAGCAATTAACGGAAATCTGGGTGGGCAGGCGGAGATCTGAAATGTGGTGCTCGCTAATGTGAGTGCGATGTGCTAACCCTTTCTTCGAGTAGAAGCCACTTACCGTATTTGCACATTTGTGGACGGCCGTTGTGGCCGAGCGGTTCTAGGTGCTTCAGTCTGGAACCGCGCGACCGCTACGGTCGCAGGTTCGAATCCTGCCTCGGGCATGGATGTGTGTGATGTCCTTAGGTTAGTTGGGTTTAATTAGTTCTAAGTTCTAGGGGACTGGTGACCTCAGATGGTAAGTCCCATACTGCTCGGAGCCATGTGATTTGAACATTTCTGTTAACTCTCTCGCCCGCCACGCAAATCTATGACCATTCGGTCTGACCTCCTTTGTACAGATTCGATTTCTCCTGTTAGTCCGACCTAATATTGCTTCCGCATACATTGCTTTGATGCAGGCTTTCTTGTATCGCCGTCATAATCCTACTAATTGATCGCAGCCCGTCACTGGCGTTTCTACAGAGTGGTTGTAAAGTCAACACTTACTTCTTTTTAATTCTCCCAGAAAGTAGCTGGCGTTAAAACGTTGACTAATATGAGTTTTACCATTTACGATTTCAGAGGTTGAGCGAGAGAAAACCAGAAAATGGCTGGTGTACTCATAGTACGAGGGTAATCCCAAAAGTAAGGTCTCCTATTTTTTTATAAGTACATAGACCTGTTTATTTCTACAATGGTTTACATCAATTTACAGATTGAACATTCAGCTGTTTTTCGACATAATCACCATTTCTGTCTATGCATTTTTGTAGACGCTGTGGCAGTTTTTGTATGCCCATGTCATACCTACTCGCCGCCATGCTGTTCAGAAAGTTATGTACCTCTTCTTTCACCTCGTCGTCGGAGCTGAATCGCTTTCCGGCCAAAGACCTTACTTTTGGGATTACCCTCGTAGAAGGCAGAGCCACGGTTGCCAACATGCGGAAGTTTGGCGATCAGTGGTGCAAGTTCAGAGATGGTGGAGGCAAGAGCGAGGTAGGAAGGCAACGCTTAACCCTAAGACAATAAAAAAAGTGTCGTAAAAAGTCGATGACAACTGGTAGTGTGAAAGATGCAGGTGGAACTGGGAGATCCTCAACATCCAAACCGGAAGACAATGTGAATGTTGTTCAACAGGTGTGAACAGAGCCCTTCAACAACGCTAGCTACTAGGGAAACGTGATTGTCACGTCACACGGTAGCGACTATTTTAAAAAGGGAGCTATTTTTTTGATCTTGGAAGTCATAATAAGTGCAATAACTGTTACATCAGGTCTGCGACAGGACAATGAAATTTTGTGAGACTGTGCTTGATTGGGGAGATGATTATCCCGATCTGTACGACACTAGCCTGTTGTCCAATGAAGCGCTATTTCACACTGGAAGTTGTGTAACCGTTGCAGTTGTCATTATTGAGTAAATATGGACCTAAATGTAACGGCTGAAAAAATACAAATGGTTCAAATGACTGTGAGCACTATGGGACTTAACATCTGAGGTCATCAGTCCCCTAGACTTAGAACTACTTAACCCTGCGGCGGGCGCTAGGCGGCATACAGTGCCGTCAATTTTGTTTTCTTTCAATAATTACGTCATCGCGCCGAGCACACAACAGTGGTGCTAGATATGCTTCGACTGTTTAGTCACGCGCCAAAAGTGCATTACTGCGCCGTCATTATACCCACCATAACAGCTGTGACCCACCTGTGAAGCGGACGACTGCACCGAGACGGCACTGCGTACCGCTCGCGCCCGGTAATGTAAGTACATGTAGCCGTACCACTGTCGAATGTTTTGATGAATAGAAGCATTGTTTTACAACTATGTGGGTGAATGATGATTTAGTTATTACATTGCTTTGGTATTAGAATTATTTCATTGTCTCCCAGGTCCGCACAAAGGAAAGGACTAACACCAGAAGATGGCTCAAATGGCTCTGAGCACTATACGACTTAACATCTATGGTCATCAGTCCCCTAGAACTTAGAACTACTTAAACCTAACTAACCCAAGGACATCACACAACACCCAGTCATCACGAGGCAGAGGAAATCCCTGACCCCGGCTGGAATCGAACCCGGTAACCCGGGCGTGGGAAGCGAGAACCGATACCGCACGACCACGAGCTGCGGACATAACACCAGAAGAAATTGAGCTTCTTCTTCTTCTTCTTCTGTAATATCTGACGAAGAAGATTATGCAGATTTCTCTGACAGCGATGAGAAAGCAGAAATAACTGAAACTGCAGATCATTCCAGCGAATCTGAGCAGTCATGCATTGACGGGAATGAAGTGAAAGGAATGCCACATGATGACTGCCATTTTTATATTGCTAAGGACCAACAAATTTTGTGGATAAATAATCCGTTAGCACTACCAGGGAAACCAAAACGTAAGAATATAATCAAAGTCCCACCTGGCCCCAAACGCAATGGTAGAGAAGCTAAAACTGAAATAGCAAGTTGTTATCAAATTGTTTTATCCCGAGATAATTGATTATGTCGTTGCAAACACAAACAAGTACATAAATAACAAGAGACCATTTGTGAATTACTCAAGGGCTAGAGATTGCAAAACTACATCTGCTTCTGAAATAACGGCTCTTTTAGGAGCACTGTTTCTCATTGCTCTACAAAAAGGAGGACGCACGAATGTATTACAACTGTCAGCATCAAATGCCACAGATATTCTGTAATAACAATTTTAATTTTCCCATGCACCTTGGATGGATGTATACAGATCATATTAAAAGTTGCTGTAAAGAATGGTGTTATAAACAATAAACAATTCATTCCACCAAAAAATTAAAAAAAACTGCTTTTTTATGTTTTTGCACGCTCCCGCTGACGCAACAATCTTAAGCGCGCCTGCCGCAGGGTTAAGCCTAACTAACCTAAGGACATCACAAACATCCATGCCCGAGGCAGGATTCGAACCTGCGACCGTAGCGGTCGCGCGGCTCCAGGCTGAAGCGCCTAGAGCTCGGCCACAACGACCGGCTGAAAAAAATACAATCACCAAACGTAACGACCTGGTGCGGGATGACGTGAAGCACATTCATTGGTCTATACGTGCTACGCAACAGCATGCGAAAATGGAAGCGGATTGTTGTTCATCGAAGATGGAGCTCCATCCCATTACGCATATCCAGGGACAGAATGGCTTGACGACAATTTTCGTGGCACATGGATTTGCCGCTGGGGACCGTCAGAATGAACTGCGCGCAACCCTCATCAAACCCCACGTGTTTTCTTCCTTTGGAGTCGGGCTAAGGAAGAAGTATACAAGTTAAAACCAAAGGATGTTCACAGTTTTGAACAGAATATCCCTGAAGTGTTTGCGAAAATCCCAGATGAGATGCTAAGAAAAGCCGCGGATTGTGTTCCTAAAAGATTCAAGATTTGTGTGTAAAAAAAAAGGTTCAAATGGCTCTGAGCACTATGGGACTCAACATCTGAGGTCATCAGTCCCCTAGAACGTAGAACTACGTAAACCTAACTAACCTAAGGACATCACACACATCCATGCCCGAGGCAGGATCCGAACCTGCGACCTTAGCGGTCGCGCGGCTCCAGGCTGAAGCGCCTAGAACCGCTCGGCCACACCGGCCGGTCTTGTGTGTAAAATGTGGTTTCATACAATGAAATGCAAATTACGTAATGGTACACCCTAATAATGTATTCAATGAAACAAAACTGTGATAAGTTGCATACTTTTTGAAATATTCATTGTTACACATAGGTACTGACGTTACTACCGCTCTGTACAAATGTGGCTATGAGAGTGTTCGACTTCGTTTCCTTACACATTCTTACTCGTAAATATTTGTAAGATGTTACGTCTTCTAGTTGTGACTATTAATTCTGTAGTCAAAGGAGCACACCGTTCAGTGGACATTGCTGAATATGGGGGTACATGTGGTTGAATATGGGGCAACTCCAGTACGTTAACCATGGTCGTCAGTTACGATTGGAGTGGGCAGGGGGCCATCGAGATGGGAAACGTGTCACCTGGTCAGATGAATCAGAGCAGGTGGCTGGTCATGTCAGGATACATCACGATCCAGGTGAACGGCTACTCTAAAAAAGCACTGCGCCACAGGCACAAGTCGGCGGGGGCGTATTATGCTATAGGGGACACTTACCTAGGCTGGGACCTGTAATAGCAATCGAAGTCAGAACTACAGCTGTGGACAACGTGAAAAGTACTGGGGACCTCTTGCATCGCTTGATGTTACAGTGGTTCGTGGAGCATCACGGTGAACATGTCTGATTTGAAGGCGATGAAACATATCTAGGACGCTATCGAGCGCCAGCCCCACGCTCACAATTCACCGACCCGTAATATACTGGCGTTTTGCGACCAATTTGAAAACATCTGGTGCAACACAGCCCCAGAAAACTACCAAGAACTTACCCGATCGCCGCCATGCAAAATCGCTGCTGTATTGGGTTCGAAAGGAGGACCAATACACTATTAATAAGGTGATGTGGTCATGTCCGTTTTCTGTCTTCCCCTGCAATTTTTACCCTACGCATCTCCCTTTTCTACTATCAACGTTATTCCCTCATACGTTAACATGTGCCTAGCACTTCTGACGTTGCTTCTGGTCGATGTGTTCCACAGACTTCTTTCCTCCGCGGAGAAGTTCCTCATTTCTTACGACTCCACTTAGATGGCGTGCTACAGACGCGAAATTTGACCGACAGGAAGAAGATGATGTGATATGCAAATGATTAGCTTTTCAGAACATTCACATAAGGTTGGCGCCGGTGGCGACACCTACAACGTGCTGACGTGAGGAAAGTTTCCAACCGATTTCTCACACACGAACAGCAGTTGACCGGCGTTGCCTGGTGAAACGTTGTTGTGATGCCTCGTGTAAGGAGGAGGAATGCGTACCATCACGTTTCCGACTTTGGTAAAAGTCGGATTATAGCCTATCGCGATTGTGGTTTATCGTATCGCGACATTGCTGCTCGCGTTGGTCGAGGTCCAATGACTGTTAGCAGAATATGGAATAGGTGGGTTCAGGAGGGTAACACGGAACGCCCTGCTAGATCCCAACGGCCTCGTATCACTAGCAGTCGAGATGACAGGCATCTTTTGCGCATGGCTGTAACGGATCGTGCAGCCACGTCTCGATCCCTGAGTCAACAGATGGGAACGTTTGCAAGACAACAACCATCTGCACGAACAGTTCGACGACGTTTGCAGCAGCATGGAGTATCAGCTCGGAGACCACCGCTACGGTTACCCTTGACGCTGCATCACAGACAGGAGCGCCTGCGATGGAGTACTCAACGACGAACCTGGGTGCACGAATGGCACAACGTCATTTTTTCAGATGAATCCAGGTTCTGTTCACAGCATCATGGTGGTCGCATCCGTGTTTGGCGACATCGCGGTGAACGCACATTGGAAGCGTGTATTCGTCATCGCCATACTGGCATAATACCCGGTGGGATGGTATGGGGTGGCATTGTTTACATGTCTTGGTCACCTCTTGTGTGCATTGATGGCACTTTGAACAGTGGACGTTACATTTCAGATGCGTTACGACCCATGGCTCTACCTTTCACTCGATCCCTGCGAAACCCTACATTTCAGCAGGATAATGCACGACCGCATATTTCAGGTCCTGTACGGGCCTTTCTGGATAGGGAAAATGTTCGACTGCTGCCCTGTCCAGCACATTCTCCAGATCTCTCACCAATTGAAAACGTCTGGTCAATGGTGGCCGACCAACTGGCTCGTCACAATACGCCAGTCACTACTCTTGATGAACTGTGGTATCGTGTTGAAGCTGCATGGGCAGCTGTAGCTATACCCGCCATCCCAGCTCTGTTTGCCTCAATGCCCAGGCGTATCAAGGCCGTTATTACGGCCAGAGTTGGTTGTTCTGGGTACTGATTTCTCAGGCTCTATGCTCCCAAATCGCGTGAAAATGTAATCACAAGTCAGTTATAGTATAATATATTTGTCCAATGAATACCCGTTTATCATCTGCATTTCTTCTTGGTGTAGCAATTTTAACGGCCAGTAGTGTATGATTGTCCTGTAACGTGACCTCTGAAGCGCTTCTCGGCAGCTGACCACGCCAAAAAGCGCACTTGCGGTTGCGAGCCTACGCTGTCGAGGGTGGTTGCGGCCCATCCAGAGAGGTGCCGCGGCCGACAGCGTGTGGGCGGGCGGCTCGTCGTTATCTGTGTCGGTGCTTAACGACACAATGGCGCGGGGGCGGGCGGCGACGGCGACGGCGGTGCTCTGGGGTAACGCGGGCGCCGGCTGCTGAGCCAGCGACCGCGACGGCGGCCGTGGCTGCCTCAGGAGCGCCCGCCGATCAATACCCGGGGAGGCTGCAGCCGCGTCTCGGCCACCGGCACGGCCGCTTCTTCACCACCACACTCCACCAGCACAGTACGGGTTCGCACCGTGGCCACGTTTCCCTCCTGTCAAGGAACACTACTGCAGCTCTTGTCTTATCGCAGATGATGATGATGCTGTGGTCTCCTCGCTAGGCCTCTCCACTTCTATATAACTATTACCACCAACATAATTTGGAATCTGCGTACTGTAATGAAAGGTTGGTCCCCCAGTACAGTCAATCCCTCAGACTTCCTCCGTTGGCTTCTTAGGATGCCCAAAATATTTGGACGTGTAAACATCCGCAACAGAGGAACATATTTACAGAATAAGATATCCGTTTGAGTTGCCAGTAATTTCTTAATTTATTGCACGACCGGTTTCAAAGCATAAAGATTCATCTTCAGGTGCCAACAAATAATTATGGGAACATAAAGTTGTACGACGAGATCATTGCAAAAGAGAACAGTCTTGGGCCGGGAAAAATATCCGAAAATCGACTTTATCCATTTCAAAGGAATCATCCCAGTATTCAGCTCTTCGATTTAATGGAACCACAGGTGATCTAAATTTGGGTCATTAGATGATGATTTGGCCCCCTCTCCTGGTAAGTATGGTTACAGCACCTCAAACATCGCAGCATCGTCCTTGATTTGAGTTTTTAGTGTCATGTTTTTAAAAAATGTGTAACAGACTGGGTGCAGTGTTTCATAATGAAATAACCGAGGAGCGGACTATATTATGATCCCAAATGCAATGTAACAGCCGGCCGTTGTGGCCGAGCGGTTCTAGGCCCTTCAGTCTGGAACCGCGCGACCGCTACGGTCGCAGGTTCGAATCCTGCGTCGGGCATGGATGTGTGTGATGTCCTTAGGTTAGTTAAGTTTAAGTAGTTGTAAGTCTAGGGGACTGATGACCTCAGATGTTAAGTCCCATATTTCTCAGAGATATTTGAACCATTTTGCAAGGTAACAGCATACCATTCACGGGAGAAAGACAAGTTTAAAAATTCCAGGTGGCTTGACAGTTTTACTTATTTATCCGTTTAAATTCACTCTAAAAGCCTCTTCTCCGTCTCTAAGTAGGTTCATGTCGGCAACGTGCAGTGCCTTTTGTACAGAGCTTCTGCATCAGCTGGCAACACTGGAAGCGGACGGCGATGTCATGAACAGCCATTCCACAGGCAGGGAGACGGTAAGTCACACCGATTAGGCGGCAACAGTACACCTGCTTTCCCTTTCCCCATTTGCCCTTGCAGTATTCATCCGAAGCGTGAGAAGAGTCACGTAGCTGGTGATGAAGCTCCACGTCTACGAAGCGCTGGAAACGCTCTTATCGTGAACGACGGGATTGCCTGCCACAGTCTGGTGTTGTGGTTAACGCAGCGCTGCGGCTCTGAGGCACGCAGAGGTTGAAAGAGCCGGAGGCGCGCCGACCTTCTCCCAGCTGATCAACAGCTCGACTGCTGTGACGGGAAGATCCAAGCTCCTGGAAGCTGGATAGAAAACGGCAGCACTGACGTGTGGACTGCGCTCTGCAGTTGCTTTGGTTACTATCCGTACGAGGTGTGGCTAGAAAAAAACCGGACTAGTACTGGTGAAACAATAAAACGAATGCAATAAGGCTGAAAGTCGCGTGGCCTGTCACGTGACTCTCGCTCCGCCTACTGCTCGAGTTTCATCTGCCTCCTGCACTCAGTCTGCCCGTGGCGTCTGTTTTAAGTAGTTGACGTTTTGTCTGTGCGTCGGAAAATGTTGAGTGTACAGAAAGAACAGCGTGTTAACATCAAATTTTGTTTCAAACTAGGAAAATCTGCAAGTGAAACGTTTGTAATGTTACAACAAGTGTACGGCGATGATTGTTTATCGCGAACACAAGTGTTTGAGTGGTTTAAACGATTTAAAGATGGCCGCGAAGACACCAGTGATGACACTCGCACTGGCAGACCATTGTCAGCAAAAACTGATGCAAACATTGAAAAAATCGGTAAACTTGTTCGACAAGATCGCCGTTTAACAATCAGAGCAGTGTCTGAGTTAACAGGAGTTGACAAGGAAAGTGTTAGGCAGATTCTTCATGAAAGTTTCAACATGAACAAAGTGTGTTCAAAAATGGTTCCAAAGTGTCTCACAATTGAACAGAAGGAACGCCGAAGAATGATTTGTTCTGACATCCTGGAAAACATTGAAATTGATCCCACCTTCTTACAAAATGTTATTCCTTGCGATGAATCGTGGTTTTTTACTTACGATCCCGAAACAAAACGCCAATCGATGCATTGGAAAACTCCTGGTTCTCCACGACAAAAAAAAGCACGAATGTCAAAATCGAAATTCAAGGCAATGATGACTGTTTTTTTTGACATCAAAGGGATTGTGCACATTGATTGGGTACCAGAGGGACAAACAGTGAATCAGCATTACTACATTAGCGTCCTGGCTACCCTACGTGAGCGAGTACGGAGAAAACGGAACGATTTGTGGAGAAAAAAGTCATGGATCCTTCACCAAGACAATGCCCCAGCTCACAGTGCGTTGTCAGTGAAGACGTTTTTGGCAAAACACAACATTCCAATCTTAGATCATCCACCCTACTCACCTGATTTGGCCCCCTGTGACTTTTTTCTTTTCCCTAAAGTCAAGTCAGCTTTGAAAGGAACTAGATTTGAGACTGTTGAAGCAGTAAAAGAAAAAGCGACGGAAGTAATGTATGGATTTACCGAAAATGATCTGCAGCATTGCTATGAACAGTGGAAAATTCGTATGGAGCGGTGTAGAGACCGAGGAGGAGAGTACATTGAAGGAGATAACATGAAATTGTGAATAATTGTAAATAAATGTTTTTTCCAGCATCAGTCCGGTTTTTTTCTAGCCGCACCTCGTATGCTAGCTGTCCACTCCAGAACTATACACAAATTCGTAGGCAGAGACTCGTATTACTTTATGAGGCTTGTAGCAAGCTGGCGGTGGTGTTCAGCGCAAGAGACGCACATAGCCGAGATTAATTATAGCCAACACACTGCAACTCTTTCCTCGGGAACTTGAAATGATTTGGTTTTGTTCTGACTGTCGACCTACTTTGCTCTTATCTCCTACCCTGTTTTGCCTTTTTGATTTCCGCGGATGCTGCAAGTAACAGACTGGAGGCGCTATTACGGGTACACACTACCCAGTAAAGTACAGGGCATTTGTCATTGACAATTGCTGGAAATTGTCGCTGCCTCGAGGGTCAAAGCGAGGCTGTTTTAAAAATGCACAAGTGACAAGAGTTGATCTTTGTTTGTCGATAGTGTTAATCAGTGCTGCAGTATGTCGCGGTATTTGCTTCGTGCGTCACTAATCCAAAGAAGTGTGGGCATTCTCGCTGTGGGAATCAAGAGTTCTCACGCGACTCACGAGGTCACGTCGGACAATTCGAGAGGACGTTCCAAGATTTAATACGAAGAACACAATGTCTGGGAGTGTGGTCATCCGGGACTATCTGCGATAGCTGTCGACATAGTGTCGTAGTGAGGAATGATCGAAGACACTTTAAAAGAAGAACTTTTTTGTGTTAACAGAAGAGCCGTGTTACGAGTGGAGGCCGAAATGCACGCGTTTTAGCTCACGCAGGCTGGCGTGAGGAGGGAAGAACTATACTGACGTGAGGTCTGGAACATGACAAAGAATGAGAATTCAGAAAGCGGACGTAATTAGTTTGACACTTAACTTTAATCCATTAATGAAGAACGTCGTTCTTGACGGTACATAATTCACAATATTATCTGTTCAGAATACAATCTTGAAGATAGTCATCACAGTAACTGAATATGGCGCCTTGCTAGGTCGTGGCAAATGACGTAGCTGAAGGCTATGCTAAACTGTCGTCTCTGCAAATGAGAGCGTATGTAGACAGTGAACTATCGCTAGCAAAGTCGGCTGTACAACTGGGGCGAGTCCTAGGGAGTCTCTCTAGACCTGCCGTGTGGCGGCGCTCGGTCTGCAATCACTGATAGTGGCGACACGCGGGTCCGACGTATACTAACGGACCGCGGCCGATTTAAAGGCTACCACCTACCAAGTGTGGTGTCTGGCGGTGACACCACAAACTTCATTTATAAAACGAAACCCAATTATAATGTCTTTTGGCAAATATCCTAGATAACAGAACGCAGCATGTCATTCTCAATGGAGAGAAGTCTTCCGAAGTAAGAGTGATTTCAGGTGTGCCGCAGGGGAGTGTCATAGGACCGTTGCTATTCACAATATACATAAATGACCTGGTGGATGACATCGGAAGTTCACTGAGGCTTTTTGCAGATGATGCTGTGGTGTATCGAGAGGTTGTAACAATGGAAAATTGTACTGAAATGCAGGAGGATCTGCAGCGAATTGACGCATGGTGCAGGGAATGACAATTGAATCTCAATGTAGACAAGTGTAATGTGCTGCGAATACATAGAAAGATAGATCCCTTATCATTTAGCTACAAAATAGCAGGTCAGCAACTGGAAGCAGTTAATTCCATAAATTATCTGGGAGTATGCATTAGGAGTGATTTAAAATGGAATGATCATATAAAGTCGATCGTCGGTAAAGCAGATGTCAGTCTGAGATTCATTGGAAGAATCCTAAGGAAATGCTATCCGAAAACAAAGGAAGTAGGTTACAGTACGCTTGTTCGCCCACTGCTTGAATACTGCTCAGCAGTGTGAGATCCGTACCAGATAGGGTTGATAGAAGAGAGAGAGAAGATCCAACGGAGAGCAGCGCGCTTCGTTACAGGATCATTTAGTAATCGCGAAAGCGTTACGGAGATGATAGATAAACTCCAGTGGAAGACTCTGCAGGAGAGACGCTCAGTAGCTCGGTACGGGCTTTTGTTAAAGTTTCGAGAACATACCATCACCGAAGAGTCAAGCAGTATATTGCTCCCTCCTACGTATATCTCGCGAAGAGACCACGAGGATAAAATCAGAGAGATTAGAGCCCACAATCCTTCTTTCCACGAACAATACGAGACTGGAATAGAAGGGAGAACCGATAGAGGTACTCCGCCACACACTGTCAGGTGGCTTGCGGAGTATGGATGTAGATGTAGATGTAGAACAGAATTGTCTGTCCTACGATGTGCCTACACGACGAACCCTAGAGTCGTGGTAGGCGGCGGTGTGAATGCCGACTTGGAGCGCTGAGACGAAACTGCTGGTACCGCCAAGCGGTAGCGCTGCGGCTGAACTGCTGATGCGGCCGAACGGAACTACTGGTACTGCCGACTTGAAGCGTAGGGCCTTTTTTTTCCATTCTCACCCCTTATGGGAGAGAGCGGGTCGGTGCTAGAGCTTTGCTCATTTCAGCCGTGGGAAGTATGAGCTGTTGGGGCTCCATTTATTTGTATTTGGGGCTTGCTGGCCTAACACGGTCCTGCGGTGGCTTAAGAAGTCGGGAGCGGATGGATATCGTTGTGGAGCTGCGAGGGCACGTGACCTGACGTAGCAAAATAGTGCCCTGCCGACAGAGCTCGGCTGCGACAGGCACGCTGCCTGTCTGAGAGGTTGGCGCCCCCAGACGCTGTGGAGGCGACGTGAAACTCCGTGGTAAACAGTCCAGACCATCTACATCATACTCAGCAAGCCACCTAATGGTGTGTGGCGTAGGGTTCTGTGAATGGTGTAAAATTTGTTTCGTGTGTTCTCGTATGTTAACTGCCGGTGCAGTAATTTCTGACACGGCGTTGGCGACCAGCCCAGCATTTGCTTAAACATGAGAAGAAAACCGCCGAAAATCCACGCTTAGAATGTCCGTTGTGGTTACAATCTGGTGCGCTGATACGAAGCAGGTCTGGGAAGCTAGCGCCCGGCGCGTTAAGCTGTACGGGCAGCTCAGTTGTGCTACTCTTTAATCTATTTCTTCCCACAAGGCTGTCAATGGACACCATACTTCATTCGAAAGAGAGTGTTGGGTACATAAATTCCGTCACCTTTCTAGTTATACTGTTAAGCTGTTTATCTAAAACTGCCTGCAACAAGTAAACCGATAACTGATGCAGCATAAGTTATTTGCTAACTATGAGGATAAAATGCTACGTGCTACTAATAAAATTTTATATCCCGTGAACATATGTAACCAGATACTATAGACGAATGACTAATAAGGCGTGGTTTTGATATGCTTTTAAACGAGCAGAGATTTTGAATTTATTGTCTTTACACAACCTAAGGATATAAAAGGACGCACCACAAAGGAATTCTCCGAATGGGACGTAAATCGTTAGATGTGATGTACATGCACAGACAAACAAGACAATTTCAGACAAACTGGATGATTTATTCAAGAGAAGGAGCTTCACAAATTGAGCAAATCAGTAGCGCGATGGTCCGCCTCTGGCCCTTATGCTGATTGATAGAGTTGCTGGATGTTCTGCTAAGGGAAATTGTGACACATTCTGTCCAAGTGGCGCATTAGATGTTCAAAATCCCGAACTGAGTGGAGGGCCCTGCCCACAATAGAAACTCTCGCCGTGTGCGGGCGGGCATTATCTTGCTAAAATGTGAACCCAAGATGGCACGAAGGGCAACATGGGGCGTAGAATATCGGCCTCGTACCGCTGTGTTGTAAGGTTGTCGCGGATGACAACCAAAGCGGTACTGTTATGAAAAGAAATGGCACCCCGGACCATCACTACAGTCAGGTTGGTTCAAATGGCTCTGAGAACAATAAGACTTATGATCTGAGGTCATTAGTCCCCTAGAACTTAGAACTACTTAAACCAAACTAACCGAAGGACATCACACACATCCATGCCCGAGACAGGATTCGAACCTGCGACCGTAGCAGCAGCGCGGTTTCGGACTGAAGCGCCTAGAACCGCTTGGCCAGCACGGCCGGCAGTCAGGTTGGTATCCCACCGGTGTCCAGGCTGTCTCCAAACAGGGTCTTCGGCCTGGGAACTCACTGACTAGAGTGAATTTTCTTCAATGATGGTAAGTCCCGCTTCGAATCGAACACCGATGATTGGACCTTATGCAAGCAGTTGGCTTGGCACAGATTGACAGAGTTGTTGGATATTCTCCAAAGGGATGTCTTTCCTACTTCTGTCCAAGTGGCACGTTAGGTCCCCAAAATTCTGAGCCGATTAGAGGGCCCTGTCCAAAATGCTCCAAACGTTCTCAGTTTGGGAGAGATTCGGCAATCTTGCTGGCCAAGATAGGGTTTGGCAAAGACGAACATAAACAGTAGAAACTCTAACTTTGTGCGAACGGGTATTATATTGGTGAAATGTAAGCCACAGGTGGCTGGCCATGAAGGGCAACAAAGGGAGGCATAGAATATTATCAACGTACCATTGTGATATAGCGATACCGCTGATGACAACCAAAGAGGTCCTGCTATGAAATGAAATGCCATTCGGGCCATGTTGTTGTCGTTGTGGTCTTCAGTCCTGAGACTGGTGTGATGCAGCTCTCCATGTTACTCTATCCTGTGCAAGCTTCTTCATCTCCCAGTACCTACTGTAGCCTACATCCTTCTGAATCTGCTTGGTGTACTCATCTCTTGGTCTCCATCTACGATTTTTACCCTCTATGCTGCCCTCCAGTACTAAATTGGCGATCCCTTGATGCCTCAGAACATGTCCTATCAACCGATCCATTCTTCTAGTCAAGTTGTACCACAAACTCCTCTTCTCCCCAATTCTATTCAATACCTCCTCATTAGTTATGTGATCTACCCTTCTAATCTTCAGCATTCTTCTGTAGCACCACATTTCGAAAGCTTCTATTCTCTTCTTGTCTAAACTATTTATCGTCCGCGTTTCACTTCCATACATGGCTACACTCCACACACATACTTTCAGAAACGACTTCCTTGCACTTAAATCAATACTCGATGTTAACGAATTTCTCTTCTTCAGAAACGCTTTCCTTGCCACTGCTAGTCTGCATTTTATATCCTCTCTACTTCGACCATCATCAGTTATTTTGCTCCCCAAATAGCAAAACTCGTTTACTACTTCAAGTGTCTCATTTCCTAATCTAATACCCGCAGCATCACCCGACTTAATTCGACTACATTCCATTACCCTTGTTTTGCTTTTGTTCATGTTTATCTTATACCCTCCTTTCAAGGCACTGTCCATTCGGGCCATATGGAAGGCGAAAGTCAGGTTGCTATTCCACCGCTGTCCATGGCGTTTCAAGACACGTCTTCGCTAGTCATCGGGCTCGTTGGAAGCAGGACTCATAACAACTGTACTCCAATCAATGACATTCGAGGCCGAATACAGCTATGGGATACCAACCTAATTCTGGAATGCCATAAGGCGCAGCAACCAGGAGAGGTGGTCTGGGGAGCCATTCCTCTTCATAGCGCACCCCTTTGGTTGTCATTCGCGACACCTTTACAGCACGGCCGTATCTCGACGTAATTCCATGCCCCATTTTGTTGCCCTTCATGCAAACCACGCTGAACTTCTATTTCAGCAAGACAATGCGCGTCTGCACACGATGAGTGTTTCTACTGCTTGTCTTCGCGCTGGCCAACCCCTACCTTGGCCAGCAATGTCGCCGCAGGATCTACCCTCAACTGCGAACGTTTGGAGCACTATGGGCAGGGCGCTCCAACTAGCTCCAGATTTTGACGATCTAATGCACCAATTGGACGAACTTGCCCGTTATAGGTCAGGAGAACACTCAACAATTTCATCAAAGAATGCCAAGCCGAATAACTGCTCGCACGAGAGCCAGAGGTGGACCAGCGCATTACTGACTTGCACAGCATGTGAAGCTCTTTCTCTTGAATTAATCGTTCAGTTTTCTGAAACTCTAATAACTTGTTTGTCTGTATACGATTTCTGTGCCTTTCGATAATTCCTTTGTGGTGCGTCTTTTTTTATTCCTTAGAATGTATTCCACGCACCTTGTAATGGACTTTACAATCATGATAAAGAAACTTAGACAAGCAAGCAGATTCTGCATAGAAATAAACTGTATATTTATTGCGATTGTACAAGGTGGTCCATTGATCACGAAATAAGCGTCAAACGAAAAAAGTACAAAGAACGAAATTTGTCTAGCTTGAAGGGGGAAACCAGATGGCTCTATGATTGTCCCGCTAGATGGCGCTGCCATAGATCAAACGGATATCAGCTGCGTTTTTTTAAATAGGAACCCCCATTTTTATTACGTATTCGTGTAGTACGTAAAGAAATATGAATGTTTTAGTTGGACCACTTTTTTCGCTTTGTGATAGATGGCGCTGTAATAGTCACTAACATATGGCTCACAATTTTAGGCGAACAGTTGGTAACAGGTAGGTTTTTTAAATTAATATACAGAACGTAGGTACGTTTGAACATTTTATTTCGGTTGTTCCAATGTGATACATGTATCTTTGTGAACTTATCATTTCTGAGAACGCGTGCTGTTACAGCTTGATTACCTGTAAATACCACATTAACGCAATAAATGCTCAAAATGTCAAAGTGAAACATCTTGTAGTAACATCGGTAGAACATTACGTAGGAAATCAGCATACATTGCACCATTTAGACTGCCATCGATGAAATGGGGGCCAATTATCCTTCCTCCCATAATGCCGCACCATACATTAACCCGCCAGGGTCACTGATATTCCACTTATAGCAGCCATCGTAGATTTTCCGTTGCCCAATAGCGCATATTATGCCGGTTTACGTTACCGCTGTTGGTGAATGACGCTTCGTCGCTGAATAAAACGCGTGTAAATCATCTGTCATCGTCCCGTAATTTCTCTTGTGCCCAGTGGCAAAACTGTACACGACGTTCAGAGTCGTCGCCATGCAATTCCTGGTGCATAGAAATATGGAACGGGTGCAATCGATGTTGATGTAGCATTCTCAACACCGACGTTTCTAAGATTCCCGATTCTCAATTTGTCTGCTACTGATATGCGAATTAGCTGCGACAGTAGCTAAAACACCTACCTGGGCATCATCATTTGTTGAAGGTCGTGGTTGACGTTTCACATGTGGCCGAGCACTTCCTGTTTCCTTAAATAACGTAACTATCCGGCGAACGGTCCGGACACTTGGATGATGTCGCCCAGGATACCGAGCAGCATACATAGCACACGCCCGTTGGGAATTTTGATCACAATAGCCACACATCAACACGATATCGACATTTTCCGCAATTGGTAAACGGTTCATTTTAACACGGGTAATGTATCACGAAGCAAATACCGTCCTCACTGGCGGAATGTTACGTGATACCACATACTTACACGTTTGTGTCTATTACAGCGCCATCTATCACAAAGCGAAAAAAGTGGTCCAACCAAAACGTTCATATTTCTTTAATTACTACACGAATATGTAATGAAAATGGGGGTTCCTATTTAAAAAAAAAAAAAAATAACGCAGTTGATATCCGTTTGATCTATGGCAGCGCCATCTGGCGGGCCAACCATAGCGCCATCTGGTTTCCCCCTTCAAGCTAAACGAGTTTCGTTCTTTGTAGCTATTTCGTTTGATGCTTATTTCGTGAGATATTTGGCCCGGTCACTATCAATGGACCACCCTGTATATATATCTGAAATGATTTTAAATTAATTTTTAATATTGTTCACAAATGCCATTAAAGGTTAAATGTGGGAAAAATTATAGTACGCATCTAAAGGTGTTTGAAGAGATCTCTAAAAACGTTTTCGAATATATGCTTGACTCTGAATTCTTGTGGTCGCCTTTTATAACGGCCGTTATTGTACGTCGCGGTTGGTGTTGGGCGCGAACCACACGAGGGGCTTTGGTGCTGTGCTGGGTGCGCGTTTTCAGGGGGAGGCCGGGGCAGTAGCAGGCGGGAGTAGTCGTTCACCTGCCGTCGGATGTCGTTTAATGGATGCAGCCTGCCCTGCCCTGACAGGCAGCGATATTCATTTCCGTGCAAAACGAAAAGGGGTGGGGCGATGACGCGATAGAGGCAATCTGCGGAAAATGCGGAAGACTCGGAGAAAGTGCTAAGCTGACGCGAAGTCCCCACAGGAAGACAGGATATCTAGAGCCAACCACATCACCTTCCACCTGCGCGGTATCCTGAACGAAAATACAATGAAATATAGGAAATACACTTCTATAAGGAATGAAGATGTGTATATTTCATTTCTTCGCTTTGGACCCTCACCAGTTCAGGGTCTTCTGGTCAACTATCGTACAAGAGCACACGTCTTCCATTTTGCAAAGGCACCAATTCAGTGCAAGCCTATAAATTTTGACGCCACTGCGGTGGACTGGTTACCATTTCCGCTACGCATTTACTGAAGCAGATACTTACTTGACCAGACAAGGCTTAATGGACCGCTTTGTAAATCTTACTTCCACGGAAAAGTCTTAGGTCGTCAGAGGGAAATGAACGTGGGACTTCTGCATCAGTAGCCAGCAACGCTCATATTAAGAGCTGCGCCACGGAGGCGTTCCATTTCACAGTGTACACCTATCAATAGATGGCAGAGCATGGCGCTACATGTGAATACGTAGTGGATGTAAGTTGTAGCAGCTTGTAAGATGTTACATAAAACTATGTTGGGATGGCTGGGCGGAGGAGCGATTATTCAATCCCAGCTTTGATTACGCTGCGAGAGAGAGCCGCAATCACTGCGAGAAGCACGACCATTAGCGGGATTTTCGGGAGATGTTTCAACCTCTCAGGATGAGATGAATTTTAACGCAGTTCTGAGCACAGTGTAGCACATGGACAATTTTTCAGCGCACGCTACACTACTCAGTATGCAGAGGGCTCCCCATGACGTTGTGGAAACTATACTGTTGATGTAGCTGCGAAAATTACGTTACGAAGGGTTCTGCGGAATTGCCCAACAAAACGAAACTGCGCCGATAGATCGATGGTGGCTTTGCCTTGGCAGAGATACGAGCCCCAAGAAATTATCTATGAATGGTGTTATAATAACATGAAAACATTATCAAAGAAAAAAGCGACGAACAAACAGGACGGGTATAAAAAGATTTGGATGGGAATCTTCCTGTTATTAAAGCCATTAAACGAATTAGAACTTGAAAACAGGGCATCGATCGAATATAGAGGTTGCAGTCCTAAACGTAAATATGATATGAAGTGCGCAAAGTAATAAAGAAATGGTAGACTTCATAAGTTAAGAATCAAACTAATTTTAGTATAAGGGACTCACGGACTCCGGTGGGTTGATACAAAGTAATAATTGTAATTATGATTTATTCAGGAACTGCCAATCCAAGGAAATTACTTTTTAAATTATCTGTCCGGAGTCTAACACAGAACGGAAACAGGTCAAACAAGAAAAGAAAAGCTTTTGAAATGTGGTGGTACAGAAGGATGTTCAAGACTAGATGCGTAGATCAAATAACAACTAATGACGAGGTACTCAAACGAGTTGGATAACAAGAAATTCGTGGCCTAAGTTGACCAAAAGAAAGGGCCGATTGATGGGACACATCCTGAGCCATCAAGGAATCGTCCATTTAGTAATGGGGAAAGTGGGGGAGAATAAAAAGTAAGCAAGTTAAAATGGAATTACGTTACACCATTTATGCGTAGATGAAGAGATTCTGAAGGGATAAACCGTATTGGCTGCAAACGAGGCTTTATTATTTTATATTTTGCCAATACCGCGTCTCGCCTTGTTTAACGCATCTACAGACTAACTGGCACAACAAGTATTAGACACATAGGCTACCTTACGTGCGAATGTCTTTTCATGATTTTTATATATCATCATATAAAACAGTGTTGAGTACACGGGAAGTCACGTTTAAAATATAAGGCCTCAGTAGGTAGTTCCCGTTGTCGGGATAAAAGAGATTTCGCGCGGTGCCTTTGTACAGCATACACTGATCGGCCAGAACACTGTGGCCACCTACCCAACAGCCGGTATGTCAAGATTTGGCACAGACAACAGCGGCGACGCGTCGTGGCATGGAAGCAGTGAAACTTTGGTAGGTCACTGGAGGGAGTTGGCACCACATCTGTCACTCAAGTCACTAATTCCCGTAAATTCAGGGGAGGAGTGCAATGGACCATGACGCCACGTTCTCTCACATCCCAGATGTGTTCGACCGGGTTCAGATCTGGCGAGTCGGGGGGCAGCATATCAATTGGAACTCGTCTCTGTGCTCCTCTTAACACTCCATCACACTCCTGACCTGGTGACATGGCACGTTATCTTCTTGAAATTTGCCACTGCCATCAGGAAACATGATCCTCATGAAGGTAAGTCAATGGTCTGCAACCAGTATACGATACTCCTTGGCCGTCATGGTGCCTTGCACGAGTTCCACTGGATTCATGGATGCCTTCGAGAATGTTCCCCAGAGCATAATGCAACCGCTGCCAGCTCGTCTTCGCCCCGCAGTACAGGTGTCAAGGAACTGTTCCCCTGGAAGACGGATTCGTTCCCTCCCATCGGCACGATGAAGAAGGTATCGGGATTTATTAGATCATGCGACGCTCTGCCATTGCACCAATGTCCAGTACCGATGGTCACGTGCCATTTCAGTCGTAGCTGCTTAATAGCGGGGCAGAGAGTATGTGCCGTGTTGGGTACTATCGCCTAGGTTGGCAACATCTGAACTGTCATTATAGGTTCCTGTCGAAGCTGCTTCTGGCCTCTCTGAGAGGGGGAAGGGTTTATCTGCGCGAGCGCAATGCGTAGACGAGGTGACAGTGACGGATTGTTGGAGTGAGTACCGCGATTAAGCAGGAAGTTGTCGCCGATTGTGAAGGAAAGCCCGAGACGGATAGACGCTGTGTTTACTTGGCTGCGTCCAAGCGGAAAGGACCATGGTTTGTCGCACGATGGACTGTCATTGTGCATGCTTGGCACGAACGCACTGTGCACCTATGGAAGTTTAATGTGAATAAGCCAGACGTATCAAAATTACGTGTCATTACTGTGTCGGACTCTCAATTCCTTCAGTTACTGTGTAGACATGTCATGATTTTCCATTCGTTTGGTGCACAGCTATTTGCTCACGAGACCGTTCGTGCATTTTTATGTGCTACGTGAACTGTATAGACTCAACACTTCCGTCCACACTCTTTACCACAGAGGTATTTGCCTGATTTGAACTACTCAGTGATATCCGCCTGCTGTGTGTGGTATTTTAGACATTTCATTACAACGTGTACAGCGTATGCGTGTTTAGTTCTGAGCTCACAACGCGTTTGTGCAGAGCGAATGCGCCACTAAAACTTTGTATTGCTGTTTCGGATAGACTATGAGATACTGTATTCTGCCCGTCATATAAAGAAACTCCGAGGCTGATGAAATAAATTTTGCACATAACGGCGCAGCGCCTCGAACCTAAGCAAGCTACACGAAAATGGAAGGAACCGTTCCAAGTATTACTTCTTTTCTATGTTCACTAGTGGATGCTCTAATAAGACATTTCGAATGTTAATTTGTGAATAAAATAAAGTCTGAAGAGCTCTGTACAACTTATTGTTATCCTTGTAGCAATTTTGCCGAGAGTCAGCTTGCATTCTTATGTCCCTTCCACAATTTAAGTAAATTTTAATTCAGAATGAGATTTTCACTTTCCAGCGGAATGTGCGCTGATATGAAACTACCTGGCAGATTAAAACTGTGTGCCGGATCGAGACTCGAACTCGGGACCTTTGCCTTTCGCGGGCAAGTGCTCTACCAACTGAGCTACCCAAGCACGACTCACGCCCCGTCCTCACAGCTTTACTTCCGCCAGTATCTCCTCTGCAACTTTCCAAACTTTTTCAATTTTTAATTCCTGTAAATCTGTTAGGTTCCAGAGTTAAGTGCCTCATAAGTTATTTGAGCAATGTTAAAAGTTTGCTTACTTCTGGATTCCTGTACTGAATAATTATCATGGTTCAGTTTTATTAATGTTGTAATTGCCTGAATTGGGGGTACATTTTAAGAGAAATTGTTGTATAGAGCACAGGTTGTAAATCTATTAAAACTATGAGAATATTAATAAATGTGTGCTGTTTTAATGTAGCTGTGATACAGTTAATCGTTTTCAGCCTTTCTTATCCTACGACCCCGGTAAATGCTACATCACAAACAAATGGTGGATGCAGATGAAGTGATGAATTCCGCCTTCTTATAATTCCGAAAGCTGGATACTGTGTCACAACGTCGACTATTAACCCAAATACGATTTATGCGATCGCTCCAGGCTTGTGGTTACAGACTGATACCAGTGATTACCAATTTTAATTGTATATTACAGCACTGAGGATGGTCACTTAGTGACCGAAAATCGATTTTGCTGACAATTAAACAACAAAATACGGCCAATGCTGATTTTCCTTCCAATTCTATCCAAATACGATCTCCCGCGTCCGGCCATCTTGATTTAGGTTGTCCGTGATTTCCCTAAATCGCTCCAGGCAAATGCCAGGATGGTTCCTTTCAAAGGGCACGGGCCGACTTCCTTCCCCGTCCTTCCCTAATCCGATGAGACCGATGACCTCGCTGTCTGGTTTCCTTCCCCGAAACAACCAACCAACCAAATACGATCGTATGCAGTATCAATAATATAGTCTCCTCCACTGTTTATAATAGTCTACCAGTGCTGGGGTAACTTTCCGAATCCGCCAACTGTAGAAATGACGTGGTTTTGAGGCGAAGAACCCTTCGAGCCATGTTCGAAAGGCATTTTCACCCGGAAAGGAAGTTCCTTGAAATTTATTTGAAAGAGAGCGCAAAAGATGAATAAGATGATTGCAGATGACTTCTAACTCCTATATAGCGTTTTTTGTCAGTCTACCATAACGAGGGGGAGCATTACCGTGGAGTCATCATTTCATGCAGTCTTCCCTGCCATTGTTCTCGGGTTGCATCTGCGAGGCGTCTCAGTTGTTGACAAAAAATGTCAGCAGTGACGGCTACACCGTGAGGAAGCAAATCGTTGGACGCCACACCGTCGCTGTTCCACCAGATGCATAACACTGTCTTTTGTGGATGCACGCAGGTCTTCGTACGGGGAGTTGATGCTTTGTTTGGACTTAACCACTCCTTCCTTTTCCTTATCTTAGCATGAAGAGACCATTCGTCGTCTCCAGTAACGACACTGGATAGGAATGGTCGGTGTTGTACATGAATCAATTGATGACGAGCAAGAAGAGCTGCACATATGGCCAAACTTTCAGGAAACATTCCTCACACACAAAGAAAGAAAATATGTTATGTGGACATGTCTCCGGAAACGCTTACTTTCCATGTTATAGCTCATTTTATTACTTCTCTTCAAATTACATTAATCATGGAATGGAAACACGCAGCAACAGAATGTACCAGCGTGACTTCAAACACTTTGTTACAGGAAATGTTCAAAATGTCCTCCGTTAGCGAGGATACACGCAACCACCCTCCGTCGCATCGAATCCCTGATGCGCTGATGCAGACCTGGAGAATGGCGCATTGTATCACAGCCGTCCACAATACGAGCACGAAGAGTCTCTACATTTGGTATCGGAGTTGCGTAGACAAGAACTTTCAAATGCCCCCATAAATGAAAGTCAAGAGGGTTGAGATCAGGAGAGCGTGGAGGCCATGGAATTGGTCCGCCTCTACCAATCCATCGGTCACCGAATCTGTTGTTGAGAAGCGTACGAACACTTCGACTGAAATGTGCAGGAGCTCCATCGTGCATGAACCACAAGTTGTGTCGTACTTGTAAAAGCACATGTTCTAGCAGCACAGGTAGAGTATCCCGTATGAAATCATGATAACGTGCTCCATTAAGCGTAGGTGGAAGAACATGGGGCCCAATCAAGACATCACCAACAATGCCTGCCCAAACGTTCACAGAAAATCTGTCTTGATGACGTGATTGCACAACTGCGTGCGGATTCTCGTCAGCCCACACATGTTGATTGTGAAAATTTAGAATTTGATCATGTTGGAATGAAGCCTCATCCGTAAAGAGAACATTTGCACTGAAATGAGGATTGACACATTGTTGGATGAACCATTTGCAGAAGTGTACCCGTGGAGGCCAATCAGCTGTTGATAGTGCCTGCACACGCTGTACATGGTACGGAAACAACTGGTTCTCCCGTAGCACTCTCCATACAGTGACGTGGTCAACGTTGCCTTGTACAGCAGCAACTTCTCTGACGCTGACATTAGGGTTATCGTCAACTGCACGAAGAATGCCTCGTCCATTGCAGGTGTCCTCGTCGTTCTAGGTCTTCCCCAGTCGCGAGTCATAGGCTCGAATGTTCCGTGCTCCCTAAGACGCCGATTAATTGCTTCCAACGTCTTCCTGTCGGGACACCTTCGTTCTGGAAATCCGTCTCGATACAATCGTACCGCGCCACAGCTATTGCCCCGTGCTAATCCATACATCACATGGGCA
This sequence comes from Schistocerca americana, assembly GCF_021461395.2. Classification (NCBI taxonomy): domain Eukaryota; kingdom Metazoa; phylum Arthropoda; class Insecta; order Orthoptera; family Acrididae; genus Schistocerca; species Schistocerca americana. Next base: position 943,105,593 of record NC_060121.1, on the reverse strand, counting down.
TCTGCCAACTCCGCATTTGTAAACATTGCACTGACTGCAAAACCACGTTCGTGGTGAACGCTAACCTGTAGATGCTACGTACTGATGTGCTTGATGCTAGTACTGTAGAGCAATGAGTCGCATGTCAACACAAGCACCGAAGTCAACATTACCTTCCTTCAATTGGGCCAACTGGCGGCGAATCGAGGAAGCACAGTACATACTGACGAAACTAAAATGAGCTCTAACATGGAAATTAAGCGTTTCCGGACACATGTCCACATAACATCTTTTCTTTATTTGTGTGTGAGGAATGTTTCCTGAAAGTTTGGCCGTACCTTTTTGTAACACCCTGTATAGAGCCGTCTTTCCTCCATCAAAACCAGCGGGCGCTGATAACCTCGCTGTTGTGCGCCCTAAAACACTAATAATCATCATCATCAATAATAATCCATCAAAACCAGTCTTTCCCTGATGTTGGATGTTGTGATACGGTGCAAACATCGGTTTTACTGTTTATACAATGGCGCGGTACAACACCCTGAACAATTTTAATCACCGTAACACCTGTGACGGTACAAACCCCCGTTACTACATGAATATTTCTAGTATGCAAGCATTGTTTTGTGGAGAGCGAGCGCGCTACATGGTGCGTGATTCGCGGAAGCGCGTGGCGCGCCCGCGCGAGTTTGGAACGGTCGGTGTGATGTCTCCGTCGCCGGGCGGCCACGTGGCCCGCAGCTTGGGGCATTGTTTGGCTTTTCGCCCATTACGCGAAAACTACGTAACTTACGGTGAAGAGCGATGCGGCAGTGGATAGTAGTCGACAATATGCACCTTCTGAAAGATCGATCTTTATTTCGAGTCACGAGACGCAAAACTTATAGTTACCTCAAAATCGATTAATATCACGAATACTGAAAGATTAATAAAAATAGTAAATATCAACTTACAGGGATGAGCGAGCACTCACTCATTAAAAGCGTCTCGTCACAATAGATCAAGTGCCGTAGTTGTATGTTAAGATTCATAAATAATGAAGCCCGTAAAGAGCTATAAACGATGTTTGAGGGGAAGTTGTTCATAAAATTCAATAGAAAATTCATGACGTAAAGAACGGCACTATATAATAGTTTGGGTGGCATCACACGTATTTTAAACTCGTTAAGTTATATTATACATGTAACTTGCAATAGTTTTCATTGTTTGCAAATTATTATCATTTATCGCCAAGAATTAATTAATTATTATAGATATGAAGAATTTGAGCAGCGCAATGTGTAGATCGCTATAGATTAAGTCTAAAAACAGTGCTATATGCAGTTCCATGATAAAACTTTGCAGCGCAGATGTAAACAAACAAATGTGCGCTAAGTGGCGAAATTTTGCAAAAACTAAAACTTGATTTACGGGTGATAGAATAATCCTAAAAATTAATGTAACATAGTAAATTAGATGTACTTTTTAGCGCGGGTCCGATGGTGTACTTATTCCTGTCGAGGGATGTATGTATCAATCTTAACTGGTGAGACTGGTACTTAAATAACCAGGCGGTTGGACATCCAAGCCTATATAAGCAAGCGGCCATCTTGGCCAGGGGTCAGTCGTTGGGCAGTCGTTTTGGAGGGTGGGTGGCGAGCAAGCCCCACTTGAGGGTGGCCCATGTGGTCGTTTGAGAATTCTTTTTCGCGCCGATTTATTTCGACAAAGAGTATTGTTTAAGAGTGCAAGTGTGCAAGCATGTATTTGGTGAACTGGAAGTGCCACGATTATTTGTGTGAGTACGATTCACGAGGTATACATCGTCGTAAGTGAACATGTGGCGAACTGTGATTTCGCGCCAAATTGTGGAACAAAAAGGACAGTGGGACTTGTGGTTCTGTTCGAATTGACTGAGTAATTTTAGTTTACAGCAGCCTACATTACTGCTACTGGGGGCTCGGAGTCAAACTATTATTAAAGTAAAACTGTAAACTGTCTCACCAGTTCAAAAATGGTTCAAATGGCTCTGAGCACTATGGGACTTAACATCTATGGTCATCAGTCCCCTAGAACTTAGAACTACTTAAACCTACGGACATCACACAACACCCAGTCATCACGAGGCAGAGAAAATCCCTGACCCCGCCGGGAATCGAACCCGGGAACCCGGGCGCGGGAAGCGAGAACGCTACCGAATGACCACGGGCTGCGGACCGTCTCACCAGTCCTAATTTCCTTGTGTGAAAGAAAAGGACAACGCCAATAAATAGTGATTGAACTGTGTCGTGAAAAACTGATTTTGCTATAATAATCGCCTAATTTTTGTTCCCTAGCATAAACTGTACTCATGTCTGAGTGAATAATTAATTCAAAAACTACATCACATGCGCGGGTGTATAACAGTGTACTAATGCACCAAGTGTGGAAATCATCCCCTGAGACTTACGTGAGAGCCAAAATTTGCAACAACATTTTAACCAACATTCGTATATGCACATTCGTGAGAAGTGCTGCAACCGCACTTCTTTATTATTTACCGCCCCGTCGCACTCCGGCCGCGGAAGCCCACGTAGTTATCTCGTTAGGTAAATGTAGAGAATCGTTACTCGTGGAAGACTGGGCGACAAGCCAGCTGCCACGTTCGACAACTGGTGTACGAATCACGTGAATGAGACGAAGGAGACTAGGGCGTGCACAGAGTTACACAGTCAGGTTTCCCTCGCTGAATACGGGAATGGAGTACTACAGAGTTTCTCTGATTGTGGTAAAGAGTGTCCTAAGTCAGCCACTGAACAGTAGGTTGCTCGTTATATGTATAGCTGTAGATGTTGATTTCATTATTTCCAGAGATTAACCATTACCTTATTTTTGAACGGTTCCAGGACTGAATTTTAGCGTCGCATAAAAGCATTAGGTTAGAGACGAGAGTGAGCGGAGGAAGGCGAGCAAAGAGCGCGCGACGCCACACACCCCAGACCCACTGACTCGGCCGGTCGTCGCGCTGCCTCTTCAGTGGAGGGCAGGCTTCTGCGACTAATGATCACTCTGGCGCAGCGGCGCGCCGGTAAACAGCCAGCCGTGGAGGGAAAGCGAAAGGAAAGGGAGCCGGAGCGAAAGGGTTGTGACAAACGGCGGCGCGTTAATGACGCCACAGGCGGCGGCGCCCTGCCTGCCTCGATAGGGCGACGGCAGCCGGCAGGGGAGGCGTAGCCCGCACCTCTATCCCTGCACCTCGCTACGAACAAACGAAATGCTCGAAATGAGATCCGCGCCACTCTCACGATACCCGTAGTTTCTGTTATTTTACCCCGGCCGGACTGGCCGAGCGGTTGTAGGCGCTACAGTCTGGAACCGCGAGACCGCTACGGTCGCAGGTTCGAATCCTGCCTCGGGCATGGATGTGCTGTCCTTAGGTTAGTTAGGTTTAAGTAGTTCTAAGTTCTAGGGGACTGATGACCTCAGAAGTTAAGTCCCATAGTGCTCAGAGCCATTTGAACCATTTCGACTGCCCAACGACTTACCCCTGGCCAAGACTGCGTCTCGCTTATATAGGCTTGGCTGTCCAACCCCTTGGTTATTTAAGTACCAGTCTCACCAGTTAAGGTTACAAATTTTGATACATACATCTCTTGACAGAAATAAGTACACCACCGGAACCGCGCTGAAAAGTACATCATATTATTACATTAATTTCTAGGAATATTCTATCGCCCGTAAATCAAGTTTTAGTTTTTGCAACATTTCGTCACTTAGCGCACATTTGTTTGTTTACATCTGCGGTGCAAAGTTTTAACATGGAACTGCATATAGCACTGTTTTTAGACTTAATCTGTAACGATCTACACATTGCGCTGCTCAAATTCTTCATATCTATAAAAATTAATTAATTGTTGGCGATAAATGATAATAATTTGCAAACAATGAACCATTTTTTTGTTTTTTTACAGGAAAGTGCACAGGAAGTCTACGCACACTGACAGGTACGTGAACGCCAACAGTTTTCACCACCCGATACACAAGAAAGCAGTCCCGCACACGTTAGCACACAACAGCGTTTCTGACAATGACGATCCACAGTCTAAATTTTAGCATTTGAAGTGCATGCTCAGAGAAAATGGCTGTAGCAAGGGAGATATTGCAAAAGCTTTCAAGTGCCTCCGACGAAGGAGCCAAGAGAGCTGCATTTCTTCCATGCTACGGAGGAACTGCCAGCAAGCTAGGACACGTACTGTAGAGTCATGGACTGAGACTAGTGTTCTAGTCCGCCTCCAAGATGAGAGATATACTAAATAAGTATAAATGTCGTGTAACTAGGGCCTCCCGTCGGGTACAAGTATTTTCATTTGACGCTACTTCGGCGATTTTCGCGCCGATGGGGATGAAATGATGATGATTAGGACAACACAACACCCAGTCCCCGAGCGGAGAAAATTTCACACCAGCCGGGAATCGAACCCGGGCCCTTAGGATTTTACATTCTGTCGAGCTGAAAACTTTTTCTTCTTTTTTTTATCTCATTTTTTGTTCTATGTTGTTCATTGTATTTGTTCGTGGCGGACGTCCGATGACACCCATTCACGTTGTTCGATGATACGTTCACTCAGTTTTTTTGTTACAGAGGGCAGCTAAACCCTCTGAGCAAACACGCTGAGCTACCGTGCCGGCTAAACCTCTCAGCTACCGGGGGCGGACAGAGACACGCTACGCCAAATTAAGGATAAGACAGACCATCGAGTTCGTGTTGTGTACGGTCTCCCCTGTGAATGTTGTAATATTTACATAGGTCAGACTATTCGCCCTGTTGCTCAGCATTGTCCAGAGCGTTCACGACATACTGAACAAAAGGAACTCGAGAAGTCTGTCGTGGCTGAACATCGCCTAGAAGACGGGCGTAAACTACAACTGGCAAAGAGAGCTGTGGCTCACACACTATCATACTAGGATTATGTTTCGAAGAAGCGACCGAAATTAGAATAATCAGCGACAATTTTAACAGAGACCAGGGCTACATACTCGTACTTAGTAAGGTAGGGGGGCCGCCGTCGAACACTGAGCGAAACCAAAGGCGTAGGTTTGACGCTCGTAGGGATGCGGGAGCGGCAGTTTCAAACGTGGCACCGGCAACTCGCGACATGTGACGACACTCGGTCCTGCGGTGGGAACCAGCTGCTAGGAGCTACCCAACTTGCCTTCCGCACACGCGTTGCTCCGTTCCTCTCTGGAAGGTTCTAGACGCTGCCATTGCATCTACGTAAGCAGAACAACGTCCCCGGCCCGGCAGTTATTTTCACTTCGGACGATGTTAGAGGAGATAGCTATCGAAAGCCCGAGCGTTTTATTCGAAATAACACGTACACCGAGAAGGTTTTACTGTCTTCTTTTGTTGGGAATGTTTTTGCCAATACCATGTGTGCCTTGTGTAAGAAGGGGAAACATATCCCAGCACATGTCGTAACTACCAGGATCGTTTCCTATTTATCTGATATTCTGCGATACTGCTGATCACATTAGTCGGGGTCCCACAGCCGTCATTAGGATATGGAATCCATGGGTCCAGGAGGGCCACACTCACAGCCATGCGGCAACTCTCTGAGCCCACGCGACTACCGCCCGAGAGGACAGACGTAGTACTGACCACTCGGCCGTGCAGGGTCGCGCAGCCACGCTACGAAATGTGTGTGTTTTTTTTTTTTTTTTTTTTTTTTTTTTTTTTTTTTTTTTTTGTCCACACGGACTGAGCGTCGACATGTGGAGCAGCACGGACTGTCAGCGCGGTGACCATTGTTACGACATCCACTGATGCGGTAAAAAAATGGTTCAAATGGCTCTGAGCACTATGGGCCTTAACATCTATGGTCATCAGTAACCTAGAACTTAGAACTACTTAAACCCAACTAACCTAAGGACATCACACACATCCATGCCCGAGGCAGGATTTGAACCTGCGACCATAGCAGTCGCGCGGTTCCAGACTGTAGCGCCTAGAACCGCACGGCCACTCTGGCCGGCACTGATGCGCCAACAGTGGCAGTGGTGAGCCTGACTACAGCACTGGATGCAGCAGTGGTACCACGTCGTATATTCAGACGAGTCTCCACTCTGCGTATGGTAAACGTATCTGTGTGGAGACTCCAGAGGAGAACTAACGTTGCCAGAATGCATTTATCATAGTCGTAAGGCTCAGCACCTTCCATGATGGTATGGCGTGCCACTTCGTACAATATAGTATCACTTCTACTTCGCACAGCCAGTAATTTCAACAGCAACTGTTAAATTCCTGATTTGTTAGGATGGGTGGCTGTCACTTACATTCGAGGTTGCCCTGGTCTCTCAGACGCTGAAAACGTGGTTACTGCTTACAAAGAAACTGACTCGCCATCACTCAATAGCCACTACAGTTGGCACAGAACTTAAGCAGTATGGAATGACGTACCCATTATCTGCAATCCAAGCTTAGTTCGATTCGAATCCATTCTTAATGGCAGAAGTACCAGCACTCTGAACTAAATTTCGCACCTTCTACAATCCCCAATCATATTTAAGTTTAATCGTGAACTCTTTCTCTTATCCTCTACACCAGTGCCGGCCGCGGGGTGCCAAACTTCACGCGTGCATGGAGTGCAGGCCGCATGCGGGCCACGGCCCAGCCTGTCCCCTTTGCTCGGAAGTAAGAGCAACAGCGCGACACTTCATAGAGCATCGTGGTGTGGCATTTTTCGGTCACCACAACTCTCTTCAGTTCGGCAGAATTGTGGTGTCAGCACTGTTTACCCTTCGTTATTTGTTCGTAGTATGAAGGAAGTTCACAGGTCCAGTGGCTGTTTGCAGAAAAAGTGGCAATCTGGCGATCTATCGCCACAAGCCTTTAATAGTAATGAGCGTACGGCATTGTGGGCCGGGAGTCCCCCATTCGGGGAAGTTCGGCCGCCGAGGGCAAACACGTATTACATTCGACGCCACATTGGGCGACTTGCACGCCGGAGATGGGGATGAAATGATGATGAGGACAACACAACACCCAGTCCCTGACCGGAGAAAATCTCCTGCCCCAGCCGGGAATCGAATCCGGGCCCCTCAGCGTAGCACCCCGCCGCGCTGACCACTCAGCTAACGGGGGCGGACACAAGCCTTTAAAAATGAATGGGAATGACAGAAGAGCGGGATGAGAATTCTCAATGTCTATTACGCAGTCGCATAAGCTACTGGTACAGCAAATTTGCTGTGAAACGACATTACAATACCATGCGTCAAGAATAAAATTTGGATGGCAAAGACCAAAAACTCACAGCGATCAACAGACAGAATTCATTTTTCTGTACGTCAAGAAGCACTTTGCACTAAATTTGCAGTCCATAGCACACGAAGAAACTGATGGCACGAACAGTAACATTTCTGAAGTCGCAAGCATAATTCCATTTTCAGATGCAACAGTTTCCGATGTACCTGAACGAAGAATATGGGGACTTTAAATATTACTGTATAGTACGTTTGTTACGTCAAGGGCACACCTCGAACGATTTTTCGATTCAAAGCCCGCTATTGTTGAATTTGTGAACGAAAAAAGGAGTGCAGGAACGAAAATTAGAACATCCAGAATGGATTACAGACTTTGCATTTTAAGTGGATTTGATTGCGCACTGCCCACAGTAAGACACTGCAAGATTAGAAACAACTTCTTTTTGATTTGATGGGGTTGTAATTAAAAAGAAATTTGTTTTGTAGAAGACAAAATGCGACAAACACAGTCCAGTTTCATAAGCTCACTGGCGTTAAAGAAAACATGAGGTTTGAAGAAATTCATTGCGACCTTGTAAGAATTACAAGGACGACTTTCTAAACGTTATGGGTTCAAATGTTTCTAAGCACTATGGGACTTAACATCTGAGGTCATAAGTCCCCTAGAATTAGAATTACTTAAACCTAAATAACCTAAGGACATCACACACTTCCATGTCCGAGGCAGGATTCGAACCTGCGACCGTAGCATCAGCGCGATTCCGGACTGAAGCGCCTTGAACCGCTCGGCCACATCGGCCGGCAAACATTTTGGGGACACAGCCAATTTTACATCTGGTTTCGAGCTGTTTTCAAGACTTTTTGTCGCTTCACCTGAAAGCGCCCTTGTGCAAGTGCCAATGTACCTGACTGCCAAGATAGGTGATTCCAATTTTAAAGACAAATCCGTTTAACGCTAAAACTGTTCAGGACGTCTACAGTGCCTTCCCCAAGTAGCGCTTCCACGGCTGCATATGAGGATGCAAACGTGCTACCGTATTTCAACCAATATGTGTGTGCGAAATACTTCCTTGTTTATCAATTACGCAACTAAATAACTCAGGATTACGTGGCAACCTGAGTTCGAAAATCTGTGCAATTGTCTGCGTTTGTCTGTATGTCGAAAGTTAATACCAGATAAAAATTATTTTATACCTTCAGCGCGCCAAAAATAATGAAATAATAATGAAAATGTGTTTTGTTTTCGATCTTCGTTGTCGAGAATTACGGAAAATGAAACCACGTCGTACGCAGTGCGACTGCATTGCCCTTTAAATGCGGCGCGTTCGCAGTTTCCCCCTCTTCCCCCTTATCATCCTCAGACAGCATGCCGTGGCGGTGGGGGAAATGCGCCCGCTCAGGAACGCCTGGCGGCCGAATTCTTTGCTAACCCCTGCTCTAGACGCACAGTAAATAAAATCTCGTTATTTGCTATCCAGCAAGAAGTGTCATCACGGCGAATGTCCGTGACGCAAAAATCGGAGCTTTAGAGCTCATACTGAGGTTTACCGACAGTCATTCCACCCACGCACAGTTCGCGAATCGAACAGAAAGGCTAGAATTTGTAGTGGTAACAGAGGAACCCTCCGCCGCGTATCGATAGTTGGCTGGGAGAGTGCAGATGTAGAGGCCAGAGCAGAGACTACTTGTGCAGCCCTGTTGGGTTCGCTCGCCCTGTGTCGTGCCTCGAGTTATCTTCCCGCCCCGGTTTACATGGCGGCGCGGCGCTGCACTCGGCGGAAAGCGTTTTCCTGTAGAGGCGGCGGGCGGGCTGCGCTGCCCTGGGGGAGCCGGCACAGTGAGTGCAGCGACCACCACCAACACCAACACCACCACCAGCACCAGCACCAGCTAGACGCCTTAGTATTGATCCGCTGCACTGCCGCACTGCACCACCCCCTCACCTCAAGGCGACAACACACCCACGCTCACATGTGGCCCCACCGCTAAACTGCAACTCCCATCCCGTACGTTACGCGTCTCGCGAGGGAACGCGTGCAGAAGACACCGCACACAAATCCACCTGCGTTGAGAATCACAGCAGCAAAAGAATACTGTGCCAGAGCGTTTAAAAAATATAACCTTCCTTTATGATAATGTGTTGAAAGGTGGCTACACTGAGCCACTGCGCCAGAGAGTGCGCCAAAGAGTACTATTAAGCCGCCTCCACAGTGCTTGGGAAGAGCTCGTAGTGGACAGTGCTTGGAGAGAACTCGTTGAAGTCAGTGATTGTCGGGAGTCCGTAGCAGTCAGTGCTTGTCGAGAGCTCGTGGCAGTGTTTGTGAAGAGATCGTAGAAGTCAGTGCTAGTAGAGAGCTCGTAGAGGACAGTGTGTGTTAAGAGTTCATGCCGAGATGTGCTAGTGGGCACTGCTTGTCGTGAAGTCGGAGTAAGATGTTGTAGTAAAAAGTGTTGTTCCATGTTTTATGCAGTTATTTGATGGGAGAGATAGCAGATGTTATTGTAATGAGTGCATTTCGTCAATATATATGAAGGTAAAACTACAATGTTCTTTTATTAATTGTGTGTCTGAAATAATGCGTCACTACAGGTTCAGTCAACAAAGCATCTGGCTTGTGTTCTTGTATTAGAGTGAATTCTGGTTTTCTTGCGTAATTATAGTTTTTCTAAATTTCTTTTGTCACGTCAGTATAGTTGGTATTTAAAAATTCTTGTCTTGTTGGAAAAGAACCGTGCCAGATGTGGACGTTGAGTCACACTCCCACATACAGAACAGTTACATTTGTGCTTGGATTTTGTAGGTTTTATAGTTGCTGGGGACTTAATTAATTAATTGTGTTTACGAAAATCTATTTACATTGTTTGTTGCAGTCAGATTGCGTAATAATTGTAGTCAGGGCCAACCGATTACGAGACTTACGTAATCGGACAGACAGCTACTAAAAACTAAAAAATATTTTCAATCATATTTAATTAAGCCCCCATGCAGTGTTTACTGTACTTGTTTTCACGTCGCCAGCCTTATTACTAGTTTGATACGACCCGCCGCGATTTCTGATTCTCCTCCTACGCGATACTCTTCACGTCAGGGTATATATATATAAAGTTCAAATGGCTCTAAGCACTATGGGACTTAACCTATGGACATCACACACATCCATGCCCGAGGCAGGATTCGAACCTGCGACCGTAGCATCAGCACGGTTCCGAACTGAAGCGCCTAGAACCGTTCGTCCATAGCGGCCGGCTGTCAGAGTAGCAGTCATACCCAGTGTCCATTATTTATTACGCGTATTCCAGTCCGCTCTTCCATTACTATTTATACCCTCTCCAGCTGGCTGTAGAGGGTATACCATCAAATTTATTACCGCATATCTTAGAACGAGTCCTGATAGTTACCATCTTTCCTCGCTCAACGTCAGGAGAACCTCCTCATTCCTTCTTTTGTCGGCCTACTTAATTTTTGGCGTCTTACATTTTAAATGCTTCTATTTTCCTCTTTTCCTGTTTACCTGCAGTCCATTCAACCAACAGACACAGGAATAAATATATTTTCGTTCCAGTATCTTCTTCTTTTAAAGCTTACTACGCGTTTCGATGGTCATTCCTAAGCTCTATTTGCAGCGATGAGAGAGGAAGGTTATGTGTCTTCTCACATCGATATCTCCTAAAAGTACGTCACTAATGTACGCCACAAAGACATACGTCAACTGCACGAAATCCAAATGATGACCATGACATAATAGTTTAAACAACAGTATTTTAAAATAAAAAGCGAGTGAATCAGAAAATTATTTTTTGTGTATTATCTAGCCATAGCTCCCGATAAATAGTCCGTTACGGGCGAAATCTTTTATTACGCACTAGTCTCACGGTGTCCCCGCCATGCACTTCTGAAAACTTTGTTTTATAATGTCCTTCAGTATCCGTTACGAATCTCCTTCTCGTCAATTTCTCTCTCTCTGTCTCTATCTCTCTCCCTCCCTTCCTCCCCTCTGTCTTTCACTTTTATGTCTCCTGACACGTTTGACTCTGTCTTCTATGTTTTCTACCTTGGGTTAATATTTTCATCTCTATCACATTCACCCACCGCTTTATCATTTTTGCATTATCTTGTCTCTCTTTCTCTGTTCCTATTGTTATCCGCTCTACTGCTCCTTTCAGCAAGTTAACCATTCCAGGATGCCATAGGTGTCCCACTAACCTGCCCCTTTTTCTGGGAAGGATCGATAGACTTTTGCACTACTTCATTTCCTACTTTACCTGTCCACTTAATTTTTAAAATCTTCGATAATGTGCCAGTTTAAGTGTTTCCAGCTTCTAATTCTCCAGATTTTAGACGGCCAGTTTAATGACCAAACAACCAGATACACGTTTTCACACTTCTACTTTCCGTATAATGCCAAAAATGGTGTCAAAAGCACTAATTTCATTTATTAAAAAGAATAAAACCTGAACCTGAGCGATGTCTGGGGAGCAGACTGGCTGGTGGAAGACAGTCAACTGATTTTTGGCACAAAACTCGCTAACTGGCAAATATGAGTCAGGGAAGCATGAGTTATCTTGCCACAGATCCGTTCTAGTGTTGAGATTCCCCTCGACCGTCCGCAGCTCGTGGTCGTGCGGTAGCGTTCTCGCTTCCCGCGCCCGGGTTCCCGGGTTCAAATTCAAATGGCTCTGAGCACTATGGGACTTAACATCTGTGGTCATCAGTCCCCTAGAACTTAGAACTACTTAAACCTAACTAACCTAAGGACATCACACACATCCATGCCCGAGGCAGGACTCGAACCTGCGACCGTAGCAGTCGCGCGGTTCCGGACTGAGCGCCTTAACCGCGAGACCACCGCGGCCGGCTAGTTCCCGGGTTCGATTCCCGGCGGGGTCAGGGATTCTCCCTGCCTCGTGATGACTGGGTGTTGTGTGCTGTCCTTAGGTTAGTTAGGTTTAAGTAGTTCTAAGTTCTAGGGGACTGATGACCATAGATGTTAAGTCCCATAGTGCTCAGAGCCATTTGAACCAATTTTCCCTCGACCGACCGTCTCAAAGCAATTTCAGAGTAATGACTGTTGAATTTGTGTTCTTAAGGCAAAGCCCGAAATTCGCAATTTCAATGACAACAAAAATTTTCTGAGCATTGGTCTGAAAGTAAGCTGACATTTGCAACTTGTTCCGGAGGTACGTACGCTCCGCCTAGATAAGACAGTAGATTTATTGTGAACGTGGCCTTCTGAAAATGTGGATGAAGTTCAGCGGGCTACTGGCACAAATTTTAAGTTCATTTAATTTACGCTGCTCGTAAAATATTTGGTGTCGTGGCATTATCAATTTGTAAATGCTTTTTAAGTCTACAATGATTTTTAGTAATAGAAAATAAGCTAACACTGTACAAACTTATGAAGCACACATACAGAGCATTAGGACTCATCTAGAACTCTGTAACGAAAAACTGTGTATTTTTATTTATGACAGCTAATTTGATACCTGCTTCTGAGTGGTTAATAAGGTTTCGATAACAGGCTGTTCTCTGCCACAGACACTATTCATCATAATGAAAATGGATTATCAATATCTTTAGCTTATCAAGAAGTACTAAATAAAATGGATGCCTCATGCAATATGTGGTATTCGATGAAGCAACACGGAGGCCGACTGTTTGATCTTCCTGTTCAACTGGAGGCTCCGACTGAAACGGAGCAAAAGCTGCACTTCCGGAAAATACAGTCCCTGGCCAGCACTAGCCCCGTTATACCGCAGCGAAATGTGAAATGCTCTCGTCTGGTACATCCCCCAATCTAGGAGAATGTTAGTGCCGCAGAAAAACTTGGCTTATTAACTTGCAGAAATCTCCAGATGTGCTTAAGCATACGCGATTGTCTATCGAGCTGAGCGTGAAGAGAGGTGTTGCTTTCAAATATCCCGCCTGTACTCTCCGCAGTATAGATTAACGAATGTGAATAGTACGAACAAGTATCGTTTCACAATACGTGTAGGAGCATGGCTGCAAGAAATTTCTTCCTCCCTATTAAGACGCCTTTCAAGCGATGCTGGCACGACTTATGTAGTGGCGCGAGTTTCACGCTACGGTGTGCACCCACTTGGTTGCAAGAAAGCCAACTTACGAGAACAGAGCGCAATTCCGTGGAAGGGCAGGCCTATGCAGGCAGGGCAAGGCGTTGCGAACAGAGACCGAAGACTCGCGCGCCGCCTTACATAGAAGCTGGCTATTGTCGGCGGGTTCCAGCAGAAGTCACGAACGAGACCGGAGAGAAAGCGAAAAAGGGAGGGAGCAGAACTGTAGCTCAGTGAGAATGCGATGCCATCGTACTGTTCATTGTTGATTACAAACACATTTCGCAATGTGAGAGACACTGTCACATTAGATTTTAATTAATGGCACTTGTCTGACTGGTTTAAAATTACAATTATATTTTATTCATAATAGGCTTATTCGCACATTAATTTTACGCCACAGCCTGCTTCAGTGTTCATGAGTGTTGGTAGCATACAACGTGGCGAATGATTTTCGAATTCAGGCAGCTTTCGAAGATCTCAAAGGTCTGTTCGTACCAATTACGTAAAATGTATTCAAGGGAAAAAGTTTCAAAAACTTTGAACAACAACGCCGCAAAACATATTCTTTTAACTAATTTTCCTGCTTTACGTCTTAAAATGTTGATTGCCACGTTTAAGGGTTTGATAAAGTTTTATACATGGAAGAAATGTGTGGAAACCACTATAGAGAGAATGCCGATATTACTGCCCATTCCGCTTTAGGCGATAAATGTATTTGTCAGCTTATTTTCCATTACTAAAAATCGTAGGCATTAATTCTCAAAAACGCCCATTTCTTACTCAAGAGCAGGTACTTGCCGCTGCATCATTTATTGTAAAATTTAGAGACACATCATTTTCACAGCTTTTATGGACACCGAATATCATCGTTAGTTCTACTCCTCAGATGAACAGATAATTTTCCAAACGACACTATCACATAAAACAAAAATGAAAAAGTCAGATTTTATACCTATGATGTCAGTACTGTAATTCATCCATACTACAAACTTTAGAGCAAGTAATTTATTTGATCACTGACAAGGGAACCTCCCCATCGCACCCCCCTCAGATTTAGTTATAAGTTGGCACAGTAGTTAGGCCTTGAAAAACTGAACACAGATCAATCGAGAAAAGAGGAAGAAGTTGTGTGGAACTAAGAAAAAAATAAGCAAAATGTACAAACTGAGTAGTCCATGTGCAAGATAGGCAACATCAAGGGTAACGTAATCTCAGTAGCACAGTGGTCCCGTGGTTAGCGTGAGCAGCTGCGGAACGAGAGGTCCTTGGTTCAAGTCTTCCCTCGAGTGAAAAGTTTAATTTTTTAATTTTCAGACAATTATCAAAGTTCAGGCACTTACACATAATCAACTTCGCTCTCCAAAATTCCAGGACATGTTCAGATTTGCTTGGACACATGCAGGATTTGACGGTCTACACACAGAAAAATTTGAAAACGTTAAAAACATATGTTTTGACAGAGTACAGGGAAAACCGTGCGACTGTGAAACTGTTGCATTCATTTGTTGCAGTTTATGTCACATACTCTTATGTTTTCATCACTTTTTTGGGAGTGATTATCACATCCACAAGAAAACCTAAATCGGGCAAGGTAGAAGAATCTTTTTATCCCTTCGCCAAGTGTACAAGTTAGGTGGGTCGACAACATATTCCTGTCATGTGATGCACATGCCGTCACCAGTGTCGTATAGAATATATCAGACCTGTTTTCCTGTGGAGGAATCGGTTGACCTATGACCTTGCGATCAAATGTTTTCGGTTCCCATTGGAGTGGCACGTCCTTTCGTCTACTAATCGCACGGTTTTGCGTTGCGGTCGCAAAACACAGACAATACACTTATTACAGTGAACAGCGACGTCAATGAACGAACGGACAGATCATAACTTTGCGAAAATAAAGAAAATAAATTTTTCACTCGAGGGAGGACTCCAACCAAGGACCTCTGGTTCCGCAGCTGCTCACGCTAACCACGGGACCACGGCGCTCCTGAACTTAAACTATCCTTGATGCTGCATATCTTGCACATGGACTACTCAGTTTGTATATTTTGCTTATTTTTTTCATAGTTCCACACAACTTCTTCCTGTTTTCTCGATTGATCTGTGTTCAGTTTTTCAAGGCCTATCCACTGTGCCAAGTTATAACTAAATCTGAGGGGGAGGGGAGGGCGATGGGGAGGTTCCCTTGTGAGATTTGTGCAGACATAAGCAATAGAGGATAATTCTTTGAGAATGGTCTGCAGCTCGTGGTCTAGTTCTCGCTTCCCAAGCACGGGGTCCCAGGTTCGATTCCCGGCGGGGTCAGGAATTTTCACCTGCCTCGAGATGATTGGGTGTTTTTGTTGTCCTAATCATTTCATCATCATTCATGAAAGTGGCGAGATTGGACAGAGCAAAGGTTAGGAATTTGTACGGGAGCTGATAACCGCGCAGTTGAGCGCCCAACAAACCAAACATCATCATCATCATCTTTGAGAATGCTAGCCACTCATACAGGCGAAGCGGCTTATAAATACCAGTCCGGCGAAAGATCCGACGCAGATGCGTTAAGGTAATACGTCGGCAACTTACGCACTTCACATAATTGCTAGCTTCAGAACAGAAAAATACAGGGTGGGGCAAATAAGGAAAGGATTACAAAACAGCACAGCAGAGGAAAGAAAATAGAGTGATCCTGACTATAGCACATGTTAAAAGTGAGTACCATTCATCTCTTGGCGCTTTTGGGCCCTAGTCTGTGTTGCTGAAGGCAGATCGAAGCTCGACTGCTGGAACTGCTGAAGTCTCATCCGAAATGTTCTGCTGCAGTTCTAGAAGACTATGAGGGTTATTGCGATACAGCTTAGATTTGAGGGCTACCCTGACAAAGTAATCGCAAACTAACAGATCAAGTGACATAGGGCCGCGACCAGCCTGATGTCTGCTATCAACCCTGTCTGGTGTGAAGAAGGGTAAATATACTCCATTGTATGCAATGGGTCACGAGGCGGGCGTACACGTTGTACGCACGTCACGGGGTATGGTGACATGCATCCATTCATGTCGAATCGTATCCACTCATCCAGGCCACTTTTATTTGCCCCACGCTGTATTTAGGGAACTCCCAGTCATTGATATCTTAAGGGGGGTAGGACGTCAAACGGGTCGACTTGGAGCAAGAGAGGCATCACACGACATTTTAATTTCCATTGTCTATACTTTTACAAATAAGTTCATAAAACTTTGTCAGCATCACCAGGAAGGATTCAGAATTCACACTCATCACAGTGGAAGTTCGAAAACATAACAAATTTTTTTTTACGTGCGAAATTTTATCATTTTTTCACTTACTAATGGCTGCATTTGTTGTTATAGGTACACTTTTCTTCATAAGTTGGAGAGATTCTTCGATGAATTTTGCGCAACATACATGCCATACTTAGAGGTGTATGAAACTCTAGAATTTATTTAATTTGTGAAAAAACGAATGAGCTGTTGTATTTTAAACTTCATGTTTAGAAAAAACACAAATTTTGTAGTTAATTACCTCAATTTTTACCACAGTTTTTAATAGATTTGGAAAATTCTAGAGTTTCATACACCTTTAAGTATGGTTTGTATGCTGTGCAAAATTCATCGAAGAATCTCTCTTACTTATGAAGAAAAGTGTACCTGTAGCAACAAATACTGACATTAATAAGTGAAAAAAAAGATGAAATTTCACATGTAACATTAATCATTTCGTTATGTTTTAGAACTTCCACTGCTATGAGTGTGAATTCTGAATCCTTCCTGGTCATGCTGACAAAGTTTTATGAATTTATTTGTAAAATTAAAGACAGTGGAAATTAAAATGTCCTGTGGTGCCTCTCCTGCTCTAAGCCGGCTCGTTTGACGTCCTACCCCCCTCAAGGTGCCCACTAGTTGCTTAGGCACTAGATGAGCACGGTATAGCCTTCAGACTTATAGTATTTCACAATTATTATCCAATTCACTGGACATAACCTTTCTTGTTACACACTGCGCATGACCTCGCTGTAGGATTGACTGAGGGATCATTGGAGCTGTAGGAGTGACCTGTTGTGGTGAGGTGGGGAGGGTCAAATGGTGCAAACGCCTCTAAGCACTATGGGACTTAACATCTGAGTTGATCAGTCCCCTAGACTTAGAGCAACTGAAACCTAACTAAGCTAAGGAGATCACACACATACATGCCCGATGCAGGATTCGAACCTGCGACCGTAGCAGCAGCGCGGTTCCGGACTGAAGCGCCTAAAACCGCTCGGCCACAGCGGCCGGCTAGGAGGGGAGGGTAAAGGGCTCAGTGAGGCACTTGTGTGTGTGTGTGTGTGTGTTTCCCACAACTCCTAAACCACTCGACAGATTTCAACCAAACTTGGTACAGATGTCCCTTGCTCTCGGGCAACAGTCTCTCTAGGGATAAGAACCACCTACCTACCATAGTTCAGGAGATATGACGCCACCAACACTGAGATGCATAAAGTTTTAATACATTTATTCTTTACTTCTAAGAAACGCCTATTTTCGAGTCAATTTAAGGAAATACCTGATACCTCGCAGCGCTTTTGACGGTTTTCAGCTGTGAAGAGCAAACGGCTGTAGGCGAAAACAGTAGCCGTCTACAGAGTTATGAAGAGGCGTTGCCATAGAGACGTTTACAAAAACGCACGGCTTAAGAAACTGTCCGGGAGCATCTCACACCGAGTCTACTGCATAATTTCAAAGGTGTTTTCACGAACACATGGAAATTAATTTTTTTCGATATCACACAAGAAACACAGTTCGTTTTTTTTACATTTCTAATAAAAAGACTGGCAAAATGAATACCCAGTCAACGGCGGACTTGTCAGTTAGTGATTAAATAAAACTTTGCAGCTAATAGTGCAGAGTGGCACTGCAGGAGGTGCCGAGTAGCGTGGCTCAGCAGCTTCTGCTGGTGTTCAGCCTGTGAGATCGCTCCGCACAACTGAACGCGGAAGTCGGCCGGTGATGTGCGTGGAAGGCTGCAGGCAGACCACGAAAAAGCGGCGCCCCACCCCACGCATCTCGGCGTATTTCCGGACTGCGCAGTCGTGCCGCAGAGCTGGTGACGGCCCCGCAATCGACATCGTCAAGGGATAGACAGCTCTGCTCTGTTCTGAGTACCAGAAGCATTCTAATACACATTCGAGCTCTTACATAAGTACTGCCTAACTAGTTATGTGGTTATCCTGAACCGCTATGAATCAAAACACAAAGGAATTAAAGACGTTAGCTGCCAGAGGACATCGATTCATATTTGTGCCAGATAGGGATTCGAACCCGGGTCTCCTGCTAACTAGACAGATGCGTTGACCACTACGGAATCCATACATAGTGGTCTCCGTAACAGTACGGACTACGCTAGCACGCCTCCCGTCAGACCTAAATCCTCAACGTACGTTAATGTAGTGCCCTGCTCAATAGCTCCATTACTCGCAGCAACTCGCCGACTCTTAAGGGAATCGGCTAGATGCACTACATAAACTTATGTTGAAAATTTGGGTCTGACGGAAGGCGTACTGGGGTAGTCCGTTAAGGGGACCACTGCGTCCGAATGGTGCAGTGGTCCGCGTATCTGCCCAGTAAACGTGAGACTAAGGTTCGAATCCCGGTCTGGCAAAAGCTTTCAACCTGCCCCACTGATACAAGTCAACGCCCACTGGCAACTGACGTCTTTAATTCCTTTGTGTACTGCCCAGCTGTTAGCGTCGCCGTCCGCATCACGCAAGCAGCTTACTGTACTCTGTTCTCAGACGCGTGTGTAAACGTGGCATCTCATGTCGTCTGGTGCGCCTACAAAGAAAGTAGTTCCATGTAACTGAAGGAAAACTACAGTCGTCTCTAAGAGTAGTCTTTCAGACGTTTTACTTTTTGCACAAAATAAAAAACAACACTTTTTGGCTTAGAGTTTTTGTGTTTGCTTATTTCATGCGGTTTACAAGAAACTGATTGGTACAATAAAAATTATTTCGCTTATTACAGTCTCAAATCGATTCCTGATAATGCGCTGGTTATATTTTCGGTACTGGACAGACAGTTATTACGATGTTCCAAAATCAAGTAAACCACCGCACTTAATTCGAAGAATTTGCAGTAAAAACTGCAGTTCGTTAATCGCATTTCTTTCTGTCACAACAAAATCTCATGAATTCTGGAGAACGTAACTAAAGTATCGATTATAAAAGTTAAATACTTCACTACTTTTATCAGTACTTGTTTCCAAATATTGTATCCTCTCGCGTTTTCGTTGTTATTTTTGACAATCAGAGGAATAATTCTTAGCGAAATTATACAGTGCTACTACGATGATTACCCTAACATTGGCAGCTGTATTGGACGCGATCTCAGAATCTAAACACGATTGTTCTTTTTATTACGGAAGTTTATTCGCACAGATCGCAGAAGTTAATTATTGTGTATTTTTATGCGATCTGGGCGAATAAATTTCTGTAATAATAAGAACAACCGTGTTTATATGATGATAAGTTAAAGCAAATATAAATATTTATCTTGCTGGCGTTGGAATATAAATATTTATCTTGCTAGCGCTATAAGCTCCGTAACGTGTTAGCGAATTAAATTTGGGTTTTTTTGAACTCTGTCGTCTGCAAAACACAATGCTCATTGTGTTTTACAGAAAGATGAGTTAGAAAAATGCAAGTATAAACTATGCAAGATCTATTTCTAATACGTCTTTAACTGCAATGTTCTCTTTGTACTACAAGAAAACATAACAAATCCGTTTCCGGAATTCTCATAATGAGAGGGAACTGGAAACAAGCGAGAACGGATAAACATCCGACAGGTATTCCCGTTCTGGTCTCGCGTGCTACCACTACGAGCCGGTCCTCAATGTGAAACGAAAGTATTTGTCCTCGGATGTAATATTCGATCACTTAAAATCGAAAACGCCTCAGTTCTCCGACTGCCCAACATAATGCTCTGCTCTGCCTCACGGGCGCCACCGTAGTCTGACATCTGAAAATCCGACTTCTTTTCGAACAGTCGAGCCATAACAAGTGCAAAAAGCAGCCAAACGATACGTGTGTAATCCTGATATAAGAAGTGTTACAGATTCCTACTCTCTGGAATACCGTCTCGAACGACGCGCCTGTGGTTGAGTGCGACACCAGAGCAAGGAAGCTGGCAGTTTGCTGGTGCCCACTAGTGGGAGGCGGACGTTCGATCTGCCTACAGCAGTGAGCTCAGAACCGCTTTGGCTGTTGGCGTCCTCTCCTCTGTAACAGGCAGCCGCGGAACTCAATGAGACATGCTCGCCAGTTTCATTTCTGTCGCCTTTGCGGGCTCCAGCGGTAGTAAATATTTCTCTACTGTAGCAGGGCGTCCAAGTATGGGTCGTTAAATAAGCGTTCAGGAGTGAAAGTCAGAAACGGAGTGAACGCCAATTATAAGATCCGCTGATGAAATTGCGATAATCACTGAAAGCGAAGAAAAGTCACAGAAGTTGTTAAGTGGAGTGAACATATTAATGCCGGCAGTGGTGACCGAGCGGTTCTAGGCGCTTCAATCCGGAACCGCGCGACTGCTACGGTCGCAGGTTCGAATCCTGCCTCGGGCATGGATGTGTGTGATGTCCTTAGGTTGGTTAGGTTTATGAAGTTCTAAGTTCTAGGTGACTGATGACCTCAGATGTTAAGTCCCATAGTGCTCAGAGCCATTTGAACCATTTGAACAGTTTAACGTTCAGTAAATCTAAGATTCGAAACTAACGAGGAGTACCAGAAATGTGATTAGCGATAAATTTAACATCAAAATTAGGAACAAGAAGGAAGGATGCGACAAACCCACTAAAGAGACAGCCTACATTACACTTGTCCGTCCTCTGCTGGAATACTGCTGCGCGTTATGGGATCCTTACCAGGTAGGATTGACGGAGGACATAGAAAAAATGTGCAAAGAAGGGCAGCTCGTTTCGTGTTATCGCGCAACAGGGGTGAGAGTGTCACTGATATGATACGCGAGTTGGGGTGGCAGTCACTGAAACAAAGGCGGTTTTCTTTGCGGCGAGATCTATTTACGAAATTTCAATCACCAACTTTCTCTTCCGAGTGCGAAAATATTTTGTTGTCACCCACCTACGTAGGGAGAAATGATCATCATAATAAAATAAGAGAAATCAGAGCTGGAACACGCCAATCGAGAGTGGAATGGTAGAGAAGTAGTATGAAAATGGTTCGATGAACCCTCTGCCAGGCACTTAAGTGTGAACTGCAGAGTAACCATGTAGATGTAGAACAATAATTAGACGAGTGAAGCAATTCGGGGATCTTCGAAGAAAAACAATGCATGATGGGAGAACCAAGGAGGTTGTGAGAAGCAGACTAGCACAGGCAAAGGGAGCTTTACTCGCTAAAAGCAGCCTAACAGCAACAAATATAGGGGTCAACCTGTAGAAGAATTTATAAGGCACGTCTGGAAAACTGCTTTGTTTGTATGGAAGTGTTTCATGGACTTCGTGAAAACCCAAAAGAGAATGGAATTGCCTGCGATTTGTGTCAAAGACGAAACCAGAAAATTAAGTGGACTCGTAAGGTAAGAAATGAGGAGGAGGTCTACACAGAGCCGGTGAGGTAAGCCCATAAAGAGGAATTGGACGATGAGCATACATTAAGTCAACAGGGAATAGTATAGGTAAATGTAGGGGGCAAAAGGAGTAGACGAAATATACCCCACAAATAACAGAGGACGTTGGTGTAACTGCTACTCTGAAGTGGCGAGGTAGACAGGAGAGGAATTCGTGGTATACTGCAACACATCAGTCACAAGACTGATGACAACAAAGGAAAACACAGAACTACGCTCTTCTGTTTTAATAAGAAATACGGATACCTTACTGGTTAATACAATCGAAAACGACTGTAGATGGCATATATGGCTGTTACGTTTTTGAGGGTCCTATACCCCAACAAGCCATAATTAACAGCCAATTTTATTATTTCTAACCCTCTTTCTTCAATATAGCTATAGCTCGAGCCGTAGAATATCTGCAGTCGCCGTTAAATACATTCTAACAGTCGAAAGAACGAGCAAATAGACACTTTGTCGGCCGGCAATGTTCTGTGAAACTGCATTGCTCATTGTGATGCGCGTTGAAGTCCGACTGCTATCTGTCGGTCGCGATTTCTCGTAATGTATAGATATGATGACAGTCAGCGCTCACAGAATTCAGTTGGTTCTGAGGCGTATCATTACTGTCTCTGACAGGATTCTGGAGATTAGGCGAATTCTCCTCCTCCGGATTCCAGTGAGAAAGAATTTACTGAATACTACAGCCCTCACTTTTTTTCGATAGTAATGTTCACAGTTTTGATGGACAGAATTGGTAAAACGAATGGAAGAGTAAATAAGGAGTTCGTTACCCATACTTAAACGTTCTAATATGCAATATTCGTGACCTGTATCAACATCCGATCCTGAATAAATTTTCAGTGTTAATGAATTTGACGCAACTTTCTGCACAGAAAACAATCTTTACGCACAGCCGAGGGGAAAGTAAGTTACGATTGAAGCTAGAGAAGTGGAATACCTATCACAGGCCTTCTGACTTTTCATTTAAGGTATATGACGAGAATTGGGGTAAACATAGAAAAAAAAAATTTTAAAAAAAGAAACTAAAAACGTAACACTAAAACTACGGAATTAGCGCAGAAGGAGAGGCACATTTTGCGTTGGTTCCTCCGACTTTTTATGCAGAATCACTGTTATGTTTGCTGCAGCCACATCAGAACAACGACAATGTATGCTGACGAAATTATGACCATCATCTCCAAGCCGGTAGCAATGGGTTAAGCCGGTAGCAACGGGTTGTCAGAGCAGGAATTATTCAATCCCGAGAGTAATTTTACGGGCGTTAATTGCTGTGCGAGAGGCCGCTATGGTGATGGTGACAGGTAGTGGAAGATGTTTGGAAGCTCTGCTGTCTTAGGGGGATGGGATGGATATTCCCGAAATCGTGTCGCTTGCGAAAGTTGTGAATGTAAGAAGCCCCCTTAGCAGCATTCAAAGTGTCTCCTGTGACGTCACAGAAGCTTTTCTAGTTATTGGCAGGAAAATAATGTTACCAGTGGGTCTATCGTGTGACAGCACTGGTAGAAAGCGGCTATTGTCGGAGGAGTAATCATTCGATATGAAATTCAAACTGGAGAGTTATTTTCCCTGTATTACTTTTAGTACGAATACGACAAACGCATGTACAGATGTTTCAATACCAGATTTGATACCATAATTGGCCGCGCAGGGGTAGCCGCGCGGTCTTGGGCGCCTTGTCACGGTTCGCACGGCTTCCCCCGTCGGAGGTTTGGAGTCCTCCCTTGGGCATGGGTGCGTATGTTATCCTTATCGTAAGTTAGTTTAAGTTAGAATAAATAGTGCGTAATCTTAGGGACACATGACCTCAGTAGTTTGGTCCCATAAAACCTAACCACAAACTAAAAAAAAAAGAAAAAAAAGAAAAAAAAAACATATTTGGCACTGATTACAAACTTAAAATTGATACACAGCTCAATAATTTACGAAGAACGTCATCGATACTGAACGTATCGCAAGGTACTGATTGTTTTTTCTGCCGCATTTTAAAGCTTACTGTCAAAATGATTTATTTAGATTACAAGATGAAAAATGGGAATTACGTTTTTTTTCATCAACATTTTGAGTATAAAATATTACACCAGCAAACTAAATAGAGGCCTTGACGTAAATTTTATGTTACCCATTCATGCCAGTACTACAGTAGTACATCAATATGTTCATTCCTTCAAAGACGAAAGCACTGGTTCATAATAAGCTTTTGGAAAGGCAAAAACATTGATTCTAAATGAAGGTAAAATAATGGGAATTTTACTAATTTGTTCGAACAAAGTCGCATATTAAATAAATACGGTAATTGTTTTTCCAAAGTGACGAGTGCATACTTAATAATATACACTGCTGGCCATTAAAATTGCTACACCAAAAAGAAATGCAGATGATGAACGGGTATTCATTGCACAAATATACTTGAACTGACATGTGATTAGATTCACGCAATTTGGGTGCATAGATCCTGAGAAATCAGTATCCAAAACAACCACCTCTGGCCGTAATAACGGCCTTGATACGTGTGGGCATTGAGTCAAACAGAGGTTGGATGGCGTGTACAGGTACAGCAGCCCATGCAGCTTCAACACGATACCACAGTTCATCAAGTGTAGTGACTGGCGTATTGTGACGAGCTAGTTGTTCGGCCACCATTGACCAGACGTATTCAATTGGTGAGAGGTCTGGAGAATATGCAGGCCAGGGCAGCAGTCGAACATTTTCTCTATCCAGAAAGGCCCGTACAGGAACTGCAACACGCGGTCGTGCATTATCCTGCTGGAATGTAAGGTTTCGCAAGGATCGAATGAAGGGTAGAGCCACGGGTCGTACCACTTCTGAAATCTAACGTCCAATGTTCAAAGTGCCGTCAACGCGAACAAGAGGTGACCGAGGCGTGTAACCAATGGCACCCTATACCATCACGCCGGGTGATACGTCGTATGGCGATGACGAATACACGCTTCCAATGTGCGTTCACCGCGATGTCGCCAAACACGGATGCGACCATCATGATGCTGTAAACAGAACCTTGATTCATCCGAAAAAATGACGTTTTGTCATTCGTGCACATAGGTTCGTCGTTGACTACGCCATCGCAAGCGCCCCTGTCTGTGATGCAGCGTCAAGGGTAACCGCAGCCATGGTCTCCGAGCTGATAGTCCATGCTGGAGCAAACGTCGTCGAACTGTTCGTGCAGATGTTTGTTGTCTTGCAAACGTCCCCATCTGTTGGCTCAGGGATCGAGACGTGGCTGCACGATCCATTACAGCCATGCGGATAAGATGCCTGTCATCTCGACTGCTAGTGATACGAGGCCGCTGGGATACAGGACGGCGTTCCGTATTACCCTGCTGAATCCACCTATTCCATATTCTGCTAACAGTCATTGGATCTCGACCAACGCGAGCAGCAGTGTCGCGCTATGATAAACCGCAATCCCAATGGACTACAATCCGACCTTTATCAAAGTCGGAAACGTGATGGTACGCATTTCTCCTCCTTACACGAGGCATCACAACAACGTTTCACCAGGCAACGGCGGTAAACTGCTGTTTGTGTATGAGAAATCGGTTGGAAACTTTCCTCATGTCAGCACGCTGTAGGTGTCGCCACCGACGCCAACCTTGTGTGAATGCTCTGAAAAGCTAATCATTTGCATATCACAGCATCTTCTTCCTGTTGGTTAAATTTCGCGTCTGTAGGACGTCATCTTCGTGGTGTAGCAGTTTTAATGGCCAGTACTGTATACGTGGCTGAAATCGGATTTTTTTTACCGACTGCGAATGGTATGCCTCGTCGGAGGTTCGATTCCTCCCTCGGGCATGGGTGTGTGTGTTGTGCTTAGCGTAAGTTAAAGTTAGATTACTTAGTGCGTAAGCCTAGGAACAGATGACCTCAGCAGTTTGTTCCCATAGTCCTTACCACGAATTTGCAATTTGCGAATTGGTACTGTACGTGTATATTCTGTGTAGTACATAGGTACTGTATCAGATTTAATTCTTATTAAATTACTAGTCGATTCCAGGCACTTTATTGTGAATAGCAGGGTAATCACGTAGATGTAGATTTTCTCCAGCGTCATAGAACACTTTCGATACTTAAAATATACAACAGCTATGGAAATAAAAGTATCAACTGTCATACGAGTAAATGGGATCGCCTTTAGGACCGCGCGTAAGTAAGATTTTCGGAAGATGCTTCGAATGGCACGAGAGTTGTGACGCTCTGTTTGGCTACAGCCTCAGGGGGATAGGGTGGATCCATAGGAAGTCCAAATTAAGTGTCTAGGCCTGCTCGGGAGCGTTTTGGATATCAAGTCATTACTTTTCTGGGGTTCCAGCGCTAGCCTTTACTCCATTCAGTATTCAGAGGGTTGAGTTGAATGATACGTTTCGCAAAATTTTTCTTTTTGGTAATTTTCTGCCACTTAGAATTTCTCACACTGTTTTTGTTCCCGCGGAGTGTTTGTCTGTTTGAGATGCAGCTCAACATGCGGCCTTACAGGGAAGGTCGTTGCGACGTGATGTCTGCGCCACGCGTACAGGCGCGGACTCGCGTATCGCTCGGCTTGTGGGGGTCACATGTGGGGAGTCGCCGTCGTTCCAAGGTCCCAGCCCAGAAAGGGCACGCCGGGCGCCGCCGCCCTATACGGGCACACGCACACACGCACACACACACACGGCCAGCTCCTGTAAGCAATACCCAGTCTCCTCGGTGACTCAGATGAGTTAGTGCGTTCTCTGCGTGCGAAAATACTTCGTTTCAGAAAACATCACGTGTCTAACACACGAACAGCTTCAGTATGTGGACTGCGGCCTCCCTGTTCGTGTAAAAGCGATTTTATTCATTTCCTGTAGGGTTTACTGCCGCGCTGCTATTTAAACTCCCACTTACGGTACGTCCTTCACACTGATATGCTTTATTCATAGCTGCGAATCTCCATATATCACCTGGATTCCCCGTGACCCAAAAGAGGTATACCATAGGGTCCAGTACAAAAAAATTGCAATACTGTGGCATCGTCCAGAGATCACGGACGCATATCAAAGTCGGCAGTGCACATCGATACCACAGACATTGGCGATATCTTGTTGCAATCCGCAACGACGAATGCGACACGCTGAACAAGACCATACTTCTCTTTCAGCACTGCAGTGCCCTCGCACGGAGGTCAATATAGAGCCGAGCACGGAAGCGTTCGCTCCAGTTCGTGACCTAAGCAGTCAACATTATCGAGTAGAACTAAAGAGTTATTCAAATCTCAGATGGAAGTGTACTTTTGTAGATGCTGAACGTTGCAGTTCAAGAGAAAGAGTTGTAATTGTATGCAAAGATTGATGCTTTAATAGTCAATGGCTGTTGTAATATATCGAGCACTCTTATGGCAAAGGACGGTATCAAGTTACGTAAATTATTTGTGTTAGTCATGTAATAAAGTGAACTACTATTTTATATATTGTAGTTCCAATGATCTATGTTCCAGAGCAATAAAAAAACCACAGTTGTGGCTGGACGACTGTAGTTTTATCTCGTCCTAACAAATAAATACACTACTCTTCGAGTAAAAGATCACACCACTCTTCAGTTAAAGGTCAGGACCGCTGCTGAGCCACAATAATGACCCAATTTAAAAAGATTTATGTCTTCACATTTACAGTAGATTAAAACTATGTGTCGGACTGGGACCTGAACTCAGAACCTGTCCTTTCGCTGGCCATGTTCTTCCCAACTGAGCTATCAAGGAACACTCAGAAACAGTTGGCGCTGCTTCAATACAGCCAGTACCTCTCTCTTGCTTCGCAATTTTCAAAGTAACGCTCCTTCATACCATGTTGTAAACATTCTGGAAATAACCCCTATATTGTGGCAAAACTAATTGTCGGTGATATGCCTTTCTTTCTGTAGTGCCAGTCCAGCCTCTGCGAAATTTGGGAAGTAGAAGCGAGACGAAGCACCAATAGCCGCTCATGCGTCGTGCCTGGGTGCAGATCACTGCGTGACGACTTTATCTGTGAAAGACAAATGTCACAGATTGAGTCCCATGCTAGGTCACAGTTGTAATCTCTCCCGAAGTTTCAAAACAGTACACAGCAAAAGATTCATTATCGAATTCTGTTTAGCAATCATAAGACTACACTCGTCCCCTTAACAAGACAAGGAATCATCCATTCTAACTGTTTTTAATATCATCAGGATATTACTACTGCTACCTCGAAAGCATCAACTCACAATTATTCACTATTCGGACTGTAAATGAAAGAAGGAATGCTGGTAGACAGAGCAGATCTCTGAGCCCGTCTGATTTTTTTCCTAACCTGCACAACGAAATCCGTGACAGTCAAACAGAAGAGGCAACTATTCCTCATGTTGTTCATCGCTGCTCCATTAAATTTAGGGCTTCCATCCGTGCAAACCCTCTTTCTTCACCTGAAATGTCGCCGTATACCTTTTGGCCGAGAGACGCCAGCACTCGCTCCGTCCTTTTAAATCCGCGGACCGCGCCACTGTACATGCAGCCACAGATACACAAGCGCCAATACGTTGATCCACGGCAAAGATATATGCATAAATTGAGTCACTGGCTGCCCAGTCGATCCATGCTCGGATACCGAAGTATCGTCAGGAGCTGCGTTGTAGCGACGTCTTTGAGAGTCTATTAACGAAAGCGCTGGTTCCATTATCTCTCCGGGCTGAAGCCGTTATCTTTATTAATTAAATTCTTCGCCCAACGAATTTCAACTGCTTATTTCACCATCGAGTCTAAAAAAGTATGAAGTCAACGTCAGTATTTCGACATTTTCACACCGTACAGCGTGACCGGTGTCGATACAGTCCTCAGTCAGAGCCCATTTATTAGGGTGAAAGAGCACCGTGTATCTCTGGTTGTTCATGCCTCTTTAATGGACTGTACAAGTCCTCTGCCCGATGTTCGAAAGGACACATTCGCAGGAGGTCTTGTAAAACGTCATTCTTGTGGAGTATGTCATCTTTGACGGTAACCAAAAGTACTGCCGTCTTCGGTGGAGGGCGAAAAATCACTTTAACTTTGTGCTTGGAGAGAATCCAACCTATTTTTGATGACAGTCGTCCCACGTATGGCAGGAAAGCCAGGGATGTAAGTATCCCTCGCTGTTTTCTTTCTCGTCCCTTATGTCCACTTAGGTTCTATCAGCAGCGTATGTATCTATTATGGAGAATAATCGGTTGCTTCAAAAACTCACTCATTTCTGCTCATCGTTCAGATTACTCTCGTCAGAAAATCGTTCAGATTACTCTCGTCAGAAACGTTATGTGCTCAGTGAACTAAAGTTCTCAGAACATTCATCGTTTGAAAAGGGTAATGGCAACTATTTTCAAGTAAACATAAGTTCGTATGGGTCGCCATCCAATAAACGGCGTGTCCCAAGAAGCCATCATCTTTGGGACGGACCAATGCATCCAAAAATGCAAGGCATCCCTCTTTAGCAATTTCCACTATGAACAGAATTTTTTCATGGATGGAAGTAAGGTGATTTAGAACTCGCGCAATTTATTCCCACCGTGGGGCCGCATTACAACCGTGTCATCAGCAATTGTCCAAAATGCTGTGTGTTTCAAATTGGTAGATTCCAGCGTTTCTTGCTCGAATCCTCCATAAAGAAATTAGTTACTAAGGAAGAAAAAAGGCTGTCCCTGACGACACCATCAATCTGTTCGACAATTCATTATTAACTGAGGTCAGAACATGTTTGAACAAAGCTGTAACCTCTTTATCAAACCTTTTGCCAATAAGAAATAAATATTCTAGAGGAGGATCCTCCGTGAATAATGAATTCTAATCAAAGCTGACTAATAAAGCAGAACTACTCAGTCTCAATGATTTAAGTTAGGCAATGAAGTTCGCAGAAATGCATAAGTTATGAGCAAATTTTCCCATAAAACCTTTTACGTAAGTTGAGATTATTAATAAATTTGCCTCTGACTGCAAAAATTATCTTCAGTTTCTGCTGACTGTGTCATGATCGATTCAGGAGCTACCAACACAATCCTCAGATGTATGTTGTACACATACTCTAACCGACTTCAGGTATGTTCTCCTTAGGATCGCACTTGCTGTCATCACCGTTGAACAGCGGTGCGCATACCTGTAAAATTTGTGTCCACAGACAGTCTCGGGAAGAGATGCGCAGTTGGAGGGCTTTCCTATTTTAACCAAGTGACCACCGCACGCTAAGATGAACGTGATATAGAGTACTAAAATTGTCGCAAGAATTGTCGCAAGCACACACATTCGTGATGTGGACATGGTCTATGTCGATGCATTTATTATGCCTAGTTACGAAACATTGACTGCGATCAGAGAAGTAATCTTATGACAGCTGTAGAAGAAGTAAAGCGATTTCAGGAGGTCAGGCCTAAGCATTCAACCGGAGCGATTTCCATGCTCCAAGGAAGAGTAAGTCAATAAGCTAAAACGCAATTTTTGACTTGCGTGGTTATGGATGTGAAGTGTCAACCACGGCTCTACACTGTTATTCCAGGGGAGAGCAGGACAGCCAACTAATAACTGTGAGTATAGAGGTCTCAACTCACCGTACAGTGGCGGCGTCGACGTCTGTGTCACGTCTGGCGGAAATCCCGTTCAGTGGTTCCCTGTAACAAAAAGACCAGCGTCAGTATAGAATGCTTGACCGCTACCTGAATAGAAGGCTACCTGACAGCGATACCCCCGTCGGAGGTTCGAGTCCTCCCTCTGGCATGGGTGCGCTTGTTGTCCTTAGCGTAAGTTAATTTAAGTTCAATTAGGTAGTGTGTAAGCTTAGGGACCGATGACCTGAGCAGTCTGCTCTCATAAGACCTTACCACAAATTAAAAAAAAAAAAAAAATGACAGCAGTACACCCAGTAAACGTCGCTCACATTTATTACTCATCACTCTAGTACTAAAACACAGTCCTGGAGCCCAGTAACTAACTCTCCCGCCATACCCTTGCAAGAAATGACTGATCTTACTGTAGCTTAAGGGATACACAGAAAGCAATGGATGGCTCAAGTACAGTGGACACGGACGCCTTTATTTAGGTGAAAATGTTAATCGCCTGTGGTATAGCGACACAAATACAAAAACAAAAGCCGATGACTGGTCAGGACTATCCCAATTGTTGACCGATACCGCAATGACGGTTGTGTCAAGTGAGTACGGATCTAATCAGCGCAGAAATCCACATTCGTACTTGACCTTGGCAAGTCACGTGCGATCAAAAGTTTTCCGAGCGCTTCCGTAAAACATGTATGAATAACACGTATACGAACAGCTGAAGACCATACTCAATTAATAAGTCTGGCGCTGCAGTCATGGACTGTGCGGCTGGTCCTGGCGGAGGTTCGAGTCCTCCCTCGGGCATGGGTGTGTGTGTTTGTCCTGAGGATATTTAGGTTAAGTAGTGTGTAAGTTTAGGAACTAATGACCTTAGCAGTTAAGTCCCATAAGATTTTACACACATTTGAACAATAAGTCTGGAGAGGATCTTTATTGATGATGATGATGATGATGGTGGTTGTGGTTGTGGTGGTGGTGGTGGTGGTGGTGGTGGTGGCGGCGGCGGCGGCAGTGACGATGACGACACAGAAATTCTGGTTATGCTATTCGAATATTTAAAATGAAGTTTCGCTTGTTATATGTGAATCTGAATCTTCGCTGACGTAGCACCTAATGAGAAGTACTCGGTCCATTGTAATTGTTTAACAAAATCTTTGAGTAATGTCTGAATACAGGACGAATCCACGCAATTGCGAGATTGTGTCCGTTTGATCCTCGAGTGGACGAAGTAGAGTCACTGAGGTAGCCTCTACACTTGTTTATTAATTTCTATAGTCACTTTAATAATTCAATGGGAAAAATCACTTTCTGAGACTTTTGCCACTCACAGAGCGGAAAACAGCGAACTATACGTCTGTCAACATTACTATTGCGAGTTACCGCTAAATGAAGTTTGTCTTATCAGAAAATAAAGTAGTGTGAGTATCGAAACAACATAAACTGCTATATCAAAATTAAATTAAACAGCAATTTTTTCTCCTATAATTGTCGATGCTCGCTAACTGTCAGTGCACAGATGGCCGTTGTGGCCGAACGGTTTCAGGCGCTTCAGTCTGGAACCGCGCAACCGCTACGGTCGCATGTTCAAATTCTGCCTCTGTCATGGATGTGTGTGATGTCCTTAGGTTGGTTAGGTTTAAGTAGTTCTAAGTTCTAGGCGACTGATGACCTCAGATGTTAAGTCCCATAGTGCTCAGAGCCATTTGAACCATTTTTGTCAGCGCACAAGGTAGCTGGTACAGCGGAACTGGAAACTATATTTGCTAATACTTTCAGCCTAGACCGCTATAATTTTGTTTTCTGTATTCCACACATTTTCGGCTTATGCCATCATCAAACCAATCCGACTGTAACCACATGTGACGAAATATGAAATGATCCGAGGAATTCGAAATTAGTAATATGTGGACTACATTAAATAAACAATTGCGATCTAAACTGCACTTTTTGATACTATGTGCCAATATGATTGCTGGCCCTTACTTGGCGGCCACAGGTGCACTGTCACTGCAAGGGGGGGGGGGGGGGCGGCGAAAGTGCTGCCACTAAGATGATGTAACCAGCTGCCCAGTGTGCATCTGGTTCTGAAGGCAACACAACATCTGGCTCTGTACGGACAGAGGACAAACGATGAGAAAAGCAGGCAGCCATATACAAGCATTTTCGTGCCCCATTTGGTTATTTGGCCCTTCGAGGCGAGCCCACTAAGTAAACAGCGTACTCATCGGAGGCCGTATGGTTACTTGGCAGGAATCGCGCGGCAGCGTCGTGTTGAGTAATAACGCAGAGCTGAGCTTGGGAAGGTGGGAACGTCAGAGTGACGCTTCCTCATTCCGACCTGTCAAAGCGTGGGAAGCCACAGCCATGACGGCGCGGCTTGAGTGGGGCCGCCAGCCTAGCAGAACCCGGCCAGCACAGCACAGCACAGCGCCGCTGAAAGCGGACGCCTTAGCTCGGTTCGCGGAACGGCGGCGCTTTGCTGACGAGGCGGAAGGCCGTCTTCTGTCCCAGCGCCACTGTCACGCGAGGGCGGGTGCTGCGCAGCTTTCGCGGTCTTCTAGTTTTAAATCTGTTCCACTTCCCACGCACTACGCCACCGACGTGTTGACGCCCGAGAAACGGGAATGAGAAGGCAGTAATGCGCAACCACACGCTACACGTCTGCAAGCCGGTGCCGTCCGTAGCATACTTGAAAACACTGACCGGCACTTTTGTTTCACAGCGCTCTTCGGGCACTATCACATTGCCAACTTTTTCTCTCATTCTAACTTGTAAGAATCAATGTTTGAGTAAACCAATGACCGCTTTAATTCCGATGATCCATTTTCTCGTAAAAATCTGATGTACTTCGCCGTTTTTTGAAACTATGTCGTTGTGCCATGCGTACACTTTACGGTGATACAAAATACCGAAACCTGTCAGTGGTGCAGAATAAAAACGTTGTAGCGCAGAAGTGCTGTTACTAATACGTATGAACAACCGCCCGCAGTATCGTCATTTGGAGGAGGGGAGGGCGAGGGGGGGGGGGGGGGGGGGAGTTCTTGGTTCTTGGTTCCCACTTGAGCTACGAAGATAGGATAAAAAGAAGTTTTTGGTTTAGCCCGCACCATCTGCCATGTATATAGCCATTCGGACACCGGTCTTACTGTAGCTATGTTGCAGTATGTTAATAAAGGTTGGAACGACGAACCGGAGGTGACGCCAAGGCAAAATTTTGCGAATATTTTGCACAAGATTTTAATTCGGCTGAAATTAATGCTCAGTTAATGGCACCATTTATATGTGCACAGTTCGAATTTTACGCTTAAATAACTCCGGACTGGAGCGAGACTGATGGTTCAAATTTTGGTCGACTGGTGCATCGGACCTTAGTCTAAGGTAGGTTTAACCATTTGAAAAAATCTTACTCAGTTTGGATTTTACGTGAAAAAAAAAAACAAACACGTTGTTCTCTGATATTTTTGAAGGTCGCTAGTTCTATAGTTTATACTTGTACTAATCGATTCAAGCTTGCTTGACGGTAGATAAAGTCAAAACGATTTTCTTTTCATCCAATAATCTTTATCCGCTGTCGAGATATGATTGTTTAAAGCTGAGCTAAATGCAGAACATAAAATGCGTTCTTACTTGAACTGAATGCGCGGAAACTGTTTAAAATGAATTAAATAAACAAAAAGTGCATTCTTACGATAAAATTGAAAACTCTCTTTCAAAAATATAGCTTCATCGGATTTTACATGAAAAAAAATCTTTGTGAATTTTTTCGGCCTTTCTACGTTTCAAACTTAGTGCGAATCGGTCCAAATGTTGTAAAAAGGTAAAAAAAATACATGTCATTAATGGTCGTCCTGTTGTTTTGTGAAAGCTTTATCGTTTACCAAGATATGAAGAGACGTGGCTCGAAAGATAATAATAAACCGTATGCCACATCAGTGATCGCCCGAGTCAACAAAACTCTACATCAGTGTGCCATGCTGTGGCGGTCTGAGGTCAAAATTATGGTTGAGTTAAAGTTGGCAAGCGGAATGAAAAACCGTAGCACAAAAAAGGCGATTTTGTCCTGGGCAAAGTAAGGCACGTAAAAGATGGGGACTAGCTTTTCGACATATCTGGCAGCTTCAAAAACATTTAAATCAAAACATTTTGACGTATCTGCAGTTTTTTACAAGTTAACCGTACTTCCCCAGCTCTCTTAGAACTTTGTGCTTCTAGGGGGTAGGATGCATCTATTATAGAACAGGAAGCATCCGAGAATGGCATTCATCTACAATAGGAAGTATCGCAGAGTGGGGATGCATGCATCCTAAACTTTAATGACTCGTTGTGTCATACGCCACGACATGACAAATGCCACGTTGGATGACATGATGGCATGTGTCATATACGACATGATTACATTTATCATTTTACTTTAGTTGACGCGATGCATTATATTGCACGACATGGGTACTAACTATTACGAACACGTAAAAAAGCGCGGATATGTGAGGATGTTTTGATTTAAATGTCTTTGAAGCTGCCAGATAAGTCGAAAAACTAGTTCCCGTCTTTTACATCGCTAACTCCGCCCAGAACATAATCGTCTTTTATGTGCTACGACTGGAGAATTTTTCATTCCAGTAAAATATTTATTGCAACTGGAATGCGTTTGTGGAAATAATGTTGTCTTTATTGGAATGTAATGAGTCTTTAGTACTCAACTGCAAGAACGCAGCTGGTAATGCCTTATCTCCGGGAAAGTTTCAGATGACGGATCAATGACTCTACGAAAAATCCTAGAACGTCACGTAACCGGCACATCCGCTACCTGAGAACCAGATGAACAGTCGGAAAAAATCACCTGATATGATTGTTACACCTGATATAAGATTGTTCTTCCAATATACTAATGTTACTCTTTCGCGGTTCACACCAAAGAAGTCAACCAGGAGGCAAAGCACCAGACCATGTGAAGGAACAACCCAGAGGGCTCATTCCAACCAAATAGTTCTGTAGACGAGCTCGTACGCACTTTTTCCTGCCAGACCAATGTGTGTCGTCACGCGAGGGCAATCCGCTATCACCGTGACGTCATAGTGTCACAAGCGTCTGCGTCAGAGGAGATAGCGCTTCTCAGAGCCAGCGCTGCCCGATCGTGCTCTGATAAGGTGATAACGCTGACTGCAGCAGGCAATGTATTCCTATTCACGAAGGGTATTTTTGGCTCCGAAATAGGCAGTTCCATCGACGTGCGTTTTAAATCCATAACATCTTGTCGACCCCTGCTCAGGACTCTGGGTTTCTCACACTGGCCTCTCAACATTTATTTTCCACAACATCGTTTCTTCTAAATATCGAGGTGACAAAAGTCATGGGATACCTCCTAATATCGTGTCGAACCTCGTTTTGCCCTGCGTAGTACAGCAACTCGACGTGGCATGGACTAAACAACTTGTTGGAAGTCCCCTGCAGAAATATTTAGCCATAGTTCCTCTATATAAGTCCTCTCGATTATGTCCCATAAATATTCGATGGGATTCATGTCGTTCGAGATGTCCAGGATGTTCTTCAAAGCAGTCGTGAACAATTGTGGGACGATGGCATGGCGCATTGTCATTCATAAAAATTCCATCGTTGTTTGGGAACACGAGGTCCACAAATGGCTGCAAATGGTCTCCAAGTAACATTTTGAGTCAATGATCGGCTCGTTTGGACCAGAGGACCCAGTCCATTCCATGCAAACAAAGCCCGCACCATCACGGAGCCACCACCAGCATGCACATTGACTTCTTGACAACTTGGGTCCATGGCTTCGAGGGGTCTGCGCCACACTCGAGTCCTACCATCATCTCTTGCCAACTGAAACCGGCCACTGTTTTTCAAGAGTCCAGGGTCCAACTGATGTGGTCAAGGGTACAAGACAGGCGCTGCTGTCAGCAAAGTAACTCGCGTCGGTCGTCTGCTGCCACAGCCCATTGAAAGTAAATTTCAGCGTACTGTCCTAACGAATACGTTCGTCATTACGTCCCACACTGATTTCTACGGTTATTTCACGCAGTGTTGCTTGTCTGTTAGCACTGACAAATCTACGCGAACGTCGTAGTTCTCCGTCGTTAATTAAAGGCCTTGGGCCACTTTGTTGTCCTTAGTGAGAGGGGATGCCAATAATTTGGTTTTCTCGGCACTCTTGACACTGTGGATCTCGAAATACTGAATACTGTAACGATTTCCGAAATGGAATCTCCACTGCTCCTAGCTCCAACTACCATTCCTCGTTCAAGGTCTGTTACTTCCCATCGTGCGGCCATAATCCCGTTGGAAATCTTTTCAAATGAATCACCTGAATACAAATGACAGTTCCGCAAATGCACTGCCCTTTTGTACCTTCCGTATGTGATTCTACCGCCCTCTGTATATGTGCATATCGTTATCCTATCCATTTTCTCTGCTGATAGTACTCTTAGAACTAGCTACGGTGAAATAAAATCTGCATGTGGATCGCACCTCTTTGGCTCTTGTCCACAAAGGTGATCAGTATTTTTCTGCATCCATTTTCAATAAGCTGTAACAAGAATTGAAAAATCTTAGTCGTAATCGTCTCACTTTCGAATCTACATTAAAGAAGTTTTTCGTGACTCACTCCTTCTATTGTGTCGTGCAGTTTCTGGAAAAAAATTAGACAAATTCCTGTGTTATATTGTTTATTATGCTAATACGTACTCAGCAACTTGTAATCCGCATAGAAGTACGGTAAATTTTATTTTATTTATTAACTTTTATGATGTAATTTTATGTGCTGACTCGTCCCATGAGCATGATGATTGGCTCCTCAATTTCGTCCTATGGAATTAAACTTTTAAGTAATAACAATAATATAAGAAGCCAGTGTCGACAGGCAGTTCAGTTGCCGTCGGAGTCCCGTAGCGTGTGGCCAAACCCGCGTTTGTTACTTCTGCCTCCTGTTTTATTTTATTGGAAGTACAATTATTATTTTCTCATTTACTCCCGTATGAAGTGTTTTGTTGATAATCGATCAAAATGCAAAAAAAACAGTAGAATTCATAAATACAAAGCTAGAAGACAGAAATGATGTACAGCCGGCCGTGGTGACCGAGCGGTTCTACGCACTTCAGTCTGGAACCGCGCGACCACTACGGTCGCAGGTTCGAATCCCGCTTCGGACATGGATGTGTGTGATCTCCTTAGGTTAGTTAGATTTAAGTAGTTCTAAGTTATAGGGGACTGATGACCTCAGATGTTAAGTCCCATAGTGCTCAGAGCCATTTTTGAAATGACGTACACTATTCAGCAATAAGCCTTAGCGTGGCACAGAGAAAAGTGAGGTATTCAGACTGTAAAATCTGAGACTACTTTTGTAATTTACAGAATCTAGCACATAGTAAAAGAAGTAAGTTAAGAGAACAAGCTCAAATCACATCTGCTTGAAAACTTCATCAGCGACTACTCTGAAGTTTTATGAATATAATTTGCGCGCGCGCGTGTGTGTGTGTGTGTCTGTGTGTGTGTGTGTGTGTGTGTGTGAGAGAGAGAGAGAGAGAGAGAGAGAGAGAGAGAGAGAGAGAGAGAGAAGACACTGAACATAGTTACGTAATATCACATTACATACAAAATAATTTAAGAAAGGCTGCTTAAGCTAAATGTAAAAGACAGACATGTTGATGAAACTTCCTGGCCTTTCGCGGACCGCCGCTAGAGGTTGAAAATTCATTGCGAAACAAGCCACTCGCCGCAATATGCTTTCTTCCAGTCCCGCAAGGTATGCAGGAGAGCTTCTCTGAAGTTTGGAAGGTAGGAGATGAAGCACTAGCGGAAGTAAGCTGTGATGGCGGGTCGTAAGTCGTGCTTTGATAGCTCAATCGGTAGAGTACTTGCCGGCCGAAAGGCAAAGTTTGCAAAGTTCGAGTCCCTGCCCGG
Source organism: Schistocerca americana (assembly GCF_021461395.2). Lineage (NCBI taxonomy): Eukaryota > Metazoa > Arthropoda > Insecta > Orthoptera > Acrididae > Schistocerca > Schistocerca americana. The sequence goes on along the minus strand of NC_060121.1, from coordinate 943,067,211 downwards.
CACGCAGTTTTAACCTGCCAGGAAGTTTCAGTATACGTTGAAGCTGACTAAGGGAAAGAAACAGACAGCAGGAAGAAACTAGCTCAAACCTTTCGACTGGAATCACTATCGCTCGGTTTTCAGAAGCGAGAACTTGCAGCGTTCGGTCTGCGACGATTTCCTGGAAGATATCCGCTATCTTGGATTAGCGCGAGGCGCCTCTTATCGCTGCCTAGACAGACCACTATAACACCTCGCCCCCGTAGAGAGATAGGCACAGGCAGCCACACACCCACGCAGCGCAGGTAGCGGCTGGAGCTCTCTGGTGCGCCATACGGCCTCACCAGAGCTGGACGTGGAAGCACCCAGACCACGGTACCGCAGTAGCGAATGACGGGTAAAATACAACGAGAGTGCAGCAATAAGAGCCAAGTCCTAAGCTTAAAGTGTCCAAAAGTCGTTCTCCCTTACTGTTCAGTCTCTATACAGAGAAATCAATGAAAGAAATAAAATAAAGGTTGATGAAGAGGACTAAAATCAGGGTGAAACAATACTAATGATAAGATTCCGTGATTATAGGGCCTATTGAATAGTATGAACAGTGCAAAGAGCGTAGAAATGGGTTGATAGTGAAGCAAAGAAAGAAGAAAATATTAGAAGAAATTCTGTTACTTTAAGCAAAATAATGCATTACTTACGCAGGAACGAGGATATGAGAAGCAGACCAGCACATGAAAAGTCAGCATTCCTTCCCTAAAGAAATATACCAGTATCAAAAGTAGGCCTTAACTTGAAAAAGGAATGTCTAATAACGTATATCTGAAGGACAGCACTGTCTGGAGGTGACTCACGGAAATTAAAAAAGGACAGAATTGACTCGTTCGAGTTGACACACGGTTGATTGCAATTAAATATGCTGATTGGAAATGAGGAGGTTCTTGGGACAATCGCCGAGGAAAGGAATATGTCAGAAACGTCAACTTGAAGAAGGAAGAGGATTCAGAGACATATGTAAAAGTATCTTCGAATCGTGATGGACCTCATAATCCAGTCACAACATTGATTAAAAAAATAACGTCACAGCCTTCTCTCGTTATCGGTAAGTGTCTTTCGACTACATCGCGAAGCACCACAATTCTACTGTACTTTTATTCACGTGACAAAGCAGATGACAGAACAATTTATTTGGCACGGTATGAGACTCATTCTCAAATAGTCTGTTTAGTACAGTTAAGTACAGAAAAACTTTCATAAATGTTTCTGTCACTCTCTTTTAAACATATCGGGAAACGATGACCATACAAGTAGTTTATTACTACTTTATTTGTAACCATCACCTAAAACTGTGGGCATTTCATGTTGTATGGCGACATCCTAGCAATCAAGACAACAAAGTGACAGAGTGCATTTATAACCATCCACTACACTTCCGGCTGCTTAGGATTTAAATGGACCGTGTACCTAAAGTTCCCTGTCACGTGGGAAAGGCATGTATTCCGAAGAATAAATGAAATCCGTGAAATGTAGGTGCAGTTATAGCGCAATCACCAATGCTCTGTACTTGCAGCAATGACGACAAGAAGTAAAAACTCAATTAAGTTTACATGAATACAAAATCTGGATGGATGGAATAACAGCAGTTGCTTGAATTTGGAAAATGTCATGAGTTTAGTTAATGAATTACAGAAAAATAACGTTCGTCAGCTCACTACGTGAGCAAAATTACTGTCAATATAATCACTGTTTGTTATTGGTGAAAAACTTAACCCGAGATTGCTTGTTTTGTTGCAAGGCGAAAACAGCACAAAATTGGTAAATATTGCCCTGGCGTAATTTCAGATGGATATGTCACACTGGACAGATTTCCTTTCAATTAAGTAGCACCTCGTGGAAATCAATTAGTAATAGTCAAAGAACAACAAAATCACAACATATCAGTTTTGTAACGTTCCTCACTATAATGCCTACTGTCTCTAATCTTACTCAAAATGTTGTTTATGTTTGTTAATTACTGAATGCTGTCATTTACCTTAAAAACTGTCGTTACGATGCCGCGTAATTCAATAATCATTTTCCTGTGAGTTGCCTTACTTCATTTCCGATTTTAAAATTCCGATTCTAAAAGAATGGCAAAGTTCGTTATATGATTTTAGTGACTTATTGATTTCATGCAACTTCAATTTTTATTACTATTCATGAACAATTACTATTGTTTTTGCTCAAGATGTTAACAAATATTTCTGGCTGATTACGGTTGCATAAAACTGAAAACTTATTTATCCACGAAAAATTCACAAGAAATATCTTTTACTGAACCTGTTCATTGTAATCTTGGAAATTACTGAAATTTTAATTACTATTATTTCTTTCATAAAACGTTGCAACAGTTTCTCAATCATCAGGACTATCTCGGATCATCAGTAACGGATAGGACGGATCTTACTTAGGTATTTTATCTTAGATAAAACTGAAGGTCAACACATGTGATTACATTTTCACGCAATTTGGGTGCATAGATCCTGAGAAATCAGTACCCAGAACAACTACCTCTGACCGTAATAACGCCCTTGGTACGCCTGGGCATTGAATCAAACAGAGCTTGGATGGCCAGTACATGAATAGCTGCCCATTCAGCTTCAACACGATACCACAGTTCATCAAGAGTAGTGACTGGCGTATTGTGACGAGCCAGTTGCTCGGTCACCATTGACCAGACGATTTCAATTGGTCAGACATCTGGAGAATGTGCTGGCCAGAGCAGCAGTCGAACATTTTCTGTATCCAGAAAGGCCCGTACAGGACCTGCAACATGCGGTCGTGCATTATGCTGCTGAAAATTAGGGTTTCGCAGGGATCGAATGAAGGGTAGAGCCACGGGTCGTAACACATCTGAAATGTAACGTCCACTGTTCAAAGTGCCGGCAATGCGAACAAGAGGTGACCGAGACGTGTAACCAATGGCACAACATACCATCACGGCGGTTGATACGCCAGTACGGAGATGGCCAATACACGCTTCCAATGTGCGTTCACCGCGACGTCGTCAAACACGGATGTGACCATCATGATCCTGCAAATAGAACCTGGATTCATCCGAAAAAATGACGTTTTGCCATTCGTGCACCCAGGTTCGTCGTTGAGTACACCATCGCAGGCGCTCCTGTCTGTGATGCAGCGTCAAGGGTAACCGCAGCCTTGGTCTCCGGGCTGATAGTCCATGCTGCTGCAAACGTCGTCGAAGTGTTCGTGCAGATGGTTGTTGTCTTGCAAACGTCCCCATCTGTTGACTCAGGGATCGAGACGTGGCTGCACGATCCGTTACAGCCATGCGGATAAGATGCCTGTCATCTCGACTGCTAGTGATACGAGGCCGCTGGGATCCGGCACGGCGTTCCGTATTACCCTCCTGAACCCACCGATTCCATATCTGCTAACAGTCACTGGATCTCGACCAACGCGAGCAGCAATGTCGCGATACGATAAACCGCAATCGCGATAGGCTACAATCCGACCTTTATCAAAGTCGGAAACGTAATGGTACGCATTTCTCCTCCTTACACGAGGCATGACAACAACGTTTCACCAGGCAAAGCCGGTCAATTGCTGTTTGTGTATGAGAAATCGGTTGGAAACTTTCCTGGTGTCAGCACGTTGTAGGTGTTTACGGTGCGAACGTTGTGTGAATGCTCTGAAAAGCTAATCATTTGCATATCACAGCAGCTTCTTCCTGTCGGTTAACTTTCGCGTCTGTAGCACGTCATCTTCGTGGTGTAGCAATTTTAATGGCCAGTAGTGTAGTAAGAGGATCGCCTTTATTTTCTACACAACATCTCACCGGTAATGTGCCTATTACAACAGCTATGGAAGCAACAAGGTTATTACCGGCTTCTCTTTGTGGGAATGATACTCGGCAGCGATGTTAGTAAATCTGCTACAGCACGCTGTGCCTGTTGGAACGAGTGCAGGTGTAGTGGCGTATCGGGAGCTGTTGTGGGTGGGTGGCCCGGACTCGGTCGCTCCCTGAAAGCGGGCCACTTCCCAGGGGCCTCGCGTGCTGCCCGGACGTAACTCCCGCTGCGGCCGCGCCTCGTTACCTAACCTAGAACAGCACCTCTCTCTCACTGCCTTCCGCCAGGCCGGGGAAACCGTGCTCTCACAGCACGAACCGATAACACACCATTTGCAAGCGAATTCGAGCTTGCGTTTTAACTAACGTATTTATTTATTTATTTAATTTATTGTCCAGCTAATTCAATCTATACAAGATGTAGCCTCTTTAAGTTCTTAAATACATTTTAAGAGGTTTTTCCACGCATCTCTGTCCGCTGCTGTCTTCTGCCAGTCGAAGCCCGCAACTTCCCCGAGTTTCTTATCCCAGCGATCAGGTGGTCTCCCTGGTGGTCTTCCGTTTTTCTCCGGGACTCCACTCTAAAACTGATTTTGTCCATCTTCCATCCTTCGATCTCGCAATATGTCCTGCCATTGCCATTTTAGAGTCTTAACCCGTTCTATAATAACTTTTACTCCTGTTATTGCTCGGATGTCTTCACTTTTCTGTCGATCTTTCTTAGTGAGACCTAACGTTGACCTTTCCATAGCTCTCTGAGCAGTTCCAAGTTTCCTGTTGAAAAATTCATTTAAAGTCCAAGTTTCACACCCGTACGTTAAAACCGGTAGTACACACTGATCAAAAACTGTTGAATTCCTTCCGTAAGCCCTCCAACCCAATTTAATTCGACGAAAAATGTCAGGTATACTGACGTGTATTCTGGGCATCCACGAACATAAATACCGTTAAAAAAAAAAAAAAAAAAAAAAAAAAAAAAAAAAAAAAAAAAAAGGCGCACCACGAAGGAATTATCCTACTGGGACGAAAATTAGTAGATGTGATGGACATGTATCGCCAAACTATTACAATTTCAGAAAAATTGGATGATTTCTTCAATAGAGCTTTACAAATTTAGCCAGTCAGTAACGCACTGGTCCGTCTATAGCCATAACGCAAGCAGTTATTCGCATTGATTGACAGCGTTGGTCCATGTTATCCTTAGGGATATCGTGCGGAGTTCTGTCCAATTGCTGGGTTGGATCGTCGAAATCCTGAGATGGTTGGAGATCCCGCCCCTAATGCTGCAAAGAATCTCATTTGGGGAGAGATTGGACGATCTTGCTGGCCAAAGTGGGCTCTGGAAAGTATGAACACAAGCAAGAGAAACACGCCGTGTGCGGACGGGCATTATCTTGCTGAAATGTAAGCCCAGGATGGCTTGCCGTGAGTCCGCAGCTCGTGGTCGTGCGGTAGCGTTCTCGCTTCCCGCGACCGGGTTCCCGGGTTCGATTCCCCGGCGGGGTCAGGGATTTTCTCTGCCTCGTGATGACTGGGTGTTGTGTGATGTCCTTAGGCTAGTTAGGTTTAAGTAGTTCTAAGTTCTAGGGGACTGATGACCATAGATGTTAAGTCCCATAGTGCTCAGAGCCATTTGGCTTGCCGTGAAGGGCAACAAAACGGGGTGTAGACTACCGCTCTGCTCTAAGAGTGCCACGAATGACAACCAAAGGAGTTCCACTAAGAAAAGAAATGGCACTGCACACCATAACTCGCGGTTGTCGTGCCGTCCGGCCGGCGACAGTTAGTTTTGTATCCCATCGCTGTCCGGGCGTTTCCAGCCATGACTTCGCTGATCGTCGGGGCTCAGTTCGAAGCGGGTCTCGTCACTGAAGACAGTTCTATTCTCGTCAATGAGATTCCAGGTCGAAGACGTATCCTGAGACGCCCCAAATAGCGGTGGAATACCAACCTGCCGGTTGCTCCCCAAATGGCCCAACAATCAGGAATGATGGTCTGATGGATTCTTTTCATAGCAGAACCCCCGTTGCAGGTTATCCTCGGCACCATACCGCATAACAGTGCGTCGACGATATTCTCTGCATTTCAACAAGATAACGCTCGCTCGCGCACGGCGATGGTTTCTGCTGTCTCTCTTCGTTCTTCCCAGACCCTACTACGGCCGTACTTCTTGCTGCCTGTCTGACCTGTAAGGTCGCCGGATATCTCCCCGACAGAGATCCTTTGGAACACTGTGGGCAGGGCCCTGTAACGATCTCGAGATTTTGACCATGTAATCGCTAATTGGACAGAATTTGGTACAATATCCCTCAGGAGGACATTGAACAACCCTTTCAAACAGTGCCAAGCGACGTAACTGTTACATACAGGCCAGAGTTGGACAAACGCCTTACTGACTTGCGCAATTTGTGAATTGCTTTCTCTTGAATAACTCATCCAATACTTCTTAAATTGTAATAGTTTCTTACTATGTACATGCGCATCACATCTACAATTTCGATCCCATTCGAATAATTCCTTCGTGGGGCGCCGTTTCTTTTCCCCCTTCCCTTGAAGAGTTTGTAGACTGCCAAATACACGCCTTACGTGGAGGTACTTACCTTATAAGTCTTCCAGCTCGTTGTCTTAGTTAGAACTGCGGGCACACACTTTGTCTTCCGGTTTTTTAGACTATTCATTGATCGTCTGTCCAAGAAGTAAATTAAATGATACACTTTGTAGAGCATATGCTATGTTACACCAGAACCGACTTTTAATATGTGAAAATGTAGGTTAGACACCAAAGTGATTTTCTTTACTATAAATTAATCAATTGTCGATTCACTGCTGATTTTTATCTTTGAATATTGAGAGTTAGGTTCATGAGTATTATCACATTATAATGCTTAAAATTTTTCCTTTATCTCTCGATTGCGGACTGAACTCGATACGGGAGAGTTAAACGCCTTATTGACAGTGACAGTTACTTTCCTCATTGCACTAATCGAAGGTGCGGTTTAAGAAAATGGATGTGGTTGTGTTCAGAATCAGGAAATTTAATTGTAGTTATGCAAAGGGCCCATCAGCTATCACTGCTGCGAAGGATGGAATGTAATCTCATACGTACAAAATTATTTCACAATGGCAGCACTCGATGATTCAATTTTTGCGGAAAATCAGGAAATTAATTGTCTCCTTGCTCATTCCTACTATCTCTTAAAGATAAACACGCCGCCAGATAAATTGTTAAGATTACTGACTAGCGGATTTTGTAGTATAGTGGAATGTTTTCACTAACTCAACTGTGAAGAAGATACATCTTTAACAGTATTCTGGGATCTTAATACTTGAAATTTTCAAATCGAAAGACAGCTTTCAACCCTACCATGCCTGGTAGTGTGACGCGAACATAGGGTCACGTGTGCAGGGAAGAGCCAAGACTTGACACAACAGTGGAACCAACGAAATAAACACTAACTTAATATCTGATGTGATCCAGTTATCCAATTAAGTCTAATAGGACCCCTAATGTTGTCAATGCGCTTAAGAGCTATATCAGATAGGGACAGCAGCACTATTATATTGTTAGCTGATGATGCTGTTTCCCATACGGAAGTACTGTCGTTCAACGATCGTAAGGAACTTCGAAACATTTGAGAAAATCTGTATTAGACATAATAAACCGCAACTCACTTTCAACTTGGATAAATGTAAGATAATGCTCGTAACTAATTGAAAGAGAAAGAACCAGACAGTATCCTTTCACAAGATCGTTGCTGAAGTCTGTAGTCCGTCACACAGTACATATATTTGGGCATAACACTAAGATGTGTTACAGCATAGCACGAATACGTGAATTATCCTGTATCGAAGGGGAATGATAGACGTACATTTTTTGACAAGATTCTGAGAAACGACAGTATATCTGTGAAGGAAATAGCATAGAAATACTAGTGAGACTTCTGTTTGAGTCGTAATGGGTCGCTACAGCCCGCACAGAGCAACAAAGGCGCTCGGAGAACTTAACTGAGAAGATTTTTCGATGTACTCTTTAGGGTAAATTCAGAGAACCAATATTCACAAAAGACTGTGCGATAATTCTGGTTCCTTCATCATATATCTCTGGTAGGGATCATACGAACAAGGTAAGAGGGATTGGGTCGCGCACACAGCCATATAGACATTTTTCCCTCACCCAATGGGAGTGAAAATCGCTAATAGCGGTACGAATTATCCTCGGCCATGCACTGTACAGCGGCTTGCGGAGTTTACGGGGAGGGCTGTAAGTTAGTTGCCACTGGCAATCCTTAGGCTTTGTTTTGCCAAACGTAGTGGTAGTCAGTCGTGAACTTGACTTGTGCGTAGTACCCACAAGTCAGTTGACCTTTGCAGTCTGAGATTATGTTGTTTGTTGTTTTCTGTGAAACAAGGAGTAGAAAGTTAAATACAGAACAGCTTGTTTTTGTTTTGTCCCACAAACAAAAAAATGGTTCAAATGGCTCTGAGCGCTATGGGACTTGACAGCTGAGGTCATCAGTCCCCTACAACTTAGAACTACTTAAACCTAACTAACCTAAGTATTGATTGGCGACTCCATAGTGTCCTGTGCACTACGACCAGATAATGGGTATACTTGAAAGGAGAGACAGCATTGGTCGTATATTTTTGTTTATTATCGCAAAATCGATTTTCGGTCACTTAGTGACCGTCTTCAGTGCTGTAATATATAACTTAAATTAGTAAGCACTGGTGTCAATAAGCTTACGGCGATCACATAGTTATATATTACAGCACTGAAGATGGTCACTAAGTGACCGAAAATCGATTTTGCGATAATAAACAAAAATATACGACCAATGCTGTCTCTCCTTTCAAGTATAACCTAAGGAAATCAGACACATCCATGCCCGAGGCAGGATTCGAATATGCGGCCGTAGCGGTCGCGCGGTTCCAGACTGAAGCGCCTAGAACCGCTCGGCCACCGCGGCCGGCCCACAAACAAATCACAGATATCACTGCAATTGTGGTCATGTTTTCACCATGTTTTGCAAACAACTCCATAAGCTGTCGCAAATTAAGTTTAAGATTTGAAGAGACTGGGTCGGTAACGGAGGTTTCTCGTTCAGCTAAGCCAATGCCTGTTGCGAAGAGAATTTTGATGTTGTCACCCAATGTTTTGAGCAGACGACGACTAAATCTCAAAGGAAAGTGTTCTACAATTATGGAGTAGCAAGAATAAGTTACGAAGAACGCAGAAAAATCTGAAATTGAGACCATATAGGCCTACTTTACTTCAAGGTCTAAATGAAGATGGTTCGGTCAGGTGTGTATATAATTCTGCGAGTTGTACGCAACTCGACAAGAAGCCTATCGCAAGCATTCTTTCGAACGACTAAGCTACTTTTAAGGCGAATAGCAGAGTGAGCAGACATCACTGTTTTGTTTTTGTTCTACAGCCAGTTAAGGAGAAGTGGATTTGGGAACAACATGGAGCACGCCACATTATTGAGAAATTGTGAGAGTCCGCCACACACCGTCAGGTGGCTTGCGGAGTATGGATGTAGATGTAGATGTAGAAAACTTTGATGAATAGATTAGCAGACAGGGTAATACTGGATGGCATCCACTATCCCAGATATGACACCGTGGGTTTTTCACTCGGGGGTATAATAAAAATTAGTTTTACTCGGTTAAGGTTCTGGATGTTGAGCATTTGAAGGAACAGATCCAATCAGAATCTGATAACCTCTAGTCCCGAAAGATTTGTTACCAAATTTGTAAATCAGTATTGAAGGTCCAGTGAACTCCAATGTATTTCTGTGTTGATAATAAATTTGTATTTTAATTTGCCTAGTATTAACTGCACCAAATGTATCTTTGACAACTGATTTATGGCCCAGGCTTTATATATGCAGACGATGAAGGTGTGTAAGAGCTGTTATTTTTCTGTGTACGGTTCATTAATAATTCATTTCAGTCATTGTCCAGGGCGAGCTGAAAAATGACGAATGAACCGTGGAAGACTAGTTTTCCATGGTGCGAACGGTTTCCCAACCACATTATTGTGATTTATTATACGTAGGTCCATTAAAGAAAATGCTTTATGCAGCAAATATTCCAAATGCAGACACGCTCTGTCAACGTGTCACAGATCCTGCGAGTCCATTCGACACTCTCCAGCGGTGCATGAAAGGATTCGAGGAGCAATGCGTCTGCAGAAGGAAATGGCGGACAATATGAACATTTTTTAAATTTATAAAATGTGCTTGTAAAAATGTGCTTGTATGCAGGGACTTCATAAAATTAGTTACACATGTTGCACGACGCTAAGACGACTGCGTTTCATGAATGGCGCATTGTCAGGAGGGAGTACGTGTTCCGGGTTTCCCGCAAACACAGCTCTGCTGCCTTACACAGAACAGGTGCGTCACAGCGTGCGACTGAAATGCCGGAGCAACAAGGAACTTCCCTCAAAGTTGAAGTAGGCGGGACAGAACGATTCTCGAGAGTAAAACGTCTAAATTGCACTCAGATTGCCTCGAAATTCTGGCGGTATATGGAGCAAATGCAATGCCGCGTTCAGACGTAGAGAAATGATGCCAAGAATATGACGAAACTCGCACAGATGTGGGTAATGCCGATAGGGAAGTCCATATCTTGCACCGTGGGCTTTCCAGCAAGCTGAAACAATATCTGCGGGGAAAGAGATTTTCCAATGATGACGACATTCACACAGCTATTCACGAATGCCTCCGTGGCCAAGGAACGGATTCCTGTTGTCGATGAACTGGCCGATCGGTTGAACGTTTTAACCGTTGTTTACAGACAGTTCGTGACTGTACTGAAAAACAGTGTCATTTCTCTGTGTCACCATTTCTCTGCGTGACTTTAAAGTGTAGGGCAGCATTCACTAAAAGTTACTTGGCCTGCTATAATACGCTCTTTCGTATTACAGTCAATCCTGCCGGAGGAACATCCGCAACTGAGCATTATAGCAGGGGTTGAAACTACCGCTTCAACTGTGAGGTTGTTTTTATTTTTCAGCTGCGCTCGGATACACCGCGTCCTGCACTCGTCCACTGCGGCGCTCGGAGTCACAGCACAAAGTTATAACACCTGATCATGGGCATGTGAGAGCCCGTAACCGGTCTTTAACTACTGAAAAATTAAAAGAACCTTACAACTGAAGAGCCCGCATCTCGTGGTCGTGCGGTAGCCTTCTCGCTTCCCACGGCCGGGTTCCCGGGTTCGATTCCCGGCGGGGTCAGGGATTTTCTCTGCCTCGTGATGGCTGGGTGTTGTGTGCTGTCCTTAGGTTAGTTAGGTTTCCGTAGTTCTAAGTTCTAGGGGACTGATGACCATAGATGTTAAGTCCCATAGTGCTCAGAGCCTTACAACTGAAGCACTATTTTCAACCTCTACTCTTCATATTAATAACTCTAAAATGAGGTATTTCAGTTGCAGCTGCGGCGACTTTTTATTACAGAGCTCGGAATCCTCTACCAAAGTTTGTAAAAGTATTTCTGATTCATACAGTGTAAATATGGGTGCGGCAATGCTTGGTTTACAATTTATGAGAATGCCACGCGTACTGTGTTAGTTGAAGCAGCAGTTTATTACCCTTATCAGTTGCTGTATTTTACAAATGGTGTGCACAGTCGAACGTGTAGGAGTAGCATCATGCAGCATGCCTCTCACTCTACTCACTACCGGAACTACGTTACCCAGTAATCGGACGATCTGCTGTGCTGAGCAAGAAATGTTCGTAGAAGACTATTTGGCAGTATAAGAGGTGGCAACATCCAATATCTAAAAAAAAATCAAACTAACCATTTTCAGAAAAAATGAAGGTGTATAGTCTTTCGTGTTATTTTTACATGAGTAATACGATCCTAAAGCCCTGCTCATTATTTTCGTGCAGACACCGAAGCAACTGTGCGGATACGTCGTAGGTGTCACATCGCCTTCCACTGGACGGGCCTTGGAGCCACGTGAAATATTTGACTTTTTATTTAGAAACGTATTCTTTTAATGACATGTTTAGGATTTTGGTCGAATTAACATAAAAATAAATGGTCTACATTGTAAATAAAAGGAGTGGTTCCATTAGGAATGTCGTCAGTAGTTGCTTGGGAGAGGCAAAGAGGCAGTTAGGGGAGAGAGAGAGAGAGAGAGAGAGAGAGAAGGAGGGGTGAGGCAGGAAATGAGTGGAGATTCCGTGAGAAGCTTGTGCATGTTTCTGGACTCCACAGGTGAACTTTGTGCTACCGTATATTCACAGGACTTTCTAATTCGCTCCAAAGAAAACTTAACACTGCTGGTAAATTTTCCATCGGGACGAAACGGTAAAAGGAAGGAAGATCAGGGTTTAACGACCCGTCGACAACGAGGTCATTAGAGACGGAGCACAAGCTTGGATTGTGTCAAGGATGGGGAAGGAAATCGGGTGTGCCCTTTCAAAGGGGCCATCTCGACGTCTCCTTAAGTGATTTGGGTATTCCACGGAAATACTACATCTTGACGGCCAGAATACGAGCCCGGTGTCTTACCACTGCGCCACATCGCTGGGTCGATCGAGCATGAGGCATGAGGGGAGATGGCTTGCTTTGACGTGCGAGGCTATTAATGGAAACTTCGGCAGCTGCATTCTGTTCTTACTAGTAACGTGATTAATTTGTCTACTTTAAGTTACATTCAATATCTATTCAGTTGTCGACAAAAGTATAACACAAAATGAAAAGTGTAATCTGTTTTATTTTTCTTGAACTGACAGACATAAATACCAAAAAATAAGTCAGTGCGTGTTTGAATAGTGTATGTAAGACTTTCAGGAGCCTCTTCAAGATTTTAAGCTACTGCAATCACTTTTCAGTACACTGAAAAATCTACTTCATGTGAACAGCGAATTACTCAAGCATAATACAAGATAAAAATGTCATCGTTTTTTGTACCTACTCTCGTTTCTTAGCCACTAACCTCATTATTACTATCATCTTAACATATAAAGTTCGTATCTACCACTAAATAAAAGGCTGTTTGTTAGTTCGACATAGATATATTTTTAAGCATTCCCAATGCCCTAATACATTTGTACTATAGTCTACGTATGTAGTAGGTATGGTATATGATACAATAATTTTGGTATCTAAAAACTGCAATATAGAAACATGGTTGAAGTTATTTTATCAAGTACCTAGTATATACATAAAGTAAAGAACAAAGTGTATTACACGCCACTGGGGATGCCTAACAAAATAAAAGAAGCGGAACGGATATGACATTCAATCTTTCATTTAGTCGCACATACGGACATTGTAAATTAAGGAGACAGTAGTTGTGGTAGTAGTAGTAGTACTAGTAGTAGCAGTAGCTGTTGTTGTTGTCTTCAGTCTGAACACTGGTTTGGTGAAGTTTTTCATGCGTGAAAGCCTCATAATCTCTGAATAACTACTGCAACCTACACTCATTTGAATCTCCTTACTGCATTTATTCTTTGGTCTCCCTTTACAAATCCTCCCCCCCCCCCCCCCCCTCTCCCTCGCTCCCCACACACACACTTAAATTCAACACGAAATTAACGATTCCTTCCTTCATGCCTCAGAATGTGTCCTGTCAACCGATCCCTTCTTTTAGTCAAGTTGTGTCATAAATTTCTTTTCTCCCGAAACCGATGATGTACTTCCTCATTCGTTACACGATCTACCTACCTAATCATCATCATTCTTCTATACCACGACATTTCGACAGCTTATATTCTCTTCTTGTGTGAACTTCTTGTCTTTCACGTTTCACTTCCGTACATAATACAAAAATGATTTCAAAATATACCTTGCGTCATTTTTCTATAGCTTAAAGTTCAGCTATAAATGTTCGTGACACAAGGCTATTAAATTAGAAATCTCTATATAACAAATAAGAAAAAAATTATATACATACTCCTCCTAATAACAAACTTAATTCAAGAGCTGTAGATCCCTGTTGAGTGTGGATTCTTACATGATCGTTTGGTTATCTGCCTTGTGGCAGGTCTAGACTTCATGGTCCTCCATGCTTCTCTGTCGTCTGCTGTCCTCTTCATTCTCTGACACCCTCCTTGTGGTCAACTGGCGCCATCCAGCATCCGGTACCTTTCTCTGCACTTCCTTTTCTTTCCCGAAATAAAAGCTTCAGTTGGTTCTACCAGAACGCAATCTTGTCTCAAATAATGTCCTAACCAGTTTAGTTCCCTGTTATGCAATGTCAGCGACATCCGCCTACCTTCTTCAGCTCTTCTCAGTACCTCCTCATTCCTGACTTTATCAGTTAAGCTGATCTTCTCTACTCCACATTTCTAGAACTTCAGTTCTCCACTCGTCCTGCTTCTTCAACGTCCACGTTTCTGTTACGTGCAAGGGCACGCTTCACAGCAGGCATTTCACTACTCGATTTATTAATTCAGTGTTCAAACCATTAGCTAGGAACCATTTCTTGTTTCGAATTGTTTCTCGTCTGCACCAATCTGACTCTGATGTCTTGCTCATAATGTATATCTTCCCTAATACCTGAATGCTCTCTCACCAGCTCCATGGTTTGAGGCCGTCGTTTTATTTATATTTATTTCCATGCCGTATGCTACACAGACTTCATTCTGGTCACTTAGCATTTGAGTCAGCGACTCTGTATTTTCTGCAGGGAACGCCCATGTCATCTGCGAATCTTACGCGTTGTATATTCCATCCACCTACCCTGACGCCTCTTTTCCCACCGAAACAAATTCTCACTGTTTCCTCCAAATAAATGTTAAATAGGATCGGCAAGCCAGCAACCGTGCCTGACCCCTCTCCTAATTTTGCTGGCTTCCGAGGTCTCATTTCCTATTCATACCTTTTCCTTCTGGTTCAAATTCAGATTTGCAATTTTACAGCATGAAGATAAATTACTGTTCAGTACTTACTAGTGTCGTCACATAAATATTACGGTAGCGACAAAAAGATAAACATAGAGGAAACAGCACACTGTAATGGGTTTTCTGATCATCCTACTAAGTTATTTTTAGCTTGTGGTAGCACCTACAGTATGTAACAGTTTAGTAGTTAAGTTATTGTAAACGCAGTTTGAGAAAGCCCCTGCCCTTTGTTAATGAATTTCTTGGAACACTCTACACATGAATCAAAGAATGAATGAGTGAACGAATGAATTTATGTGCGACTGAAACAATGGCCATGCCGTACGCTTTGTCCTTACTTCACTATTTTGAGTTTTCTCCTCTCTCTCATGGAGTGAACTGGAGACTTGAAACAGCAGCCTGCACATGGTAACTTTTGGCGCCTCCAAGGCGCAATACGAGCTGGTACGTCCGCTCCCGGGAGTAATCTTATCGGCGGACTGTGGACTCGGTAATGAGCCTGCTGCAGGTGAGGTCTGGAGAGGCAGCGCAGGGGACCGCAGCACACCCAGCTACCGCCACACAGGCCTGCGAGTGCTTGCAGCTTACTCGGCTCGTCAACTCACTGACCATGTCATTAAAGCCGACAATACACTGAACGTCGCTCTACAACACTACCCTAACTGCAACGATAGAGCAGGCTCAGCATTTACACTACTGGCCATTAAAATTGCTACACCAAGAAGAATTGCAGATGATAAACGGGTATTCATTAGACAAATATATTATACTAGAACTGACATGTGATTACATTTCCACTCAATTTGGGTGCAAAGATCCTGAGAAATCAGTACCCAGAACCACCACCTTTGGCCGTAATAACCGCCTTGATACGCCTGGGAATAGAGTCAAACAGAGCTTGGATGGCGAGTACAGGTACAGCTGCCCATGCAGCTTCATCACAATACCACAGTTCATCAAGAGTAGTGACTGGCGTATTATGACGAGCCAGTTGCTCGGCCACCATTGACCAGACTTTTTCAATTGCTGAGAGATCTGGAGAATTGGTGGTCAGGGCAGCAGTCGAATATTTCCTGTATCCAGAAAGGCCCGTACAGGACTTGAAACATGCAGTCGTGCATTATCCTGATGAAATGTAGGGTTTCGCAGGGATCGAATGAAGGGTAGAGCCACGGGTCGTAACACATATGAAATGTAACGTCCACTGTCCAAAGTGCCGTCAATATGAACAAGAGCTGACCGAGACGTGTGATTAATGGCACCCCATACCATCACGACGGGTAATACGCCAGTATGGCGATGACGAATACACGCTTCCAATGTGCGTTCACCGCGATGTCGCCAAGCACGGATGCGACCATAATGATGCTGTAAACAGAACCTGGATTCATCTTAAAAAATGACGTTTTGCCATTTGTGCACGCAGGTTCTTCGTCGAGTACACCATCGCAGGCGCTCCTGTCTGTGATGCAGCGTCAAGGGTAACAGCAGCCAAGCTCTCCGAGCTGATAGTCCATGCTGCTGCAAACGTCGTCGGACTGTTCGCGCAGATGGTTGTTGTCTTGCAAACGTCCCCATCTGCTGACTCGGGAATCGAGAGGTGGCTGCACGATCCGTAACAGCCATGCGGATAAGATGCCTGTCATATCGACTGCTAGTGATACGAGGCCATTGGGATGCAGCACAGCGTTCCGTATTACCCTCCTGAATCCACCGATTCCATATTCTGCTAACAGTCATTCGATCTCGACCAACGCGAGCAGCAATGTCGCGATACGATAAAGCGCAATCGCGATAGACTACAATCCGACCTTTATCAAAGTCGGAAACGTGATGGTACGCATTTTTCCTCCTTACACGAGACATCACAACAACGTTTCACCAGGCAACGCTGGTCTACTGCTGTTTGTGTATGAGAAATCGGTTGGAAACTTTCCCCATGTCAGCACGTACTAGATGTCGCCACCGGCGCCAATCTTGTGTGAATGCTCTGAAAAGCTAATCATTTGCATATCACATCTTCTTCTTCCTGTCGGTTAAATTTCGCGTCTGTAACACGTCATCTTCGTGGAGCAGCAATTGTAATGGCCAGTAGTGTATTTTCTTTAGTCACACTGAACATGGGTTTTCTACGTAGAGCATTAAAGAATGTGTCCGAATGCAGTGAGCGTTAGTAAAAAGGATGAACCATTTTCTGTAGCGCCTTCTCTTGCCCAAATTTCCGTGTCCCACAACGCGCCACTGTGTACGACACAGGCAGCTATGCTCGATAAAGATACCAATCACGTACGCTCTCGACACCCTGTGGTAATATCCTTGTGTCGGTCTCCTCCTGAGACTGATTAACTCATTACTTGACAGACTCTGCATGTGTGGCCACCTGAAATAACTGAATGATACAGTTGGGTCGCATTAATGTTACTCAGTGACTTCTCTGAAAGATAAACCACGCACATTAGTTAGGATAGAAATGCTCTGACTCAATGGGCATCGGTTCGATCCTACTTGCAGGTTTTAACAACGATATGGTAATTGTGTATCGTAAATTTAGACATTGTCCGTGGAGTGCAGCGATCTGGTGCTATATACTTTGGTTAAAGACAACAGTCGAAATCGCAATAATATTTGTTTATTATCACCGGTTTTGGCTTACGTTCAGGCCATTTTGAGATTTACAATCGTGGTATCAAGTGAAAAACCTAGGAACCGCCAGCACCAGCCACAGGGGCCCAAAAGATCTGAGGATGACTTTAATATAAGCCGAAACCGGTCAAATGTTACTGCGATCTCGACTGTTGTTTTTAACCAAATTGTGTATCGATTCCAGAGCCGCATGATGCTAGGGTGTGACGACACACAATCTATTATTTTGGCTGTGCATGCAAAGAATTTTTGAATGCAGGACTTCTGATGAGAACACGAAAGTAAAGTAAAGCTGTACGTTGTTGCATTAATGGACCAATCGGACCGACCGTCCGCCGTGTCATCCTCAGTCAACGGCGTCGTTGGTTGCGGAATGGAGGGGCATAGGTCCTGCATACTGATCTGCCGACCGTTGTCGTGTTTCCAGACCTTGGAGTCGCTGCTTCTTAAGTAGCTCCTCAAGTGGTACCACGAGGCTCAGTGCACCCTTGTGCAGTCTTCCAACCAAGGGGAAAACAAATCACTGCCAGTACTGGGTATCGAACGCGGGTCCTCCATATAGCGCTACTTTCTATCTTCTTCTTGTTCTTGTCTATCTGTTCCTTCGGTATTTTTCGTTAGTAATGATGAGTGCGGATGTCGCATGACCTTTTATTCTATGGATGAGAAATACATTTTTTCCAATATATAAATATAAATCCCCCGACGGCTCACGCTGAGCTACGGGGGCCGGCTGGTTAGAAGATCGTATATTCTTAATGCACGATCTGTAATTATAAAAACAGACATAAATACGATGAGAGTGGAAGAAATCAGAGAAGCAATTTTTGCTCTGCAATGTAGGTTGCCGCAGCCTCAGTGGTACAGGGACAGGGCCCACGAGAAATACGAGTCCTGCAGCGAACTTGTGACGTCACACCATTCGGCTTATCCGGCACACTTCGCGAAAGTTAGGCTCCGTGTAGTGCCCACTGGAAATCAATATGTTGTAAGTAGGCTGTTTAGGTTTTTATGTTGGTAACGCCACGTAGCGCTCTGTATGAAAATCACTGACTGTGCTGTGGCTGGTTTGCATTGTTGGAATTTTTGCTATTGTAGTGTTGGGCAGTTGGATGTGAACAGCGCGTAGCGTTGCGCAGTTGGAGGTGAGCCGCTAGCAGTGGTGGATGTGGGGTGAGAGATGGCGGAGTTTTGAGAGCGGATGATCTGGACGTGTGTCCATCAGAGACAGTAAATTTGTAAGACTGGAGGCTGGCTGGAGTGGCCGAGCGGTTCTAGGCGCTACAGTCTGGAACTGATATATATTATGACTTTGAACACTATTAAGGTAAATACATTGTTTGTTCCTTATCAAAATATTTCATTCGCTAAGTATGCCTATCAGTAGTTAGTGCCTTCAGTAGTGAGAATCTTTTATTTAGCTGGCAGTATTGGCGCTCGCTGTATTGCAGTAGTTCGAGTAACGAAAATTTTTGTGAGGTAAGTGATTCATGAAAGGTATAAGTTATTGTTAGTCAG
The DNA here is from genome assembly GCF_021461395.2 of Schistocerca americana. Taxonomy (NCBI): domain Eukaryota; kingdom Metazoa; phylum Arthropoda; class Insecta; order Orthoptera; family Acrididae; genus Schistocerca; species Schistocerca americana. The sequence continues at coordinate 943,048,360 of NC_060121.1, read as the reverse complement.
GGCCATTCTTTTGTACAGATTATTGAAAGTCAGATTGCGTTGCGCTAAAAGTACTGTGTGTCAGTTTAGTGTTGATCAGCATAGGTAAAGAGCGAAATGTCTGAGTACGTTCAGTTCTGCTCAGCTGTTTGAAAATCAAATAATGTAAGAGGTTTATCACCACAGTAATTCATTAATTTTCCCAAGGGGACGTTTCAATGTAAATTAAAAGATGCCCACTAAAGATCTTAACTTTCTCATGAGCATCCCATTTAAACGCACAGTCAAGAATTATCAAATTCGTCTGAGATACACTAATCAACCAAACCATTATGATGACTGTCCACGGCTACGTTGCATGCCGCCTGATGGTGTTGCGGGCATGTGACGCGGTAACAAAGGTATGCAAGCGGAGCAGACACGGACCGGGGATCATCCTACCGAAGATATGGGCAGCAAACAGAAATCCATCGAGTTACTCGACTTTGACACAGTGCAGCTTATTATTAGACAGAGCCTGTGAACAAATATCTCGAAAACGGCGAAGCTGGTCAAATGTTCACAAGCTGTTGTCGTGAGAATCAACGGAAAGAGGTAGGACAATGGAACAACCACTAGTTGCTAAATGGTTAGACGTGCACGACTCTTCACAGAACGTGGGATTCGGAAGCTTGTCTGTTCTGTAAAGTAAGACACAAGGTAATCTGTGGCATCTCTGCCGAAAGAGCACAATGGTGGTGCACGCACACGTGTATCGGACTACACCATTCATCGTACATTGTTGAACATGAAGCTCTGCAACACCTAACCCCCTACGTTATCACATGTTGACCCAACGACATCGTCAATTACGATTGCAATGGGCACGGGACCATCGGGATTCGATCGTCGATCAATGGAACCGCGTCGGTTCATTGGCTAAATTACATTTTTGCTACACTAGGTCGATGGTTGTCCCCACAAACGCTGTCATCGAGATGAACGGCGGCTCGAAACGTACAGCCACGGGAGCAGCCTGGTGGGTACAGTGTTATGATATGGGAGACATTCTCCTGCATTTGCGTGGGACCTGTGGTAGTTATCGATACGTTGACAGCTATGAACCACTTTGATCCCTTCATGCTTGCCTTCTCCGACGGCGATGTTATCTTTCAGCAGTATAACGGTCCGCGTCTCGGAGCCAAAAGCGTGGTTCATTGGTTTATGGAGCATTATAATAAACTCACGTTGATGTCTTGGCGACCAAACTCGCCTGATGCAAATCGTATGGAACCCATCTGGGTCGCTACCGGGCGCCATCACCGCCTAGCAAATCATCTGCTCGTTATTTACGCGAATTACAAGACCTGAGCGTACACATCTAATGCCACATGCCTCCATAAACCTACCAACGAACTGCCAGATCCCTGACACACAGAATCAGTGACGTACTTCGTTCACAATACGGATAAACAAACTTTTTCCAAGTGGTCATAATGTTTTAGGTTTCCAGTGTAGTTACACGCACGACACTTCTCCTATCGAGCACTGTCCGTTCAGAAGTGGACTCTTTTTTCATACTCATAACCGTTGGCCTTTCTACTGCGATTGGCTGCAGTGGCGCCTCGTAGCGTGCCAATACAATTGGTGTCATGTGCACGCAGGAACGACAGAAGAATTTCTCTCTCTTACATTCCCCGATATGGTCGATTTTGCACGAAATCTGAGACTTCTGCTCTAGTATAACATTAGCCTCGCTCTCACTGTTCCAAGAAGACATCACTGTGCAAAATCGGCCTCACACGCAAACAGAGGCCGCGCTTTGCCAAATGTGCGTCATGCTGTTCCTCTGCCATATTTCCACTCATGTCACTGACCTTTAAAAATATATGTCTATATATTATCAAAAGTATACATCTATATATTATCTATATCTATATAAAATATATATATATCTGTTGTGTACATAGTTCCACGTAGTCAGCGCGTACACAACTTTCCCACTAGAGCGCGCCCCGCTAAGTACAACAGCGCAGGCGCAGCGCTCGTCCATCTCCACACTACGAGATGGCGCTGCCATAGAGAGGGACCAAATTCTGCTTCCGCAGATCCGCGTATTAATATGTAACGCAGCCAATGAGATTGCTGCTAACGTAGAACCTTTTCTCCTCGCGGATCACACTCGCGCAGTGATACATGAACGCGCGAGGTATTATAACGAGTGTACAGACCTCTGATTAGTCAGTCTGCATTAGTCTGTACCAGTCTGTACGAGCTCTACATTTTTCTCTACCAGTCTATAGTCAAGTTTCAGTCTGCAACTAATAAGATTACCATATTCCTGTACATAGCAATGAAGATAAATGTATAGACACTTTTGTCAAGTATCAGAGATATATGTGAGAATAAGATTAACGTACCAATACCAAAGGAACTTCAGATTGTCAATTGTAAATAGCATCCAGAACCAAGCTAAGTAATTTTTATGCTTGTCATTATTTTACTAAATGTGTGTGAAAATTAATCAAGCTCTGTTTAAAGTTGGTCGCCGTCAATCTGCTGCTCTAAGCGTGCAAGTGGCATTCCTATCGTCTGACCTAACGGCAGAAGATAAACACGCCACAATAAGACCACGAGACATATTGCTGACACTCGCCTACTTCGTTAGAGCGACAAGTCAAACAATCTGATGGTGTGTGTACTGAAGGTCTTACAGTACGCACACCACAATATCTATATCCATAATCCCATAACATTACCTCAATAACCTACTTCCAACTGTGGGTGACGAATCAAAATATTCGTCGCACTACAACACCAGTAATACAAAGGAACAACAACGATCACGTTGTGAACACTTCACGGATGGCTATTGACCAGGAGCGGTATGGGACTTCAGTCACACCGAGGACTCTAACAAAATGAGTAGTAGCCTACGTGGACATCCTCGCACGAACCCCAACACACAACGCGCATTTGCTTAGCTCAGATTCCTATCCATTTGACCACATTCCCGATTGCTATCTGCGTGAACACATTACGGAACACAGAGGGCATACAATGCATGGAAAGATGATGGGACTACAGCAGAGAGATCGCCTGCCCTTTAATCTGCAGATATCGTTGTTTACGGATTGGACTAGGGACATACGAAAAGATAACGGTGCGTATCCAATCGCCTCCACAAGATGGACGTTAGAGACTCGTCACCAAAATGTGAGTTAAATCACATATTGTTTTCGTTCTTTTGTTTTGCCTCATAAGGCTTACACTTTCAGTCTCTGCTCTTTTAAACTAAGATCACACACACTCGGCGAGATGCAACACAGATTTTTGAGGAGTTTATACGTAAGTCGAGGTGTTCCTACCCCAACTATGCAAGCGTTTATATATTATTAATTTGTAATAGGAGTAATTCCAGCAGAATTCTGTAAAGCCCTCGTTAAACCTTTAGTGTGTGCTTACGTTCTTCGTGAAAAATACTCACACTCTCATTTAGAGTTTAAAAGTCCACTTAACAAATCATTCGTATTGAAGCGTTGCAGCCATTTTGTCGCTCCTGGGATTTTTCATGTCACTTGTCGCTTTTTACTCCGGTAATTACTTGTAAATGTGAAAACTGTGTTGAGTTTCACCGTGGTTCGGGGCGTGCGTTGAACTATAGGTCCTCGTATAAATGGCTTGGTACGTTACTTCGAATGTCAGGAGTAGGCAAGAGCATACCACTTCCAACAGCCACGCATAGTTAAACACTGCAGTGTTCAAACCAACCACCGGTTTACGGACAGCTTCATTTTTACACAAGAGTCAGTCCATGATCAAACATTAATAAGCTGTTTCTAGCGAACTATCACCACCAGAGTATGCAGTGAATTTCTGTTAAGAGAATACTTACAAACGTATCCATAAACATCTACTGAAAAATTTCGCCATCTCCAGCGATTGCATCACGTTCGGCGCGTTTCGTAAGAGCTGACGCCAGTGCTATCGTCGTAAGAAATGAAGAAATCAATCGAGTAGGAGTCATTTACGGAAGATACTTCCGCTGACTCCAAATTTAAAACGGTAGTACGAAAACCTTTTCCTACAAAATCCACAACACGACAGTAGATGCGATGGTAAACTTGTTCACATTCAGATTGGTAAGCTTTGGTGACAAAAGGAAGCAGACATGTTGCGAAAACCAGAAGCAAAATGTAGCTCATCCGTAGGTGGTTCATATAGTGCTCTGCACTGTAGGTAAATGTGAAGGGATTGAAAATCTGCATAATAGATTATTTATTTACAGATAAGACGGACGTTGCGGAAAGACGCCTAACTTAGGCGCCTAACATAAATATTCCGAAACCTTTCGCCTTTATGGCAAGTACTATATACTATAAAAAAATTTTGAAAAGTTTTACAGTTTATGGTATGTGCTCGTGTCCTCCATGTCCTTCTGTTTTCTGCCACTGTTCGGCAGTCCAGTAAAAACCTAACAATACCTTCATGCTTCCTATGATAACGCTGCATTTAACAAGGAGTAAATTATCAAGGCAACTAACGTGAACCGCATACACCAGTATGAAATGTAATGGCATTGTTTAGATTTACACGTCATAAAATAACTGTTCTAATGTTTACACAGTCGTTGTCGTCCGTTGGCGCCATAAAATTTTGCGAGAGTTGTTCTCACGGCCTGCATTTTTAATATTAACCGGTTTACGAGCGCCACTCATACCGTAACATTCGTATGAAATCGACAGCTGCGTCCAGCATTCGACCACCCTAAAAATTTTGCAGTGGTATTTTGGGATAATCATTTCGCTCCAACTGCAGTGTGACTGATAGGTATTTGAGGACATTTCGATACTTCACGAGAAACATGTGTAAAGCATTTTTTTGCAAGCGTAATCCTCATATTTCTGCATTTTACTAATTAATGGAGTGGTTTACTGCTTTTAAAAATAATTTCCGCCTGATTCAAATGTTTATTTTATGCATTAGCGCTGAATATTTTTATACTCTTTTGAAATGGTTGTCCCTGCTACTTGTTCACAAAACTACCGTGTGGAAATTTTCGACTCGAGGAATAGATTCACAGTCCTGGCGTCCTGTGCAACTGAAGTTTGGAATGTGAGCACTGTTCAACTAAAAAGTGGTTTATTTTGCCGTAACTCCGGTCATAAGTTTTCGTTGCTGTTCCCTTACTTATGTCGCAGACTTTGCAGACTTTCGTTTTTACCTGCCAGCGTTAATGTACAACGAGGAATCTACATCGGAAGATACTGCTACTCCCACGTCCGTGTTGTCGAACCTGTCAACTACACTGCCACAGTGCATTCAAACCTGCTTTTACTCACCTACCCAAAACCGTGGCACCGTTCAAGCACGGTCGGTCTTTACCGTTCAAAGTACTCGGTACTTTTGCCACACAACGCGCTGTCAAAGAATAGGGAGACCAGATGCAATTGTTTAGAAAGGAGGACAAAATACGAAAAAAGAGGACACATCAAACGGGTCAACTGCAGATGTTGATACCACCCGTCAAGCCACGTGTATGCCGGGAATTACCAGTAAAACTAGTAGTTAATTGTTACTGATGGTCAGGTGGTGGTTAACTGAGGAGTATAAAAAAATTAAAAAAATGATTGTGGTGACAGTGTGGCGTCAGTTGTTTTGTTATGTCAACAACACGGAATTGTTTACAAAGCGAAAAACGTAAGACCATTCACCTCCCTTCATTCGACGCACCGCTACCAACATCTACAATTCAAGCAGCAGCTGACGACATGTAAACTGCACTTTCTTCCGAATACAAATTGGATGACTATGAAACAATGAAATAAAACCATGACAGTTAATCTGTCGAGTTATTTATTACCTTTATTGGCCACTGAGACGTACGTTCCAGCTCCGCATATCTTACATTCTGCTTCAGATTCATTTCTCCCTTTCTTAAAGCCGGATATTTGCAGGAAAGGACATCAGAAAATGAACACTTTCGTTTAGGAATAGCCAAATATTTTATGTAACTCACGCGGTTAAAAATTACACTCACAAATCACACTTGCACTACAGGAAGGCAAGCCAAGCGAAGATACGAAAGGAAAATTTTAAATAATCCATATTTGCATTCGCTTATAAGCAGATCAATGATAACATCGACGCCGCCCGGAGTGGCCGAGCGGTTGTAGACGCTACAGTCTGGAACCGCGCGACCGTTATGGTCGCAGGTTCGAATCCTGCCTCGGGCATGGATGTGTGTGATGTCTTTAGGTTAGTTAGGTTTAAGTAGTTCTAAGTTCTAGGGGACTTATGACCTCAGATGTTGAGTCCCATAGTGCTCAGAGCCATTTGAGCCGTTTGACAACATCGACGATCCTGGTGCCACCTACTAACACCGCCTTCGTGCGTGTTTATCACGAAGGCTGTGCCAATAGTTAAAGTATTTAAGAAAAGAGCAATCGAACAGGACGAATTGCAAATTTAACTGTATTACGCTCAACTTTGCGAAAAAGTGCGTGTTTATCACGAAGGCTGCGCCAATAGTTAAAGTATTTAAGAAAAGAGCAATAGAACAGGACGAATTGTAAATTTAACTGTATTACGCTCAACTTTGCGAAAAAGCGACACTGTGAAAATCCGCCCGGACCCGGACAAAGAGCTAAAAAGGAGGACATGTCCGGATTAATCCGAACGTCTGGTCACCCTATCAAAGAAGTGCTTTCCGCAGCGTAAACTTGGAGTGCCGGTCACTACCACTTACCGGCAACGCAGAGTGAATCCGTGTGGTCCGGTGGCGCGGACTGGTCCGACAGCAGGTGTGTGGCTCCCGGTCGCGAATGAGAGGGGCCCGCGACTGCTGGCGACTTGTGGCGGTGTGGCGCTACACTGGCACATCAAAGGCGGGCGCCGCCTGCCAAGGCCACGCCGGGCTACCAGCAGCCAGCTCTGATAACGGCGCGGCCTGATGGCTCGATAAACCACGAGAGCGTACACCACCAGTAATCGGCCGATTATTCAGGCGATAGGCAGCCGCGGTATCTGACGAGTCTGCTGTGCGGGCTGCCGCCTCCGAAGGCGCCCCATTTACTGAAGAGTCGCAAGACGTACACTGAATCATGTGCAAATGTTGAGTACCCGGAAGGAATTTCGTACACGTAAATACCATTAGCGGGCACGTGAATGACTATTGCAAGATTATGTAATGACCATAACGGTCACCGGAGTGCATTAGTATCGGCACTTTATCAGGACTGAAAGGGATATAATTACAATTGGCGTGTTCTGTGTCGAAAGATTAGGGAGCGCTGTGAAGGAACATGGAGAATGCAGCGTACTCTCATTTTATTTCGTATAGCCTCAGCCATCACTTGTTGTTGTGTTTATTCCTTCTGTGTTGAATATGTTTTACAATTTGATAGCGTATTCGAGACATGGCAGGCCCACAGCTGTTCTGTACCGAAGATATGAAGATATCGGGTAATTTTTGTTTCGCCTGTCTCAGCTCCACTGATATAAAGTATTTTGTTCAGTGGTTACCAGTTTCGGCCTGACACTCTCATTCTCAAACCATATACCTTGTTTATTATCCGTAAAAAGTCTACATCTACATCTACATGGACACTCTGCAAATCATATTTAAGTGCCTGGCAGAGGGTTCATCGAACCACCTTCACAATTCTCTATTATTCCAATCTCGTATAGCGCGTGGAAGGAATGAACACCTATATCTTTCCGTATGAGCTCTGATTTCCCTTATTTTATCGTGGTGATCGTTCCGCCCTATGTAGGTCGGTGTCAACAAAATTTTTTCGCATTCGGAGGAGAAAGTTGGTGATTGAAATTTCGTGAGAACATTCCGTTGCAACGAAAAACGCCTTTCTTTTAATGATTTCCAGCCCAAATCCTGTATCATTTTTGTGACACTCGCTCCCATATGTCGCGATAATAAAAAACGTGCTGCCTTTCTTTGAACTTTTTCGATGTACTCCGTCAGTCCTACCTGGTAAGGATCCCACACCGCGCAGCAGTATTCTAAAAGAGGACGGACAAGCGTAGTGTAGGCAGTCTCCTTAGTAGGTCTGTTACATTTTCAAAGCGTCCTGCCAATAAAACGCAGCCTTTGGTTAGCCTTCCCCACAACATTTCCTATGTATTCTTTCCAATTTAAGTTGTTCGTAATTGTAATACCGAGGTATTTAGTTGAATCTACGGCTTTTAGATTAGACTGATTTATCGTGTAACCATTGTGTAGTCATTCAATATGGTGCCGAGAAGGTACGAATAGCTTATATACAGGAAGCTATAATGTTGGCAACAAGTACTCTGATATAAGTCTATGTGTCTGTTGCACCTGACACACTTGTTGCCCACAGTATACCTTTCTGTACAGAAGCTATTCGTGCCTTTTGGCACCACATTATATCGCTAGTTACAGATAATTAACAAGGTGTGTGGTTTGAGGTTGGGCGTGTCGGCCTGAAACCGGTAACCTTCGCAGCAAAAATTTTATGTCAATGCAACTGAGGCGAACGAAATAAAATTATTCGGTTTCTTCAGGAATAATAACTATCCTGAGAAGCTTTCGTAGTATTTCTGATATTACCGCATCTTGTTATGTTCCGTAGTAATCATCCAGACTTGTCTACTTTTCCCTCGTTACCACGTTGTATGTACAGTGGGCTAGTGGCCAGTTACCAGTAGTAAGCGTCTTTTTTCATGCGCAGTGTTTTGTCTGGAAGCAGTGTATCCTCTCTGTTTATTGTGTTAGGTGATGTCTTCATAAAAACAGCCAATTTTTCCTCCATCCGTTACCACACCACCAGTGTTCCGCAGCTTACCAGCCTGTCTTCTGTTATGTTGTGTAAGGCTCATGACGGCACAGGGGTTAGACACTAAGTCCTATTGAGAAGAGTTTGCTATCTGTAGCGGTCTTTCTGTGCACCACTCTGTACCATACTGAACGAACACACCAACTGATCAACAGGTTGTGTGCATTACGTCAGATCTGTAACAAATTTCTGTTTCTACGTGAACTCTACATTGTATAAAGAATCTGTCGCTGTACACTGAGGGCCACTCTGTACCATACCGAACGAACACACCAACTGATCAACATGTTGTGTGCATTACGTCAGATCTGTAACAAATTTCTGTTTCTGCGTGAACTCTACATTGTATAAAGAATCTGTCGCTGTACACTGAGGGACAGAAGTCTTGAGATACCTCCTAATATCCCGTCGGATCTCCAGTTCCGCGGCGTAGTGCAGCAACTCGACGTTGCTTGGAATTAAATGGTTCAAATGGCTCTGAGCACTATGGGACTTAACATCTGAGGTCATCAGTCCCCTAGACTTAGAACTACTTAAACCTAACTAACCTAAGGACATCACACACATCCATGCCCGAGGCAGGATTCGAACCTGCGACCGTAGCAGTCCCGCGGTTCCCGACTGCAGCGCCTAGAACCGCATGGCCACCGCGGCCGGCATGGAATCAAGAAGTGGTGGAAGTCCCCAACAGAATTGCTGAGCCATGCTGCCTCTATAACTGCCCACATTTGCGAAAGCGTTGCCGGTGCTGGATTTTGTACACGGACTGACCTCTCGATTATGTCCCATACACGTTCGATGGGACTCACGTCGGGCGATCTCGATGACCAAATCATTCGCTCTAACTGTCCAGAATGTCCTTCAAACCAGTCGCGAACAGCTGTGGCCCGGCGACATGGCTCATTGTCATCCATAACTCCATCTTTATTTGGGAACATGGATTCCATGAATCCCTCCAAACGGCCTCCAGGTAGCGGAACATAACCAGAGGATCCAGTTGTAAACACAGCCGAAAACACTATGTATCCACCATCAGCTTTCATAGTGCGTTGTTGACAACGTGGGTCCATAGCTTCGTGGGGACGGCGTCACACTCTATCATCAGCTCTTACCAACAGAAATCGGGACTTATCTCACCAGACCGTTGTTTTCCAATCGTCTAGGCTCCAACGGATATGGTCACAATCCCAGGAGAGCGCTGCATGCGATGTCGTGCTGTTAGCAAAGGTACTCGCGTCGGTCGTCTGCTGCCGTAGCCCATTAACGTCAAATTTTGCCGCACCGTCATAACGGATACGTTAGTCGTACGTACGTTCCACACTGATTTTTGCAGTAGTTTCAAACAGTGTTACTTGCCTGCTAGCAATGACAACTCAACGCGAACGGCGCTGCTCTCGATCGTTACGTGAAGGTCGTCGCTCACGGCGTTGCCCGTGGTGAGAGGTAATGCCTGAAATCCGCTACTCTCGGCACACTCTTGACACTATGGCTCTCGGAATACTGAATTCCGTAACGATTTCCGAAATGCAATGTTCATGCATCTACCTCCAACTACCATTCCGCGTTCAAAGTCTGTTAATTCCCGTCGAGTGGAAATAATCACGCCGGCAACCTTTACACATAAATCAGCTCAGAACAAACAACAGCTCCGCCAATGCACTGCCCCTTTGTACTCCGTGTACGTGATACTACAGTCATCTGTAAATGTGCATATACACTACTGGCCATTAAAATTGCTACACCAAGAAGAAATTCAGATGATAAACGGGTATTCATTGGACAAATATATTATGCTACAACTGACATGTGATTACATTTTAACGCAATTTAGGTGCATAGATCCTGAGAAATCACTACCCAGAACAACCACCTCTGGCCGTAATAACGGCCTTGATACGCCTGGGCATTGAGGCAAACAGAGCTTGGATGCCGTGTACAGGTACAGCTACCCATGCAGCTTCAACACGATACCACAGTTCATCAAGAGTAGTGACTGGCGTATTGTGACGAGCCAGTTGCTCGGTCACCATTGACCACACGTTTTCAATTGCTGAGAGATCTGGAGAATGTGCTGGCCAGGGCAGCAGTCGAACATTTTCTGTATCCAGAAAGACCCGTACACGACCTGCAACATGCGGTCGTGCATTATCCTGCTGAAATGTAGGGTTTCGCAGGGATCGAATGAAGGGTAGAGCCCAGATCGTAACACATCTGAAACGTAACGTCCACTGTTCAAAGTGCCGTCAATGCGAACAAGAGGTGACCGAGACGTGTAACCAATGGCACCTCATACCATCACGCCGGGTGATACGCCAGTATGGCGATGACGAATACACGCTTCCAATGTGCATTCACCGCGATGTCGCCAAACACGGATGCAACCATCATTATGCTGTAAACAGAACCTGGATCATCCGAAAAAATGACGTTTTGCCATTCGTGCAACCAGCTTCGTCGTTGAGTACACCATCGAAGGCGCTCCTGTCTGTGATGCAGCGTCAAGGGTAACCGCAGAAACGGTCTCCGAGCTGATAGTCCATGTTGCTGCAAACGTCGTCGAACTATTCGTGCACATGGTTGTTGTCTTACAAACGTCGCCATCTGTTGACTCAAGGATCGAGACGTGGCTGCACGATCCGTTACAGCCATGCAGATAAGATGCCTGTCATCTCGACTGCTAGTGATACGAGGTCGTTGGGATCCAGCGCGGCGTTCCGTATTACCCTCCTGAACCCACCGATTCCATATTCTGCTAACAGTCATTCGATCTCGACCAACGCGAACAGCAATGTGGTGATACCATAAACCGCAATCGCGATAGGCTACAATCCGACCTTTATCAAAGTCGGAAACGTGATGGTAGGCATTTCTTCTCCTTACACGAGGCATCACAACAACGTTTCACCAGGCAACGCCGGTCAACTGCTGTTTGGGTATGAGAAATCGGTTGGAAACTTTCCTCATGTCAGCACGTTGTAGGTGTCGCCACCTGCGCCTACCTTGTGTGAATGCTCTGAAAAGCTAATCATTTGCATATCACAGCATCTTCTTCCTGTCAGTTAAATTTCGCGTCTGTAGCACGTCATCTTCGTGGTGTAGCAGTTTTAATGGCCAGTAGTGTAGTTATCACATGGTTTTTGTCGTCTCAGTGTAATCCTGCGAAGTTTTCATAGTATTTCCGATGTTATCTTATCTGGGTATGTTACGTAACAATCGTTCAAGTTTGTTTCCTTTTCCCTCGATGTCACATAGTATGTATAGTTGACTAGTGGCCAGTTAGCTGTAGTAGGCGTCCTTTTTTTAATTTCTGGTTGCGGTGCCTTGTCCAGAGGCTGTGAACACTCTCAATGTATTGTGTTAGGCGATGTTTTCATTACAGCAGCCAATTTTTCTTTCGTCCATTACCATATCGCCAGTGCTTCGCAACTTATTAGGCAGTGTTTGTTATGTCTCGCAAGGCGCATAACGGACACATGTGGAAGACACTTAAGTGCTGATCAGAAGAGTTTGCTAGCTATAGCGATCTTTCGGTGCACTACTCCGTACCACACCGAGCGAACATTCTAAATGGTCGCCGCGTTGTGTACATACGCCAGACTTTTATCAAATTTCTGTTTTTGTATGTATTTTGGATTTTAATGTAATCCGTTATTGTGCTACTCTGCACAATTATTTTTAATGTGACGTTTAGTTTAGATGTGAGGCAGAGTTGATCGAGTGTGAAAGGGACGTTGTGATAGCTCTGCATCCAATCGTCAGGTCGAAACGTGCAACATCCAGCCACATGGGGCGTTCGAGTGTGACACGTGAACTCTGTAGGACCGAGTGGGATCGTGAGGCAAACCACATTCGTCCTCAAGGCTCTAGTTGGCAAAGTGTGATCACACATACGGTGCACCGTCGTATCGTTTGCGAAACACATCACAATCTTTTTACGTCTGCACATGCCGTCGGAACACAAGCAATGGACTCTTGTACAACACTCCGTATCACCCACACTGCTGGTCAGAGTCCAGGTGAAGTGTCAGAGTGCTGAGTCGCTGTCCCCTGCATGGACTGACAACTTCACAACGGAGGATGCATACCATATGATGGACAGGAGCTGACTTATTGTTACGTGATGACACTCGCGGCTAGAGTTGTGGGCTACCGTGGGCTATCGTAAGTGTAGACCACGTTAGATTTCGTAGTAGCCTTAGTCAGTTATGATGGTAACCGCATCACTTGTACGTTAGGTGTGTTGCAGCCCTATCGGGCGTTACCTCACTTCGATCGCTCCGTTTGCGTATGAGATGACTGTCTTGATTCTCCACGGAACTGTAAGTAGTGAACCGTCTAGAACCTGAGCGAGGACATGTAAAAGGCCACTTAACCTACGGTGCAATTTTGTTCTGCATAGTTATCCTCCTGTCTGTCACTTAAAAATATACAATATTTATAACAAAATTGAAACCACTATCTTTAATGCAGGTTTCATTCTAAAATTGTTGATTTGTGAAGAGAAACAGATGGTAGTAAAAATAAAAGAATACAGCTTTATTATATAGCGCTGAAAACTCAAGTTCCTCACGAAAAACGTAAAATTTTTAAAAAAGTTGCATATAGAAATCGCTTCAATACTTCTTCGAGCATATGTGAAACATGTTTTTGTTGTCCATAAACTACTAAGACACTCTTGCCTTTGCTCATGATGAAGAACGTTTTACTGAGTACAAAATAATAACAATAATTATATACATTTTTTATGTTTGTGCATGTAAACTGTACTTGGGTCAAAAGTAATTGCTCTGGGTACATTAAAGCGCAGTCGATACGCGATCAACTAATTTTTATTACTTGTAAAAAGCAATTTATATTTTTGTAAGGCTATAAAATACTCAACGGGCTAGCGCTGAACTATGTGAGGTTCTAATTATGTGCCCACCAATCAAAGAAACAAAAAACAAAGAGAAGTCGTCGGTTCCCAGTTTCTCTCTCACACATTCATTTATGTTTCTCTCCCTACCAATGCTACCAATAATCCTACCATTCACTACGTCACTTATGTGGTGTATCAAAACTACCGAACCGTAGCTTTGGTAGAGCGCTGTGTAATACATCTATTACCACACAGCCGGCCGGAGTGGCCGAGCGGTTCTAGGCGCTACAGTCTGGGACCCCGCGACCGCTACGGTCGCAGGTTCGAATCCTGCCTCGGGCATGGATGTGTGTGATGTCCTTAGGTTAGTTAGGTTTAATTAGTTCTAAGTTCTAGCGGACTGATGACCACAGCAGTTAAGTCCCATAGTGCTCAGAGCCGTTTTTTTTATTGCCACACACGTGCCTTTTGCCTGCGGAGTCATTTGGCATTGAACTTTAGTGCAAATTGCGGACTGTAATAAACACAAATAGGAGGACATGAAGATAACAAAACGTAATAAATTTTATTCTCTGCATTAAATAATTTAGCAGCTGACGTCGCTGTCTCTTCCGTGGCTATGGAAGCAACAAGTCTAAGGATATAAAAAGTTTTCGAGGATACGCTGAAGGATACTGTCAAAAGGCAAGAACTCGGCGCCGTTAGGTTACTGTGAATATACAGTAAAGCTTCTGTCACGACCAAAGTATGTGATTTGTCAATGACAATTTGACTGTCGTGCATGTTAACTATTAACCACAGACTTTTCTCCGCAAAATTTCAAGGTAGTTTCGTGGGACTCCAGTATGTGGGTAAGAAGAGACGTCATGCGGTTATTAAGATCTAGTGGCCAAATCTATTGGGTTTTCTGGTTCAAAATGGCTCTGAGCACTATGCGACTTAACTTCTGAGGTCATCAGTCGCCTAGAACTTAGAACTAATTAAACCTAACTAACCTAAGGACATCACACACATCCATGTCCGAGGCAGGATTCGAACCTGCGACCGGAGCGGTCGCTCGGTTCCAGACTGTAGCGCCTAGAACCGCACGGCCACTCTGGCCGACTGGGTTTTCTGGGTAGTGGGGCTCGTATCAGTGGAGTAACGGGTTTAACCATTTTCTCTTGCGTGCCAAATGGAGGCTGTCGACAGTTCTAAAAACAATTTCATAAGTGTAAATGCGTGGGAAGTTGATCTGGGCCCTCCAATTAATGTCTCCTTCGCTGGCGGTGGCGTAATCACGGCTTAGACAGAACCTTCCCGCGCCAAACCTCACCAACACGAGCTGCGCCCTCTCTTTACTCCAGCCTTCGAACTGACCCTCACCTAAAATTTGTATGAGAAAATTATAATGGATACGTATTTACTTTCATAATCCGAAATTCCTGTACTCTAATCCCAGCTAAGTCACTTTCTATGATTCAATTACTAACCGTTTTCAGCCTTCAAAGGTCATCTTTAGATGCTGTGGGCGGCATTTACTAAACAAGTATTCATACTTTGTTATGATTGTATAATAAAAAGTGACTGCGTCAAAAATTAAAAAAAATAATACCTTACAATAAGTCACTCATCGCGTCCGCAAACGGAATGTCGTTTTTTCCCAATCCCTGATTTTGGAACTACCATTTCGTTCCTCTGTGAGCTGAAAGGGATGGATTGAGGAAGGTCAGGGAAGGAGGGGCAACTCACTCACACCGCAGGATGAGAGGGGCCACCTCGTGTGAGGACTGTCGGAAACAACGAAGTGGCAAGCGTTCGAGAGAGAGAGAACGAGGTCAAACATAGAATATTGGTACGCTTCAGACCAGAGGTGATACGAAGACAAAGGGAGAAATAGGGAGACCCGTGAGAAACTTTCGCACTTTTATACTTTTACATAACGACGGTATTTGGAATAAATGTAGTCGTCGGCATAAGGGTAATTGTGGGAATGAAGAGAAAACATCTTTCTGCCGGTTTGCTACCAAGTATTCAGTCAAGTGGCACATATGTTCTGCTATTTCGTCTACAAGTATCTTGCTTACTAGGCGACGGTGCATAAAAGATACAAAAGTCCTCTGGGGGGTAAGAAGCATGGTGTCAACCTGAGTGACATGCGTGCTGCCAATTTACCAACCCAATAAAAGACTTCCAGATTGAACAGTTCTGAGGTCCACGATTACATCTGTGGAAACTGTAAATCAGTAAATCAGAGCTGACTGCCGATATTCCTTTGAACTGAGCGAATTGCGTGAGGGCATAAACATGTGACCACATTAGCACAAAGTAATCACTTAAAATCGACCAATCTGACAAAGTGCTCCGGGAATTTCTCACTTGTGCCACGCAGGGAATGCTTCGCAATATAGACCTGATGGCTTGTTCCTCTGATAAGAGGAGATTGCTCCCGGTATTTTTTCGAGGAACCGCCGCATTCCACTCGAACTTGATGGCTTAACGCGTCACATATCACTCAAGAGATCTCGACAGGGGTGACGTACAGCTGTCCGCTCCGCGGTTTAACGCAACGGCCGGCAGCTAACAGCTTTGAGCATCCTCCGAGGAAGGGGAGAACATAAGGGCAAAGCAGAAGCGGAACTTGCCACCAACAACGTCCCGTCGTGTCTCTCACATCGCTGTAGAGAGCCTTTGGTATGACATATGGCTGAGACTCTTTACCCAGAATCTCTACAACAACAATATCCAGGCACAGGAAAGAAGAGAATAGAAGCTTTTGTAATGTTCTAATCACTAACAAGATTCGCTGATGACACTGCTATTCATGAAGGCATGGAAAATTTACGGGACATGTTGAAAGAAATGAACAGTCTAATAAACACACAACACGGATTGTGAGTAAACTGAAAAACGAAGAAAATTATGAGCAGCAGCAGAAATGAGATTAGCAAATAAGCTCAGCGTCAAAATAGGGACTAAGTTGTAGGTGAAAAGAAGGAATTGTACTACATCGCAGAACAAAATAACGCATTGCGGACGAAGCAAGGATGATATTAGAAACAGACTAGCACAGCCAAAGAGGGCGTTCCTCGTAATAACAAACCTATTAGAATCAGACATTGGAGTTAATTTTAAAAAGAATTTTTTTGAGAATGTAGGTCTGCTGCACAGCATTGCACAAAAGTGAATAATGGTCTTTAGGATAAACGGAGAGGAATAGAATCGAAGTGTTTGAGATTTAGGGTTAAAAAAAAAAGTTGCTGAAAATTAGACAGATTGGTAAGGTAGGAAATGAGGTTGTCCTCCAAGAAACGGCGAAGAAAAAATAGTTCAAATGGTTCTGAGCACTATGGGACATAACATCTATGGTCATCAGTCCCCTAGAACTCAGAACTACTTAAACCTAACTAACCTAATGACAGCACACAACACCCACTCATCACGAGGCAGAGAAAATCTCTGACCCCGCCGGGAAAAACGGCGAAGAAAAGAATGTTTAACACCAAGGATTATCTTCTTTGGCTCTAAATGTAGTTGTAGAGGGCAAAATTGTAGTGGTAGCCGGAGAATGGAATGTATCCAAATAATAATCGAAGATGTTGGGTGCAAGGGCTACTCCGAGATAAGAGGTCGGCACAGGAGAACTAAAAAAATACTCGGGCTTAACTGAATAGATCGGGTAACAACTGGGGATGTACTAGGCTGAATGAAGGACATAAGAGCTTTATGAGACACCCTGAATAAAAGAGGGTAGATATGATAGGACACTTCCTGACTTATCAAGGAATAGCTAATTTCGGAGAATGAAGCTTCAATACAGCAAGCCTGTTCAAATGGATGTCTTTTGCAGTAGTTGTGCACGGATGAAGAGACTTCTGCAGAATAGACTAGCATTTGGAACTGCACACCAAATATTGCGGTTCAACAATGTATTAACATCCACAGGATGTAAGACGTTGGAAAATATACACACATTTTACAGTGAAAACTGAAGGGTACTCGATTACCATTATCGTATGGCCCTCCCTTTCTATTCCACTTGCGATTGGTGCACGTGAAGAAAGATTGACGGCAAGCCCTCGAATGTGCACGCATTTCTCTGATTTCCCCCGTCACAGTCACTTCGCAAAACGTTTGTACCAGGAAGAAATATGCTGGTTAGCTCATACTGGATCGTGCATTATCGCTTGCCTCTTTTGTAACGTCTGCTACAGGAGATGGGGAAACATCTTCACGACGCTCTCGTGCTTACGGAACGAACCAGTGACGAGACGCACAGCACTTTTTTTTTGAGATTTCTGCAACTTTTTAAATTCTCTAACTATTAATTCTAGCTGGTTAGGGCCCCAGAATGATTAGCAACACTGAGCAGTTGGACGAGCGAGAATTTGTAAGTTACCCATCTCTTTTGTGGATGAATCACATTTCCTTAGAAATTTTCCAATGAATATCAGTCTGGTGCCAGTGTTATACGTTACAAACGGTTTTATGTTGTAGTTACACTTTAAATTGCTTCGAACGCAACCTTTTATATATTTTACGATTATTTTTGTCGATGATCGACTGACAATCGTCTAACCGGACAATAATCCGGTTTTCCGTCTGTACGTGCGCAATACGTTACATTTTAAGAAGGCGGTGCGTCACAACTTGTAAATATTTTTTAAAAAAGTCATAATTCACCGCCGGAGCCTTATTATACAGCCAGTTTCGGTCCAAAGATCATCATCAGGTATCGAAAAATATTTACAACAGCTTACAAAGCGATATAAGGTCAGTAGTGTCAAATAATATAAAATCCACGATCCGTTTCTTTTGTTTATGTTGAGGGATGGGGGTAAGGTTTAATCCCACGATTCTATGTGGATATTCTTGAACTTCGCTAACAATTTTCTTTCTTTGCCAGTTTAAACGCTGGTGAAATTCCTTTTGAAACTGGTCCATAACACTTGTGCTAACACCGTAACAGTAATAGTAGCTTGATGGGCGAGGAATTGTATCCAGTGTTTCCCAGTAATCTCTGTGGAATCTGCATGTTCTAACAAATCAGAGGAATGAATGTGTAAGTTCGGGTTAAGTTATGTGTTGAGATGTGTAGTTTGGGTGGTAGTGAGTACAATAAACGCATTTGCGTTATTTTTCACAACGACAGATTACTTAAGTGATGTGACTACGATGACCGTGGCAGCTGCAGTCGCTCAACGAGGTAGCCAGCGTAACCCTCTGGTTTGACAAGATATCGGCCGCTTATAAAAATGAAAATTTTCATGCACTGAGGCGCTGTGTTCAAGACTTAGCAAATCCATTGCACCACAGGTCAGTAAGAGGAGCGAGAACTAGGTTAATAAAGTGCAGAATGACTGCTTCACATTTATTAATTAAAAAGTAACAATGGAAAAAATCAGAATTTAAATAATTGTTATCGATAACAACGAAACATTACACAGTGTACAATGAGTCGCTTCTTTCATTCCTTTGAAAAAATGTTCCTTCACCGGATACAGGAGCCAATACTTAGCGTCGTTCGTAACCACTTACAGAATGTTATGTACCAGGGATGCTCTGACCAATTTCAAAATAAACCACATTAGGATTTGGTCAAGACATAAGGTTACAATATGTAGACCCACTAATCCTTCGCACTTGTGACAATAAAAATAAATGTATACAACTCTTCTACCCACAGAGCTTTAAGGAAACACAGCATGCTAGTGAACAACCAAATAATACTTCATAAAATGAGTAACATGTGCACGAGAACATAGCTTTAAACAATACCCTCCGAGCTCAGAGTGTCAAGCTTAACTGCAATTGGCACAGAAACGGAAACAAAATAACGGCACATAAAGTTAAGTAGCATGTGGAACTCCACTTAACTTTCGAGCCCCCAAAACAGCATCATATAGCATACAACCTGTCATTTACATTCAATAACGTCAACAACTACTTGTTTAAATTGAAATCTAAATACTAATGTAACACTTCCTGGAACCCCTGTGGTTCAGAGTTTTAGATACGTTTAATACAGGAAGTACCACTTTTAATGTCCCATTCACGTATCACACCCACAGCAGCAACAAGCTCCATCGCCACTGACCACATTGCCTACTTAATTGCGTGTATAATGATTACAAGCAAGTCGGAATACAACCGGCTGCGATCCGATCTAGTTCAATTGCTCAAGCCGAAACAGGAGGAGTTTGGAAAAGAACCCTCGGATCACACTGGCGGCTCCAAGTCCATAATCTATGGGGAACTGGTCCATCTGAAACGCAGTGTACAATTAATAAGTCGACAATAAATAACAGCGTTAGCGTATCGGTTGCATTCTATATTTCACTGAGCAGAGTACAGCATCTATCCACGACACATTCCCTCCTGGAAATTCGAGTATTCTTAAACAGATGCGCCACGGTTTCGTTGCGAAACTTGGTTTCGAATATCCACGGTACCGGGCGCTACTCCGAATTCCAGGGCAGATGAAAACCAACTGCCTGCTGCCAAGACCGTCGTAAGCAGTCAAGCACCTATACCGCCCCGCTTCACATGCAGTACAACAGTCGGCGCTGACACAGCTAACTACCGCAGTCAGACTACTTGCTATCAGCTCAGCCCCTTCCTTTTCGTAGGCTCACAATCGCGGCCGCTCCGGCCTATCTCCTCGGCTCCACCCGACGGAGCCAAAGAACGCACGGCTCGTGTCGGCGACAATGTGTGCCACCTTGCTTGTGTTCACAGACTTTTAAGATTTTCCGACGTACGTTTAACGTACTTGCGATTATTTCGTGAGTCACAAAGAGTGGAACTCTGATTATTTTTCAATGAATCTAATCTGCAACTTCTGAGCATCTGATAAAAAGGAGAGTTCATCTATCTGTCTTCCGACTGGCGGCACATAGAAGCGTGTACAAATAACGATTTATTCAATATACCATTACTAACTGCTGTCGAAGACGATTATTTTTCGACAGCACTACCCTGACTGCAATCTAATCAGTTCCCTGGAAATATCATAACATGAATCGGGCGATGCGACAGATGTGCGTCCACGTCCTAGACGTCAACGAATTTAAAGCCGGTCACACACCTTAATTTCTGGGCAACGCGTACATCTTTTCCGACATTTTATAGGAAGGAAGATTAAAATTTAACCTATAGTCGACGGTATGGTCATTAAACGGTGGCTGGACGTGAATCCGAACCGCAGTCTTCTCGCATACGAGTCTTGTGTGTCATCACTGCAACATGTTGCTCGGACGCGCGGGGCAGCTGCGCGGTCTATGGCACCTTGTCACGGTCCGCGCGGGTCCCCTCGTCGGAGGTTCGAGTCCTCCCACAGCCATCGGTGTGTGTGTTGTCCTTAGTTTAAGCTAGATTATGTAGTGTGTAAGCATAGGGACCGATGACCTCAGCAGTTTGGTCCCGTAGGACTTACCACAAATTTCGAATTTCCATGGTGCTCGGGTCATTTTGTATGGTGAGCGTCATGATCTCATCTTGCACACAGTAGAACGTTTTTAAGCATGGAAACTCAGTTTTTTTTCTTTATTTCGATTTTCCCCAGAGAGGGTGGGGTTATGGCAGCAACACAACACGGCGCTCTGCAGCCTACAGAAAACTTAAAAAACAGAAAGCTGGCGATAAAACGGTGACTGATAAAAACTGAAACATGGATAAAAAGATACGAAGAAGATACAGAACTAAAACGGTCGGCGATGCTGATTAAAACACATAGTAAACAGACAGGCACAATTAAAAAACACGGCGAGAGTCTGGTTTCGCATAAGATAAAAAAACACAACTAGTGACAGTATGGTGGCTGTTCGCAACACTGACAGGGGACACAAAGCACTGAACACTCACTTAAAACAGCACTATACAGGCGACACAGCAGTAGATGGGGGGGGGGGGGGGAGGAGAACCCCGACCGATGAGAGGGAGAAAGGGGGAGGAGAGGAAAGGAAAAAAGGGGGGAGCCGACGGAGGCAGGGGAGAAAGAAAAAGGGGGGTGGGGGGTGGCTGGGCGGATGCGAGAAGGACTGAGAAACGCAGTGGAGGGGAGAGCAAAAAGGACTCGGGGAAGAGAAAGGAGGCAGAGACAGAGTAGATGGGGAAAAAACAGGATGGAAAGGGGGAGAGGGAAGTCTTGGAAAAGGACAGAGGAAGGGAGGAGGGAAGGAGGACCAGAGTTGATAGGAGAGGAACCTCAGCTGACACAAAGTAGAAAAGTTTTAAGCATGGAATAAAGATTACGAGCCTCTGTGCGCTATATCATTTGCCGTAAAGCTCGTTTAGTTATGTCGAACCTTTCATGAATTAAATGATAGTGTGTTACATGTTATGCTACTCTCTTTGTATTTGAGATGTGCAGAGGCTGCTAACTGTTTGCAGTCGTCTTTTCTGATCAAAAGTATCCAGAGACCCCCTATGTAATGCGAAATTGACCGCTAGATGTCATGAGAAGCGAAGCCGCCAGTATAAAAGAAGACAGGGAATATTGTCAGTAGACAAGCAGTAACAACGGAATTAGTCGTCAGGAGAGCTAGTCATTGGATGTCGCCTGAGTAACAAATCCATCACGAACATTTCCAGCTGCCAAAGTCGACTGTTGCTGATGTGACCGTGAAGTAGAGAGGCGAAGCAAGTATTACAGCAAAACCAAGACGAGGCAGAACTCGTGTACGCGTAGACAGGGATCGTCAAGCATTCAAGAGAATGGTCGTAAAATCAGCATGAAATCAGCAGAAGGTACCACTGCTGAGTTCGAAAGTGCTACTGGTAGTCTAGCTAGCACAATCATTCTGCCTAGGGAGTTAAAAAGAATGGGATACGTAGGTCGAGCAGCTTCTCATAACCCACACATTTCTGTAGTGAATGTTACGCTGCGCTTGAGATGGTGAAGGAGCAACGTCACAATGGATGACTGATAACGTGTGACTTGGAGTGATGAAAGACGATATACCCTTTGGGTTTGGGTTTGGCGGTTGTCTGGAGAACGTTACCTGCCATCACGTGTAGTGCGAACAGTGAAGGAAGAGGTGGTGTTACGGTACTGGGGTGTTTAGGGTGTGGCACCCTTATTGCGCTTTAAAAAAAACATTAAATCTGGAAGGATAGGGATACATTTTACAGCTCTGTGTGCTGTGCAGTAGAGGAAGAGTTCGGAGATGAGGGATTGCTTGTATTGTGGTAGCATGTATCGATAGCGCGCCACGGGCGCAGGTCATACTAGTCTCAGGAAACAAGAACTCGAGACAACATACAGCACTTCTTATTAAATAAAACAGTAAACTAGTGAAAAACTGCGAATATCTCCTAGGCTGGCGTGGGCAGCTGACCCCCCCCCCCCCCCCCCCGCCGCTCGCTGGGTGCGCCCATGTTAGTTTCCACTTTAACCAAACACAAGACTTGACTGTTCTTTTACAAAGCGAAATAACAACTTAACGAGTGTTTATGCAAGTTAAGTAAATCCTCGGATTATTGTGTTAACTTGTTCGCTGGTCATTTCTGCACCTGTCCAGCGTTCCTAGGAGGACAAAAGCCGCACCACTCCGTAGCCCACCTCTCCTTACCACTGAGGACGAAATCGTACACAAAATGTATCAGCGTGACAAGGCACCTTGTCATAAAGCAGCACATTGAGGCAATGGTTTGTAGGAAATAGTATTCCTGAAATCGACTGCGGCGGCCGCTGTGGCCGAGCGGTTTTAGGCGCTCCAGTCCGGAACCGCGCTCCTACTACGGTCCCAGGTTCGAATCCTGCCTGGGGCATGGCTCTGAGCACAATGGGACTTGACATCTGAGGTCATCAGTCCCCTAGAACTTAGAACTACTTAAACCTAACTCACCTAAGGACATCACACACATCCATGCCCGAGGCAGGATTCGAACCTGCGACCGTAGCAGTCACGCGGTTCCGGACTGAAGTGCCTAGAACTGCTCGGCCACCGCGTCCGGCTCCTGGGGCATGGATGTGTGTGATGTCCTTAGGTTAGTTAGGTAGTTCTAAGTCTAGGGGACTGATGACCTCAGATGTTGAGTCCCACAGTGCTCAGAGCCATTTGAGCCATTTTTTTGAAATGGACTGGCCCATCCAAAGTCACGACCTGAACCAAATGGAACACCTTTGGGATGAGTTATGAGTTAGAATGTCGAAGTCACTCCAGACGCCAACGTCCAACATCACACTACCATCTCTGGTTTCGGCTCTCCAACAAGACTGACCTACCATTCCTGCACAGACAGTCAGACACTTCACTGAAAGTGTCCCAGCAGAGTTCAAGACGCGATAAAAGGGAAGGAAGGACGCACACCGTATTAACGTTCACTAATAGGCGTAGGGACACTTTTTATGGTTCAAGTGACTAAGCGCTATGGGACTTAACATCTGACGCCGTCAGTCCCCTAGACTTGAAACTATTTAAACCTAACCAACTTAAGGACATCACACACAGCCATGCCCGACGCAGGATTCGAACCTGCGACAGTAGCAGCTGCGTGGTGCCGGACTGAAGCGCCTAGAACCGCTCGGCCACAGCGGCCACCTTACTTTTTATGTAATAGTATACATTACACGCGTTGAAACTGCTAATTGTCTGCGACCATCTTCGACGTGTTTATTTATCTTTTCTTCTAACTAATCTTTTTCCACGTAACCTACATCACGTTATATGAATACACGGTCCGAGGCGGCAGGAGTGTGCGGTAGCGCGCAGCTGTGGCGGAAAGTGGTCCAGCGCCATCTCTCCTCTGCTCGCCTAATGGACGCGCCCAAGGAGCGGTGTCGGTGTAGAAAGCGTATCGAGTGCGGCAGTGAGAGGCGCCCGCAGGCAGCCAGCCAGGCAGACACTCGCGGGCCGCAGTAATTGCGGGCTGCGGCACTCCACGGGCCGGCCGTGACCCAGTGAGGCGCGGGCCGCGGCAAAAACGCCGCCAATTACCGGCACGGCACCCGCCACAGCCGGCCCGCCACAGGCACGCCGCCCAGGATGTGACGTGACGCGCCGTCGCCGCAAATATCCGGCAGCCGAGCTGTCTGTCACCTGCTGGCGAGCCGCGCACGCCGCGGAGGACACCGAGGTACCGTACACCACACGCCTCGGCAGCACTCCGGCGGGTTGGCGCCGACCGTGCCACAACTCGCCGCAAATTATGTAGGCTTCTTCTTGTGGCCGAAAGCCTACTGTCGCATTATCACGAAATACACGTTTATTATAGCGAATCTGTGGGGTGACAATTTTCACAGCAACTATGCACGAGGTCCCTAGAGCATGGTAAATATCAGAGATATTGTCGGAATGACCATTCGAAGCAAAAAGTCTAGTAAATATGGGCTCTAAAATGCATACTATAAGAGCTATGGCCACTTTTTCAAAATGGTACAGCCCTCACATACTTAAAGAGCTGTTTTTGTAGCCGTCAGCTGTATAAACAAACTTTTATTCAAAATGGTTCAAATGGCTCTGAGCACTAAGGAACTTAACTTCTGAGGTCATCAGTCCCCTAGAACTTAGAACTACTTAAACCTAACTAACCCAAGGACATCACACACATCCACGCCCGAGACAGGATTCGAACCTGCGACCGTAGCAGTCGCACGGTTCCGGACTGAAGCGTGTAGAACCGCTCGGCCACAACGGCCGGCACAATTTTTCATCTTCCATACTGTGAAACGAATTCTACTAAACGTTCTCTGCTCTTCACCTTTAGGGAGAAGGTAGTATGGAGCAATTCAAGAATAAAACTGTCTGCTAAATATTGACATATTAAGTGCTATCAGCATTTTTTCAGTACAAGAGGTGCTTTTAACAGTAGCGAGGATGAACTGGAACACACTGTATAAATATTCGTTTTACAAATGTAACTTCTTTCAATTACTGCAACAGTATCAATCCAATAAGCCTCTCCCCCTTACCTACTAACTGATATATATTTTAGGCAAATCGCCGTATGTGTCCTATGAACCCATCTGGGTCACCATCACCGCCTACGCAAATCAGCGGCCCGTTATTTATGCAAATTATACGATCTGTGCGTAGACATCCAATGCCACATACCTCTACAAACCTACCAATAAACTTTCCGATCCCTGATAAGCAAATCAGTGATGCATTTCGTTCCAAAGACGGACAAACAAGCCATTAAGCATGTGGGCATAATGTTTAGGCTCGTGAGTGTATTAGGCTCATCAGTGTATATTTCTTAAGAAGCCATTTTTGCATCTCCTATCAGATTTAGCGAAATGGAGTTAAGAGGTTTTCATTGCCTGCCATCGATATAGGAAATCTACTGACTTATCCTAACTATGCCAGTATATAAAACTTTGTTGAGTTCGATCCCCCGAGCATCTCGGCGAGTGCGCGGCCTCCCAGCCCCTCGACTTCGGTAAGCGAGTATCGTGTCGCACTGCCCGCTGTCCTGGACAGGGAAGGCAAGTGGTCACACCGTGGTGGTCTGCCGAGTGGAGAATCAGTCGACAGAGGGGGTGGTATCAGCGACAATGGCGTGGGGCAAGCGGCCCGCCCCAGTCTAATGTCAAGGCCACGCGGGCAGGGGCTGCTCGCTGCTCCCTACCTCCCCCACAAAGGAACAGCCGGCAGCTTTAATCACCTCCCGGATCAATACGCGCACCCCACCTCCCCCCTCATCTCCGGGGCCAGGCCTTTATCCGCCACTTCCGCCGTTTTCGCAGGCGGAAATTAAACCCTAACCTGCTTGGCTCCTGTGACAATGGCAGCTTTTCCATATCCTCTTGCTTCCAGTCGGTCAATAAAGATATTTAAAAGTCCTTTGAATGATGCCTTCTTCACAAGCACAATATTGCTGTGCCAATGTCTTCATCTACACTCTGGAAACAACTGTGAAGTGCATGGTAGAGGGTTCTTCCCATTATATCATTTACTAGGGATTCTTCCCGTTCGACGCACGTATAGATCGCGGGAATGACTGCATAAACACCGCTTTGCACGTTGTGTGGTTAGTCTAATCTTTAATCTTGGCGATACGTAGGGTGCTGCAGAATATTCCTAAATTCCTCATCGAAAACTTGTTTTTGAAAATCTTTTAAGTACGCTTTCACGAGACAGTTGACGTCACCTTCGATTGTAGACTAGTTCCGTTTTTCCAGCATCTTCCTTGACGCCCTCGCATGGGCAAAGCCTGTGATCTTTCGTGCTGTATACGTTCAATATCCCGTGATAGTCCTATTTAGTATGGCTCCTACACATATGAGCAATAAAAATGGCTCTAAGCACTATGGGACTTTACATCTGAGGTCATCAGTCCCCTAGACTTAGAACTACTTAAACCTAACTAACCTGAGGATATCACACGCATCCATGCCCGAGGCAGGATTCGAACCTGCGAGCGTAGCAGCCGCGTGGTTCCGGACTGAAGCGCCTAGAATCGCTCGACTACAGCGGCCGGTAGAACACACTTCATTTGACTTAGTTTACTACTCTACAGTTCAAATTACTACCCTACCTCTGCGTCACAAACACAGCAAAGTGGCTGTATTTTAGTATACAGCAGTTCGGAAGCAGGTACTTGAACCATGACATATGTACGTAAACACTGTTTGTTATGCACATTTTCAGTCGTGACTATTGGTTTGTCGCGAAACATTTCCAGGAGTTGAATGAAATAGTGTTGTAGCTGTATGATGGTGTCATTCAAAATAGTTGTTGGCTGCAAGATACAATCTTCAAGAAAATTTTCTTTAGTTCGATGTCCGTCATTCCGAAACAATTACAAATGGAAAGGATTTATCACACAGCTATAAAACACCGTTCGACTTCATAAACAGGTTCTAGTTGTGACAAAGTATTGGACGTCCACAGCTCATCACAGAAGGTGGAGGTCAGATGGTTGCTCGGACTGTAAAGCGGGATACGCAGCAGTCTGTGGCAGAGCTGGCGACAGGCTACAACGCTTGTGTTTCGGAGCACAGCGTCCAGCGAACATTTTGAACATAAGGCTAAGCAGCAAACGACCCTACCCGTTACCTTGTTGACGCAGCGACACCGTCAGTCGTGACTGCAGGGGCCACAAAGATTGGACCGTGGATCAATGAAAATATGTCTAAAGAGGAGAACCAAATATCTGATAAAAGAGAAGACGTTGGACCTTTCCGAGTGGTGCCGCTGATCCAGCAAGAAGCACTCTTCCTTCATTTCATATTACGGGGTCTGTAGTAAGTGAAATAACTGTTAGTTTAGCTAAATCGTTTTCAGAATACAAAATGTTATTTTTTACTATTGAAACCACCTGTGTCCCCTGGTCAGGAGAACCATGTTGCTTGTTAGACCAGGTCGATGGTCGTGTCCGGATACACCATCACTGGTCGAACGCAGACTGGTGGTGGACGTTCACCTGGGCTTCGACCGGACCAATGGTAGTAACTGAAGGCGCCACGGCAGCTGTATACTACGTCAGCATCATTGCGCACCACCTGCTTACATTCATGCTAGATGTCTTCGACGACAGCGATGGCATCTTCCAGCACAATAACTTAACGTGTCACAAGGCCATAATTACGCTACAGTTGTTTTACGACCATAATGGTAATATGTGAATATATTGACATTTGTTCATGTGAAGCGCATCGAGCGAAAAAGAAAACGACAATAAGCACGATTTATTACCTGTGTAGACAGTGACTTAACAAGACAATATATTCTCCTCTAATTTTCATTTGTCTGATGAAAGAGAAGACGTTGGACCTTTCCAAGTGGTACAGCTGATTTAGCAAGACGCATTCTTCCTACATTTCATATGAAGAGGTCTGTAATAATCGAAATAATTATTAATTTAGCTAAATCTTTTCAGAATACAAATGTTATTTGTTACTATTGAAACCACCTATGTTTGTAAACGAATTGTGTCCTTTCTTGCAGTTATTAAAAGTTTTATTAGTTACGATCTTGTCCTATTTTTGTCCGCCGCTACGGTCGGCACACTATTTTTGGTAATTACAGCTCTTCCAGCCCATGTATTATTGAGATAACTAATTCAGTTTATGCATTTATGAAAGCATTAAAATAACTCAGTCATTATTTTCATTTTCTGATGTCAATTTTGACGTACTCTGCCGCTAACGTCGAGTACGTTATTTTTTTCACGTATGCACCATTACAGAGAAACCTCTAACTAAATCTACTTCATGCAATTGAAATTAACAAACCTGTGTGCTAGTAATAAATATACATACATTCGAACCCTAAGGTTTCAACCCTTGAGACAAAAAAAGATCATGTTCATATATTGTTTTTGCTTTGGTGTGCAGTAACGTATCTGCCCGATAAGGTAATTTCAATAAAACGAATTAATTGTAATCAATTACTTAGCACACCGAAGTGTTGGGTGTAATATGTGTGTGTTAACATCTTTACAGTTTAAAAGATCGTATGATCTGTGATAAAAATAATTAACCATTATCTGTTTGAAAGACAGCACATTACTATTACACTATAGAAAGATCATTCACTGACTTATACTCAGAAGGCTGTTCCACTCAGCGACTGTTATATTGACTTGTAAATAATAGATTTCAGCTATCAGTCGTCCTTTTTAAATTTTATTGGCAAATCTAGAGTTCAGCTATAAACTAGCCATTCTCAATGCACTATCATTATTGATCAATGCATGTTATGCCTGTTGGTCGGACTTCATCCACAGTTCATTGAATACTGTAGATGAAGCCCGACCAACAGACATTACATGCATTGATCAAAAATTATAGTGCATTGAGAATGGCTAATTTCTAGCTGTATAAATTCTCTGTGTGTAAATGCGAATGAATGGTATGTGTGTAGCTCAATTCCAACGTGTTGTATGAAACTGTCTTTTAAACAGATAATGGTTAGTTATTCTTTACACGCATCTTCTTACAATCTTTTAAACTGTAAAACTGTTGACACAAGAGTTATTACGTCCAACACTTAGGTGTGCTAAATAATTGATTATACACTACAACGCCTACCACGAAACGAGAAATACGGCACAAATATGTTATCCTATAACTTTCTGTTTCTGTACTGACGACAGCGATTGGTTACGTCGTCCTTTACATGGGAGTAGACAACGTACTATATAGCTTTGAACTTTGTAAACTGAATGAGTAACAGTGCTGTTGAGGTGAGGTAAGGCAGCACGGCACAGCTGGCGGTGGCGGATCCGTGAGTGGGCAGCGCGGCCTTGACACCAGAGTCCTGGGTTCGGCTCCCACGGCCCGCCACTTGACCGCAGTACCGTTCTCCCCGTAGCCAGGCGCTGGCCGGCAGCTAGTATGAGCGAGGCGCAGCCTGCCACGCCAGATGTCAATCAGCGGGGACAGCGGGCGGCAACGCGCACTGCCCGAGCGTCACCTCAAAACGTGACGCGCGATCCTGTCCTGCGAGATGCTGTATTTTCCGTGCTGACAGTGTACTTGCAGCTTGAAGCCATTTAACTGACTCATGTTATTTTCCAACGCATCAACACTTTCTTGAATGATAAGTTTATATACTTTATGTAATTTAACACTTCTCCGTAAAGATTTTAATACGCCACGGCCAAAAAAAAATTGGGTGTCATATCTACACTACTGGCCATTAAAATTGCTACACCAAGAAGAAAGGCAGATGATAAACGGGTATTCATTGGACTAGAACTGACACATGATTACATCTTCACGCAATCTGGGTGCATAGATCCTGAGAAATCGGCACCGAGAACGACCACCTCTGAACGTGATAACGGCCTTGATACGCCTGGGCATTGAGTCAAACAGAGCTTGGATGGCGTGTACAGGTACAGCTGCCCATGCAGCTTCAACACGATACCACAGTTCATCAAGAGTAGTGACTGGCGTATTGTGACGAGCCAGTTGCCCGGTCACCATTGACCAGACGATTTCAATTGGTGAGACATCTGGAGAATGTGCTGGCCAGAGCTGCAGTCGAACATTTTCTGTATCCAGAAAGGCCCGTACAGGACCTGCAACATGCGGTCGTGCATTATCCTGCTGAAAATTAGGGTTTCGCAGGGATCGAATGAAGGGTAGAGCCACGGGTCGTAACACATGTGAAATGTAACGTCCATTGTTCAAAGTGCCGGCAATGCGAACAAGAGGTGACTGAGACGTGTAACCAATGGCACAACATACCATCACGGCGGTTGATACGCCAGTACGGAGATGGCGAATACACGCTTCCAATGTGCGTTCACCGCGACGTCGTCAAACACGGATGCGACCATCATGATCCTGTAAATAGAACCTGGATTCATCCGAAAAAAATGACGTTTTGCCTTTCGTGCACCCAGGATCGTCGTTGAGTACACCATCGCAGGGGCTCCTGTCTGTGATGCAGCGTCAAGGATAACCGCAGCCATGGTCTCCAACCTTATGGTCCATGCTGCTGCAAACGTCGTCCAACTGTTCGTGCAGATGGTTGTTGTCTTGCAAACGTCCCCATCTGCTGACTCAGGGATCGAGACGCGGCTGCACGATGCGTTACAGCCATGCGGATAAGATACCTGTCACCTCGACTGCTAGTGATACGAGGCCGTTGGGATCCAGCACGGCGTTCCGTATAACTCTCCTGAACCCACCGATTCCAAATTGTGCTAACATTGTATCTCGACCAACGCGAGCAGCAATGTCGCGATACGATAAACCGCAATCGCGATAAGCTACAATCCGACCTTTATCAAAGTCGGAAACGTGATGGTACGCATTTCTCCTCCTTACACGAGGCATCACAACAACGTTTCACCAGGTAACGCCGGTCAACTGTTGTTTGTGTATGAGAAATCGGTTGGAAACTTTCCTCATGTCAGCACGTTGTAGGTGTCGCCACCGGCGCCAATCTTGTATGAATGCTCTGAAAAGCTAATCATTTGCATATCACAGCATCTTCTTCCTGTCGGTTAAATATCGCGTCTGTAGCACGTCATTTTCGTGGTGTAGCAATTTTAATGGCCAGTAGTGTATCTAATATCACAGACGAACCGGGAAGGGAAGAAGAGTAAGTTGAAGCCAGAAGTCAGCGAGGAGACTGAATTACATGTTAAAAAAAGATACAGCAGCCACATTCGCAGCAGTGCGTTCTTTGTGATACGAATCAGTTACAAGTTAATAATAAAAGTGTGCAACGAATGCAAGATCTAAGGTTGACGGCACGGTGTGTAATATAGAGCCAAGAATGAGAGTGCTATGGTCAGCAATGAATCCTTGTAACTCGGTTTGCTCAGAACGGGCTCTTTACCGGTTGATCTATCTTTTCAAGTGGCACACAACTATCTGCTGTTAATGTTTACACGAATATGCCAACGTAATGGCTGTCACTTAACTTGTTTGCTGCCCGCAAACATTAACACAGCAAATATCTCCAGGACTCGTTAGCTATACTGTGCAATCGCATCGCAGGAAAAAAACACAAGGCTATCGTATACATGCATCCAGATCCTCTGCAACCAGATTAAGCGACCGATGTTCATATGGTGATATACAGATCAATAGTGTCCAATATGAGGATGGTGGATGTTCCCGACGAAAGCTCGCGGTGGGAGGCAAGGGCAAGAAGTTGTCCATACGGATCGCGTCTTCTCTACAACCTCCTTCGAAAAGGAATAAAACTTAGTTACAACATTGTCTGTCCTTTTCAAAGCACGTTCAAATTTCGTCACCGGCACTTGTGACAGTGATTCCATCATCCATCGCGCTCAATATGCGATATTCATCTGATTTTTTATCTTGGGCTGGTTTTAATACTGATGGGGCGTTAAGTCAGCAAATAAAAAGCTTGTTCCTTTATTTCTTTTTTTTAAGAGGGGGGTGTTATTTACTCCAGTTTTTCTCCAGTCGGAAAAATTGTATAATATGCTTGTTGTACATTTTATTTTATTTAATTTTTACGTCACGTTCTGTAGAACCAAACTGAGGAGCAAATCTCCAAGGTCTTGGAAAGCGTCAGTACATGAAATTACAACATGAAAGTAATAACAGATAAAAATAAAATGTTTATGAACCCAAAAAAAGTCAAGCCGTAAATTTAAGCAAACGCCATCAACAATATAACATATGAA
Organism: Schistocerca americana; assembly: GCF_021461395.2. Classification (NCBI taxonomy): domain Eukaryota; kingdom Metazoa; phylum Arthropoda; class Insecta; order Orthoptera; family Acrididae; genus Schistocerca; species Schistocerca americana. The sequence goes on along the minus strand of NC_060121.1, from coordinate 943,015,684 downwards.
TCAGCCTAATTTTTCAAGGAACTACTCAACAGAATAGAAGGATGCCCATAAGGAAACGTTTCAGTTACTGCTACGATTTTTGAATTCTTGACGTAAGTTACTGCAAATGGATGCAGCAGTATAGTGTACACCTTTCTGCACAATACTTAAGAAAGTCCGGTCCAAATGCAGATTGGATTTCTGCCGAGTATTAACTTAGTGGAAGCTATTTATTGGGAATAAGGTCATATTGTTAACAAGAAACGACAGTAAAGAATATATATATTGAGAGGCCAATGTCAAAATACCCGGACTAATGAACATGGGTCTACAAGAGGTTCGCGAACTTACACCACTTATTGCCCAAACCGCCTGTTTCTGAGCCAAAAATATCCTTTTAGAATGGGAAGAGTTACCCAAAATTATAATACCATACGACATAAGCGAATGAAAATAAGCAAAGTAGACTAATTTTCGTGTCGAACGATCACTTGCTTCAGATACCGTTCGAATAGTATATAAAGTACAGGTTGCCAACAGATCGTGTACCTGAGCACCATTCCGGAAAAAATGCACTGAGATGCGGACTGTTCACGCTCTAAGCGACTAGTAAAAGCGGATGAGACTAAAAATTCCTGGAAGTTTAAAACAGTGGCTCGAACCCCGGATCTTTGCCTTTCGCGGACAAGTGCTCTACGAACTGAGCTACCCGAGCACGACTCACGAACCGTCCTCAAAGCTTTACTTCCGCCAATACCTCATCTCGAGTAGCTTAGCTGGCAGGGCAGTTACCCGAGAAAGGCAAAGATCCTGGGTTCGAGTCCCGGTACGGCACACATTTTTAACCTCCCAGTAAGTTTCATATCAGCGCACACACTGCCGCAGAGTGAAAATTTCATTCCCAGTGGAGACTATTGACACCTGAAAAACGTGCCGACACTTCCAGACGTAAAAAAATCAGACAACACTGCCGTGAGTAAAAATCACACCTCAATATATTTTGTTACAAACTATATTTAGAGCTAGACAAAAAACCAAAATTATAAACATGTTTCTTTTCAGGCCACTAAAGATGTTTTAAATCATTACGTCAATTCGTCTATAGTAAAATAAGTACGCATTTATTAGTCTGGCAGTGTCAGATTGTGAATACCTTTAATAACCTGAACTATAGTCAAATTCATCCCATAGCTGTACGAGTAGCCGACCGAGCGGTTCTAGGCACTTCAGTCCGGAACCGCGCGACTGCTACGGTCGCAGGTTCGAATCCTGCCTCGGTTATGGATGTGTGTGATGTCCTTAGGTTTGTTAGGTTAAGTAGTTCTAAGCCTATGGGACTGATGACCTCAGATGTTAAGTCCCATGTGCTCAGAGCCATTTGAACCATTTCTTTCTGTATGAGTATGTGTCTGGAATTACTGCGCCCACTACGGTTCCTATGTAGAGTCACCGCCCAAACAAAGTTGTTGGAAGGGTAGGCACATAGACGGCATAGATGGGTCTTTCACAGCTGCCTTTCACACCGTGGGATCAGGCGGCCTTGGGGGCCAATGGTACAACATGAGATCCGTACACCCCTTACGGTATAATAGGTGCAGCGCTATACCCTCAACGAACATCACGCAGGGCATTTGTAACTGAACTGCGCCTACTGAAACGGAGAACTTATTGGCCAAAAGTCTTGTGTTGCTGTATTACCGCAACGTCGACTCCACGCACTTGGCCTGATGAACGTGCGATGTAGACGGCAGCCACGTGATCTGCGACTTACAAATGGTACGAAAGTAAACTGCATTGTCTTACATGCAAGCAAAAATTCACCCCAACTTCGTATCTTCATTCATGCAGAAGATACAACCTCACGATGTCGCATAAACCTTTTGAAACACGCTGCAGAGCAGTCGTTCCCACCCCGTCAGTAACTACCCTCTGAGGGTAAAATGAAATTTTCTGAAGAGAAAGGGACACGAAAATTTAACAGTGATGGGGGACTGGAATTCGATAGTAGGAAAAGGAATAGAAGGAAAAATAGTAGGAGGATATGGACTGGGGCAAAGGAATGAAAGAGGAAGCCGCCTAGTAGAATTTTGCACAGAGAGTGATTTAATCATAGCTATCACTTGGTTTAAGAATCATAAAAGAAGGCTGTATCCGTGGAATAGACCTGGAGACATTGGAAGGTTTTGGACTGATTGTATAATGGTAAGACAGAGATTTAAAAACCAGGTGTTAAATTGTAAAACATTTCCAGGGGCAGATGTGGACTCTAATCACAATTTACTGGTCATGAACTGTAGATACAAACTGAATAAATTGGAAAAAAGTAGGAAATTAAGGAGATGGGACCTGGACAAGTTTAAAGAGCCAGAGGTGATTGAGAGTTTCAGAGGGAGCATTAGGCAACGGTTGGTTAGAACAGGGGAAAGGAGTACACCTGAAAACGAACGAATGGGTAGCTTTAAGGGATGAAATAGTGAAGGCACCAGAGGATAAAATATGTAAAAAGACAAGAGCTAGTAGGAGTCCTTGGATAACACAAGAGATACTAAACTGAACTGATGAAAGGAGAAAATATAAAAATGCAGAAAATGAAGCAGACGAAAGAGAATACAAACGTTTAAAGAATTAGACTGACAGGAAGTGCAAAATGGGTATGCAGGAATGGCTAAAGGACAAATGTAAGGATTTAGAAGCATATTTCATTAGAGGAACATAGATAGCGCCTACAGAAAAACTAAAGAGGCCTCTGGGAAAAAGAAGAGCAGCTATGTGAATATCAAGGACTCAGATGGGAAATCAGTCTTCAGCAAAGAAAGGAAAGCTTAAAGGTGGAAGGATGTAGAGTCTGTACATGGGAGACACACTTGGAGGCAATGTTATAGATAGGAAGTGAACTTAGTTGCAGATAAGATGGGAGAAGAATTTAACAGAGCTCTGAAAGATCTAAGTCGAAACAAGGGCGGGGGAGTAGAGGTTATTCGGTCAACTACTGATAACCTTGGGAGAGCCAGTCATGACAAAATTCTTCCAGCTGGTATGTAAGATGTATGAGACAGGCGAAATGCCCTCAGACTTCTAGAAGAATTTAAAAATTCCAATTCCAAAGAAGGCAGCTGCAGACGGGTGTCAATATTATCAAAGTATAAGTATAATAATCCATGGTTGCAAAATACTAACACGAATTCTTTACAGAAGAATGAAAAAAAACTGGTAGAAGCTGACCCCAGGAAACATCAGTTTGTATTCAGGAAGAATGTCGGAAAGCGGGAGGCAATACTTGTTCTTCGGACTTATCTTACAAGATAGCGAGTGGAAAGACAAACCCACGTTTATAGCTTTCGCACATTTGAAGAAAGCTTTAAAGATAGTGGCAATTAGAATACACTCTTTGAAATTCTAAAGGTATAATGAGATCAAAAGGTTGTACACAACTTGTACAGAAACCAGACGACAGAGTCGAGGGACGTGAAATGGGAGCAGCGGTGGAGAAGGGAGTCAGACAGGGTTGTAACCCATCCCGGATGTTATTCAGTCTGTTCTTTGAGTAAGCACTAAAGGAAACCAAAGAAAAATTTAGTGTAAGAATTAACGTTCAGGAAACGGAACTAAGAAACCCTCTGAGGCTTGCTGGTGACATTGTAATTCTGTCAGAGACTGCAAATGACTTGGAAGAGCTGTTGAACGGAATAGATATTGTCTTAAAGGAGGATATAAGGTGAACAACAACAAAAGCAAAACAAGGATAATGGAGTCCAGTCGAATTAAATCAGGAGATGCGAATGGAATTACATTAGGAAACGAGACACATAAACTAGTAGATGAGTTCTGCTATGTGGGCAATGATAGCCGAAGTGGAGTGGGTATAAAATGTAGACTCGCTATGGCAAGAAAAGCATTTCAGAAGAAGAGACATTTGTTAATGTCGAATATAGATTTAAGTGCTGGGAAGTCTTCTCCGGAAGTATTTGTATGGAGTGTAGCCATGTATACAAGTGATACATGGATGATAAACACTTTAGACAAAAAGAGAATAGAAGCTTCCGGTTTGTGGTGCTACAGAAGAATTTTGAAGATTACGTGGGTAGAGCACTTAACTAATGAGGAGGTACTGAATAGAATTGGGGAAAATATGTGGCACAACTTGACCAAAAGAAGGGATCGGTCGATAGGATATATTCGGGAGACATCAAGGGATTGCGAATTCATAGGATATATTCGGGAGACATCAAGGGATTGCGAATTCATTATTCCAGGGAAGTATGTGTGTGGGGGGGGGGGGGGGGGCAAAAATAGTAGAAAAAAATGGTTCAAATAGCTCTGAGCACTATGGGACTTAACATCGGAGGTCATCAGTCCCCTAGAACTTAGAACTACTTAAACCTAACTAAGCTAAGGACATCACACACATCCATGCCCGAGGCAGGTTTCGAACCTGCGACCGTAGCGGTCGCGCGGTGCCAGACTGAAGCGCCTAGAGCCGCTCGGCCACTCCGGCCGGCAAAAACAATCGTAGAGGGAGACCAAGAAATGAATACATTAAGTAGATTCAGAAAGATGTGGATAGCAATAGTTATTCGGAGATGAAGAAGCTTGCACAGGATAGAGTAGCAGGGACAGCTGCATCAAAGCACTCTTCGGAATAAAGGCCACAGAAACAACATGTTATCAATAACTACTACTAGTATTAATGCTCCACTACACATCTACATTTACATCTATGTGGATACCTGCAAGTCACACTTAAGTGCCTAGCAGAGCGTTCATCGAAGCACCTTCACAATAATTGTCTATTATTTCAGTTCCGAACAGCGCGCGGAAAAAACGAACACCTATATCTTTCCGTGCGAGCTTCGATTTCCCTTATTTTATTATGATGATCATTCCTCCCTATGTAGATCGGCGTCAACAAAATATTTTCCCACTAGGAGGAGAAAGCTGCGCGGGGTAGCCGCGCGGTCTAAGCCGCCTTGCCACAGTTCCCGCGGCTACCATCGTCCGAGGTTCGAGTCCTCCCTTGGGACTGGGTGTGTGTGTTTTCCTTAGCTTAAGTTAGTTTAAGTCAGATTAAGTAGCGTGTAAGTCTAGGGACCGATGACTTCAGCTTTTTGTCCCATAGACCTCAGCACAAATTTCCAAGTTTTCAATTTCGGAGGAGAAAGTTGGTGATTGAAATTTCGGAAGAAGATTCCGCCGCAACGAAAAACCCCTTTGTTTTCATGGTGTCCATCCGAAATCTTGTATCATGTCCGCGTCACTCTATCCCCTATTTCGAGATAATACAAAACGCGCTGCTCTTCTTTGAACTTCCTTGACGTACTCCGTTAACCCTACCTGGTAAGGATCCCAGACCGCGCAACAGCACTCCAAAATAGGACGAACAAGCATGGTCTCTTTAGTAGTGCTTTGCACCATATATCTATGTCTATAAGAGTGAGATATAGAGGGTGGTTAGAAATTCTGAGAAGCTTGTAAGGGTGGTACAGGGCAGGTTGTGCTCATAAATAATTGTTAAGAAAAAAATTCGATACGCTGCACTATTTCCAAGTTAGTTAGCATTGAAGTTAGCCAATCAGGTCGTTACGCGCGCAACAATGCAAGCAGCCTGTCAGAGGCTGTGTCGCCAAAGTGTTCTTCGTTTGTTTTCCTCAAACATAGGAAACATAGCTTTTCCTTACCTAGATTTAATTTATCACTTCCGATAGATGTGCACTGTAACTGGGGATGAGCATTTTAACAAGTGGAAACTCACGGACGCACATATGTCTGTGCATTACCGCATTTGCACACATCAACGACCTGACTGAGTAACTTCAATGCTAAATAGCTCGGAAGCGGCGGAACGTATCTAATTTTTTCCGAACAGTTTTTTTCTGTGCACAACCTCCTCTGCAACACCCTTACAAGCTTTTCAAACTGTTTGTGGCCACCCCGTATACATAAGAAACACTAAGTATCTCAGGAAAATGTCTTCTACAAGTTGTAGGTAGTTCCGACAATGGACGAGGAATTGCTTCATTACCCACTTAAAAACAGACAAATGAACTAATCGACAGCATTACACAACTGTAACTACACAATGGATACTATAGTGCTGTACAAACTATTATTATTATTATTATTATTATTAGAGTGTTCAGACAAAAATGTTCAAATGTGTGTGAAATCTTATGGGATTTAACTGCTAAGGTCATCAGTCCCTAAGCTTACACACTACTTAACCTAAATTATCCTAAGGAACAACACACATGCCGAAGCAGGACTCGAACCCCCGCCGGGACCAGCCGCACAGTCCATGACTGCAGCGCCTCAGACCGCTCGGCTAATCCAGCGCGGCAGAGTGTTCAGACACGAAGCATTAATCGAATCTGAAGGCTTCCCATTTGAGTTACAAACTGTAAGTAAAGAGCACACTGTTTTACTTGCTTGATTTCAAAAAGGGTGCATTGTGCAGGTGACGCATGTGCGCCTAGGGAGTAACGAGTGTCTCGCCTCACTGTCGATAGTTAGCTTTCTTACCTGAGAAGGAGTCAAATATAAAAAAGGACGTTACACGTAAGCAGTATCGACTATTAGTAGCTAAATGAAGAAAAACCGCAACAACTAAATGTTCGTATTTCATCTTTTTAAAAATAAAAGTGTAAAAAGATATAAAATACTGTTTCACGAAACAAAAGATTTGTCTCGGGCCCATACACAATGGGATTCTGTAATTAAAAAGCCTTTAGAAAACTTTATGTAATTACCAACCAATCAGAAGCCGTATATGGGCTATGTAACGCCACATATTTGTTAGTGGCGAAAGCTCGAGGGTTTGTGAACTGACGGGGCAAGAAGTCCGACAGAATCTTATACAACAGTGCTGTCGCGAAAGACTTCGTTCTCATTCTGAAGTTGGCGATCGTAGCGGCGGAGTACTAGCTAATACCGAATTGTACTCAGAGGTAACGGTATAAGAAAGGTTGGGAACCAGCGCTTTAGGGTGTGGGACACTGGCTGGCTTGTACAGTAGCCCCGCACCAGTCGGAACTGTGGAGCGGCGGCCGAGTACGGAAGCGGCGAGGAAGCCGCTGTCTGTGAGCGAGGAGCCAGCTCTGGCCAGGAGAGGGCGGGGCGCCGGAATATTTCGGTCCGGCTGATCGGGTTGAGGCGCTTCCGGCGCCGCCACCCTCCCTACAGCCTGCAGCTGCACGCGACGCCTCTGCCGGCGACAGCGGATACGTTCCCAGCAGCAGCAGCAGCAGGACGCACACTGCTGTCACCACAGGGGACCTGGACCTGGCCCTCATCGTGAAGCACGCCGGGCGTGGCTGGTGCACGCGCGTGAGGCGGTGTTCATCGCGATTTGCGACCGCAGCGCTCTCCAGGGGCAGATGTCGGCTGTGTCCGGCTCGCAAATTACATACTCTGTTTACGAAAATGAACGCGCTTTAAACTGCTACGTGTACTCTGCTAGAGCGCACATTCCCTACCGCGTCCAGTGCATCCACGTGCTAACCATTTTGTTTTGTCTGTAATATACGTACATAAATACTCCAATATCTATAAACATGCCACGAGGCAAAAAACTAAGTTCCGTGTCCAGTCAGTAACAATATCACCTTTTAAAACTTCCGTTACAAATACTGCATTACAAATTTAAAATGGTCTTCCACATAAGGTAAAAGTTATTTCATCATCCACTCTTTTTAGTGAAGCTCTAAGAGGATTCTTTTTAGCTCCCCGCTTCTATTCAGTAGCAGAGGTTTCAGAACATCGAAAGAAAACATGACTCAACAAAGTGTAAAAATATCCTACTGTTAAGTAGAAACGCCCCTACCCCACCACATTTCCCTTCGCTTGTCTATAGACTTCTCTACTGAAATTCTCTTCTTTCCTAGCAGCCAATGTCGCGTTCATTTCTATCCTCTCCTCTTTCATTATCCCTTCCACTTCTAATACCAAACAAGGCTTCAAAGTGCTAAACTAGTTAATATCATTCGTAATGCCTCCATTATTTATTATTATTATTATTAGTGTTACTATAATTAATATTATCTATTACTGCAAATTATTACTTTTTGTTAATAATGCGAATTATTATTATTATTGAGTTTGTTATGTAATAACTAAATGATATCGTTCACAATGCCTCCATTATTTTATCATCATTATTAGTGTTACTACTATTATTACTATTATTGCCTATTATTACGTTTATTAAAAAAGCAAATTATTATGATTGTGATTGATATGTAATAATTTTTTGTATGTTTTGTTCCTGGTCAGAGGTAAATCCGGTCATGCTAAATATGCAATAAACAAATAAATATCCCGTAATCTGGAAATAAATACTAAATTCCGATCACATCGCGCAGTTACATAGAAAGCAGTCTTGCTCATATCCATATTCCCTGTTATGTTCACGAAATCGGACAAACTCATCCCTGTGAGAGCGTGCGCTCTGATATAGACATAACATCCATGGACCTTTTACAGAATGTCAAAATGAATTAAAAAATACAGGCAGTATGACCAATATGATCATAAAAAATCTCATCTCTATCGTCTACAAGCATAAGTTTTTGATATTACGATATCCTTAATTTTAACAGATCGTACAAAGAAGGACGTCTTTCTGATAGACCAGAAACGGCATAGTTTCATATAACGCGAGCTATATTACGAAGATATCTAAATATGAAAATTCTTTAACCACCAATATAACATTTCCTCTCATTTTATTACAACAAATCGTACTAATGATAAAGTGTAACGAGACCCACAATTTTATGGTGCTTTGAAAGCGTATATATTCATAGGCCTTAAGTTTCAAAATAAAAAACACCAAATATGGGCTTCAACTGGAAACGACCAAATACAATATGGCGATTCCCCAAGTTCTACTTGTGACATAGAACGCGTTCTTGCATGTCATTGGTGACGTTCCTCTCCAGGAAACAATCGGACCTGGCTTACTCAGTGTTTCACGTCCCGCCGTGGAACACGAAATTCCACGCTGTTACGTCACAGCTCTTCGTTCACGCACGCTTTGTCGTCGCGCGTGCGGACGGCTTAACCTGCCCTCCCACCCACGCCCGCAGCTGCTCGCGACAGCTCTAGGCGCTGCACTGTGCGTGCCTCAGCGGAGTGGAGGGTGCGGACCACTGGCTAACGCCGCGCGTGCAAGAGCTTCGAGTAGAGGCAGCGCTGCTGCCTCGTAACGAGCTACCTCCGCTTCGAGATCAGCCTCGAACTTCGGCGAGCATTTTAAATACCACATTACCGGGTATGACCCGTAAACAGTGAGGTAATATTGAAAATATCTGCTGGGTCAGTGTTGGTCATCTTACGGGAAACTATTACTCGACTTTCGCAACTGCATTTCATTTTAAAGGGTCAGGAACTGAGGGTACTGATGCGTAAATTGTAAGACGTCGCCACATGGGACGTGAAAGTGAAAAATGGCCAAGGACGTGGTTTATTTTAGTTCGTCATTAACTTTTATTAGTCTGTTATGGTTTTTCATATATAAGGCTAAGTTTGTTGTCAAATTCTACACAGATGGTCTTAAAAGTAATCGATGTATCCCGAAGGTATTTGTGATTTTTTTCTGCAACTCGTTAGATCACTAGTGACTTCTTTTTCTGCAACTCGTTAGATCACTAGTGATTTCTTTTTCATCTTAATTCCATTTTCGTATTTAGGTTCCAAGAACCTTTCGGGCATTTTATTTCTCGTTTTTAGATGTATTTTATTTGCCATGTGCCACAAACCATCAGGCTTTCAGATGAGTGAAGACCTTCTGTATTAACAGCTGTGTTATGTCATTTTCCCTTTTGTGTCGTAAATTTTTTGTTGTATCTGTTCCAGGTGAGTTCGTATGCTCCTTGTACTTTTGCAGTCCTTGATTTGCTAGCGTTCCAATATAGCTCCGCCGCTTCTGTAATTTCTCTTAAATGCTTGAATTTATATACTTCGTAGAATTCTCTAAATTTTGTTACTAAGGGTTGCTGAATTTTGATGTGGTTCCTCTCATTTGTTGCGTCTTCTCATACGAAATTTGGAGCTCGCTATTTCACGGAGTTTCTCTACAGATTGGATTATTTCTGCTCTGTTAATGGCGAAGATAGCAAAGTCATTGGTAAACGCTAGACAATGTAGAACAATTTTAACATGGAGACGCCTGTCAATATCTCTTTAATATCCGTTTTATGTATCCAAATGCAGATTTGATTAATTTTCTAAATAGCTTCGTCATTTATATTGAAGTTATATTCAGTTTATGTTTTTAGTTACAAGCCTCTCCTAGAAAAAATCAAATACAGATGCCTTTACTATACAAGGCGAAACAGATCTAAATATAATAGTGCAGCAAGAAAAATGTATCTGAATTAATAAAAAGACTATTAAGGGACTTGCACTATAAAATGCCCACACCAACAAATTTCTTTATCCCTTAGCCACTTCCTGTTCACTATTGCAGAAGTAAATTGAACAGTATTGCCAGTTTAGCTTCAGAAAAATCGATTACGGTACAGCCTCTAAATAAAAGCAATCTTATCTCACAATAATTCAAACATCCGACGTGAGTTTATAATACTACAATAGTACTCCATATTTTCACATTTTTTCAGATTTTTATAGTAATTTCAGATTATAAGGTATATATTTTGTCATTTCATTGTTATTATTAACTAACTGAAATACTGTAACAGAAATTTATTGCAAATCATTTTCAAATATTCTAAAGAATGTAGCAGACACGTGCCGAAGTCATCGGTTTTACTGTACATAATAAGGATCTCTAACCGGAGATCGTATCGGCGCGGCACTAACATCACTGGCATTGGAAGGAGCGCAAACGAGAGAGTTACAGTTTGACTGTGAGTGACGCCAGATATGAGTAAGTGCGAAAGCACGCGCAAAACTTAAATGTGTGAACGTCATGCTGATAAACTTCTAGGGAAGGCAATGTGAAGATAATGAGTAATAGTATGGGCCACAATGCAATAATTATCTGAAAAGAATTCAAGAATATTTATGGAAGAAGATCGCTGTGTGACCAGATCTATTTAAGTCTGTTCGTAAATGGAAAAAAGTGCATGTTGCCTAACAACTGTCGATCATCACTCCGCGCCTCTACAGCTTTAATTTCAAGGTAAAACTGCGCTGTTTCCAGCTGAACATCATAGATTTTTTTTTTAACTTCAGATCTTGTCAGTATCAAAAATTATCCCCAGTTATCATTACATAAAGCAGGATACTGTTACTGTCATTGTAATAACCGAGTGTCACATAAATGAAAAGACTTCATTTTATATTCATGAAGGAGGCAGACGATAAACCTAAAATTTTGTCAGTTCAGTGAGAAGTGAAACTTAGTAATATAACTCTCAGTGTTGATTATCTTTTGCAAATTTAACTACTTTCATTATCTTTTTGAGAAAGAGACGTATTAAACATTAAAATCAATATGTCTGCAAAATTAAAGTACGTGATTAATTTATTTCAACAGTTTTGTGTAACTTTATTTCAACAATGTCATGTAACTTTATGTATTTGTTTCTGGTAACGAGTTTTGTTTATTAAAAAGAAATTATAAGTGAGACTTGAAGACAGGAAACGTTATAGTGAAGTTATTTTCCTCTATTATTACCATGTTACGTGATACAATTCCTAAATAATTTTTGTTTCTGAATTATTACCAAGTGTTCACTGTCATGACAATGTTAAACATTTTATGATATACCGCATTTTCAAACGAACTCTCTCGCATGCGTTTACCATTAGCGTTTACAGAAATTTCAGCAACTATTGCGAAATTGGTATTTTTCATTCAACATTATCGGTTTTCTAACTTTCTAAATACGAGCTGGCGACCGTTATTATTTTATAGAGCAATTTCAAGTTTGCTAAATTTTAGTTTGGTATTAATAACATTTTCATTAACCACTTGAAATCAGTTAACACAAAATTTTCTGGTTTCGATCGTTATATGCCCAACATATATTGCTAGCTTAATAATCTTCGGTGGTACACTTATTTACATTCTGCTGGAATAGATATCAACCCAAGAAACGGGTTTAAACGGATCAGCATAGGTTACACGCTTCATTTAATTAACGGAGAATATGAGTAAGTTACACGTTATTCTGTATTTCACGTTTGGAGAATTGCCCCGATGCGAGACATTATGACTTGGCAGCTCTCGCCCCGCTCCACGTCCACGTCCGCGTCCCGTGTGGGGAGAGGAACTGCTGCTGCAGCCGCCGGCTGCCTCGTTCCTCGAGGCTGGCGGATCTCCGCAGAACGACCTCCGGCGCGCGACAATAGGCGGCTGGAGACTGGCGCGGCGGAGCGGGGCGGCCATTGTCCGCAGCTCTGCGCTGACCCCGCGCCGCCGCGGCGCTCAATGTGGACGGGACCGGCACGGCTCGCAGCTGCCAGCCGAATTACCGGCCAGTGCTCGACACCACGTACAGGCACATCACTTGAAAGACAGTCACTACGTTTACATACCATACAACTTCCGGAATGCGGACACCAAGTTACGGGAACAGCTTTTTGCTGTCAGGTTTACACTTTACTTCAGGATCGCTGTTACCACAGTTCTCCCAGCGCGAGTTCATTTACACAAATGCTGTCTGTAAAATAACTGTCCGATATCGTGTGCAAGGCAAAGTGAAGTTACCATTACTTTAGCACGTACCCGTAACGTGGAGCTGTAAGTAGGCTGTTTAGGTTTTTATGTTGGTAATGCCACGTAGCGCTCTGTATGAGAATCGAAATGGTTCAAATGGCTCTGAGGACTATGGGACTTAACATCTGAGGTCATCAGTCCTCTAGAACTTAGAACTATTTAAGCCTAACTAACCTAAGGACATCACACACGTCCATGCCCGAGGCAGGATTCGAACCTGCGACCGTAGCGGTCGCGCGGTTCCAGACTGAAACGCCTAGAACCGCTCGGACACTCCAGCCGGCTGTATGAAAATCGCTGACTGTGCTGTGTGCAGTCTGCGGCTGGTTGGCATTGTTGGAATATCTGCTATTGTAGTGTTGGGCAGTTGGATGTAAACAGTGCATAGCGTTGCGCAGTTGGAATACATATATAATGACTTTTGAACATTATTAAGGTAAATACATTGTTTGATCTCTATCAAAATCTTTCATTTGCTAACTATGCCTATCATTTGCTAACTATGCCTATCAGTAGTTAGTGCCTTCCGTAGTTAGAATCTTTAATTTAGCTGGCAGTATTGGCGCTCGCTGTATTGCAGCAGTTCGAGTAACAAAGATTTTTGTGAGGTAAGTGAGTCATGAAAGGTATAGGTTATTCTTAGTCAGCGCCATTCTTTTGTAGGGATTATTGAACGTCAGATCGCGTTGCGCTAGAAAATATTGTGTGTCAGTTTATTGATGATCGGAATAAGTAAAAACAGAAATGTCTGAGCACGTTCAGTTTTGCTCAGCTGTTTGAAAATCAAATAACGTAAGAGGTTCACCAGCACAGTCGTTCATAAATTTTTCTAATGGGACGTTTCAGAGCGAGTACGATTTCTCTATGGATGACAATTAACTGGGCAGGAGGAGGAGTACGAGGAAGAGAAGAAAGTACGCGACGAACAAAACCTATCCCCAATTCTTTAAGGAATCGAATTCCCATGTATAAAATGTCGTATCTCCCGAACTAAGGAGTATACAATGTTTTAAATTCGCACGTACATTCAATGGTATACGTGGATATCGTCTCTAAAATCTGTTGCGAATAGAATCAGTAGTAAATAAATAAAAACTACTGCAATGTTATGACTGATGCTAAAGTGTTACGGCAAGAACAGCGAAAACGTAGTTAGTGATAAATCTTTCCCCTTTTACTATGTTGTGTGTGAGGGAGGGGAAGGTGTGGAGGTAGGGGGAGGGGACATTTCAGCGAGAAAAAGTTCGTAAAGGTTTGAAATCATAGTAAAGTTTGTTGGAAGTCCATAAGTGCTGTCATTCTCAAACACTGGATGGCTCTAGCTCGAATAATTTGCGCGCCGTTAGTTATGCTGCCTCGAAACATACACACAGTCTCTAACTGTAATACTTGACTTACTGTGTTAAACCTTTAACATAATATTGTAGCTCTTAATGAATTAATTTTTTAATCCGGTCAATAACTGTATGAAATATTGAAAACTAATTTTTTACCCCTGTAAGCCGTTAAATAGGCGTGCTGCAACTGGAATAGAGACCCAGGCCAGGCGTTAAGAATATGCAGTGCCGGAAAAAAAAACAAGGACTGTGTTCAGTGTGCGGTTCATTTGTTGCGACTAACGGCGATCACATGACGCTCAGACCGCCTTTCTGTGCGCTCTGTATTTTGACTCTGCAAGCAGTAACAGTGCTAAGTTTAGAGGTGAAGAGTGCAATATTTATTCCTGAGTACAAACATGCCCAGCCGACGAGTACGTCCTCCTGTTGTACAGCTTCAGCAATTTGAACGGGGTCGTATCGTAGGTCTCTCGGAAGTCGGATGGGCGTATCGACGGATTACTGCGGATTTTGAGCACAGTGTATCGATGTTGTGTCTTGCGACGCTGTTTTCGTCGGTGGTCTGTGGAACATACCCACACCCGTAGACGACGCTTTGAACATTCGCACAGTACAGTCGCCAAGTCAGTAGCGGTGCATTGTGTGAGCAGCGGTGGCCAACATGCGGGCTCACGTTGCACTTGCTGCGCCACTAACAACTCCCCATCGCAGCCCTCCGCAGAGTAAGTGGTAACATGGCCGGTACAGAGCCTGACAAAGATTGAATACAGATCAAGCATGAAAACAGGAAGAAGGTGTACTGAACTAAGAAGAAAGAAGCAGAACAGAAGCAGTGGTCAGAGCTCAAGATGTGCAATATTGACCGAATCTGATTAGCCATGGCGTCGTGGTAATGTGGTTGCGGTGTTGGACTGCAAAGGGGAATATCCATGTTGAAACCTCCCTCTGCCTTTTCCTTTTTTTTTCTTTCACAGAATTATGAACTGTCTGTCTGGTCACTGACGAGTATGTTCGCTACATTCAAATTTGTGTCTGTCTCGTGGCGTAACGTCCGTTTGCAACAAATGGTTCAAATGGCTCTGAGCACTATGGGGCTCAACTGCTGTGGTCATAAGTCCCCTAGAACTTAGAACTACTTAAACCTAACTAACCTAAGGATATCACACACATCAATGCCCGAGGCAGGATTCGAACCTGCGACCGTAGCGGTCGTGCGGTTCCAGACTGTAGCGCCTTTAACCGCTCGGCCACTCCGGCCGGCGGGTTTCAGGTGATAGGAAGCAGGTTGAGTTAGGACTTCATTATGTTTAACTGCTGAAATACTTAAGAACTTCAGCATAACTGAAGCGTGTGAAGCGAGTTATTTTTCCGAATGTGCCATAATTATATCGCTTTAAATAGGCGATTTTTGGGTGTTTGAGTTAAAAGTGTGGAAGTTATTTCGTTCATTTTGAACAACGATGAAGTAGAATTTCAAACGGTAAATCTGATTAGGAAAAGCTGGTTAGGATCACTTCAACCGTACGTGAGTGTAATACTGTGTCGAATCGAGTATGATTTTTAATCTTATATTTTGTAGAAGTTGCTTTTGTCTTTGTGTGACGATTTTGTGCCACGTGTTTGGTAATCAATGACCCTTCTGGTCCACCACGGCACCACAATAGGCTTTATTTTAACAGTTTGCTGGTTTAATGAGCTATAATTTCTGCAAGAGTATCTGTTCTATAGTGCGCTTTCTAGAAAGTGGCACAACAGTTTGATTTGGAATGCACCACGGGCTCTAGTTCGGCCGTTTGCAAGCAGCAGACGTAGTTAGTATGTTGAATAATTATAGCACAACCTTGTGTATTGGTTAAACCTCTGTCCAGAATAGTGCATGCATAGAATCTTAATGCAAATCTCACTGAGGTATTTTTATGGTATAAATGCAAAGGAGATGACAGTATCATTATCTATCACCTCCGTTTTCTGTGTTTCTTCTTTCTGTAGTTAAATTGTGCTCTGTTACATTCTCACGTAATTCTTACTTAAATATTTCTAGTCAGGTACCAGTTATGTGTAGTTAGGATGTGCAACCAAACACTTAGATACAATAAATAATCTACGTGAAAGATAAATTCTGTGGTGTTGATGTTACCCACTTACTCCGATTTCCAATCCTGAATTAATCAAGTTGCTTCATGCACGACACGGAGAGCTATTTATCTGGCTACTTAAAAAAATTTGTATACCTATAACTAAATTATTAAACTGATTAAAGTAATAATTTTTCGGCTCTGTTTTTTTTCCAAATGGATAGGAAGGTGGTGGTGGTTAGTGTTTATCGTCCCGTCGACAACGAGGTCATTAGAGACGGAGCGCAAGCTCGGGTTAGGGAAGGATTGGGAAGGAAATCGGCCGTGCCCTTTCAAAGGAACCATCCCGGCATTTGCCTGAAACGATTTAGGGAAATCACGGAAAACCTAAATCTGGATGGCCGGAGACGGGATTGAACTGGATAGGAAGGGCTTGTGCGGGTGGCGACCCTGAATTTCCGAGTTTTTATCATTATTTGTGTGCGAGAAGCAGCTAGAAGTGCGAGATAACGTATATGGCTCGATGAGAAACGTCGTAAAGATAGTAATACGTTACACGGTGCTGCATTTTTTCCGCCACTGTACAGTTTAAAAACCTCTGGCCAGAGCATATTTAAATGCCACTAATGCTGCATATTTGCCATCTGATTTTCTGAAAATACTATACAACATTGTGGTTACAGGCACATTGCGTAGAAAATATTTAGCGCGTAAGTGACACGAAAAATATCGTCTGACGTCGTAACGCCGGCACTGTAACGGAGACTCCTCGTACTGCACTCTGACTCGGACAAACGGCGGCTGCAGAGACAACGAGCCGGCCCGCACGTTGTGGGCTCCGCAGACCCGCACGCCAGGAACAAATGAGGGGGACGGCAGGCAGCGACGGCGACGGCCGCAGCCTGACCGGCGTGGGCGGCGGCGGCGGCGGCGGCGGTAAAACTTTTACGGGGGCCGCGGCCAGGCGCTGGGCGGCGCGCACCCTCCTCAGCTGCGCCACTCCCCCCACGCACGAGGTTCGTCCAGTAAGCGGCACAACGCCTCCTCCAACTCGCTATTTCAAAGCTGTTTTATCGAGTGAGCTGCTTCAGCGCTAGGATGCTGGACTCGCATTCACTTGGTAGGCGATATAAAACCCCGTCCTGCCATCCACATACTAGTATACTCTGGTTAAGACTCATGTCGGGACTCCATTTTATATATCTGCGCTGTTGTTGCACTCATGCCCTCGGTCCGAAGACTCCTTAGGTGCAGCACTCTTGAGCAAGCCCCTTCATCACTGCATAACTGCTGCAACCTAAATCGAATTGACAATTTCCTGTATTCAAGCCTTGGTCTCCATCCGTATATTATTCTCCCTATACTTCCCTCCTCCATGGTGAATCAGCCGATTAACCTATCCCCGTCGATTCTGCATTCCGCAAGCCACCTGACGGTGTGTGGCGGAGGGTACCTTCAGTACCTCTATCGGTTCTCCCTTCTGTTCCAGTCTCGTATTGTTCGTGGAAAGAAGGATTGTCGGTATGCCTCTGTGTGGGCTCTAATCTCTCTGATTTTATCCTCATGGTCTCTTCGCGAGATATACGTAGGAGGGAGCAATATGCTGCTAGACTCCTCGGTGAAGGTATGTTCTCGAAACTTTAACAAAAGCCCGTACCGAGCTACTGAGCGTCTCTCCTGCAAAGTGGTTCACTGGAGTTTATCTATCATCTCCATAACGCTTTCGCCATTAATGATCTTGTAACGAAGGGCGCTGCTCTCCGTTGGATCTTCTCAATCTCTTCTATCAACCCTATCTGCTACGGAGCCCACACTGGTGAGCAGTATTCGAGCAGTGGGCGGACAAGTGTACTGTAACCTACTTCCTTTGTTTTCGGACTGCATTTACTTAGGATTCTTCCAATGAATCTCAGTCTGGCATCTGCTTTACTGACGATTAATTTTATATCATCATTCCATTTTAAATCAATCCTAATGTCTACTCTCAGATAATTTATGAAATTAACTGCTTCCAGTTGCTGACCTGCTATATTGTAGCTAAATCATAAAGGATCTTTCTATCTGTGTATTCACAGCACATTACACTTGTCTACATTGAGAGTCCGCAGCTCGTGGTCGTGCGGTAGCGTTCTCGCTTCCCGAGCCCGGGTTCCCGCGTTCGATTCCCGGCGGGGTCAGGGATTTTCTCTGCCTCGTGATGACTGGGTGTAGTGTGATGTCCTTAGGTTAGTTAGGTTTAAGTAGTTGTAAGTTCTAGGGGACTGATGACCATAGGTGTTAAGTCCCATAGTGCTCAGAGCCATTGAACCATTTCTACATTGAGATTCAATTGCCATTCCCTGCACCATGCGTCAATTCGCTGCAGATCAGAACCTCTTCATTAGTTATCAAATCTATCTATCTAAACTTTAGTGTTCTTCTACATCACCACATTTCAAGAACTTTTACATTCTTTTTGTTGGAATTGTTCATAGAGTATACTTCACTTACGTAGAAGGCGCGCAGTCAAGGGGAAGATCAGCCCCTCCTCCTTTCTCATAGCAAAAGCACTGTACTAACCAAGTATGCAAAAAATACCATAATATATTTTTTGTTGTTTTTATTATTAAAATCTCAGGCGCCTTTGGCAAGTTAAATATAATTGTAACAGAAAATTAAACCCACGAAACGCACCTCCTTCCTGCTACATATATTTTCATTGGGAGTTAGCAAATTTCTCTTTTTCATAAAATCTTTTTTGCTAGTACAACTCTGTTTTTCATATCTCGGCTGCTTCGGCCATCGTCACTTATTTTACTATTCAAATAGCGAAACTAGTCTCATTTCCTAATTCAATTCCCACCGCATCACATGAGTTAATTCGACTACAGTCCATTGCCATTGTTTTATTTTTGAAGATGTTCATCTTATAAACTCTTTTATTGTCCTTTCCATTTAACTGCACGTCCAACTCCTTTCCATCTCCGACAGAATTACTGTGTCATGGGCATTTACTATCATTAAATTACTCCTTTGTTTCCGTTATCGCATGCTCAATGTATAATATGCAGTTTTTAGTCGCGCATTCGGAAAATTATGTAATGGGCAATTTCGTTTTTAAGCCCCACGCCGGAATTTAAAAAATGCGGTGATTGATTTGTTACATAATTCAGATTGAGAAGTTATTTTATATTACTCGCATACTTTAATATAAAATGTTTCAATAAATATCAACGAATATGAATGCATCAGCGAACTGCTGACATCTACTGAATCTAAGCGTATTCACAATAATTATTCTGAAACAATCTACGTTGTTGCCTGATGGATGGACAAACAGTATATTAACAACAGCCTCAGAGTCACTTTCCTGCGTGTTCCTTATTTCTTTGAGACAAATGGAACTTTTCTTGAGTACTTCAGTACATGTTGTTACCAGGCAGTTACCGGGCAGCGACAACTGCAGACAGTATCTTGGCCGCGCGGGTTTAGCCGAGCCGTCTTAGGCGCTGCAGTCGTGGACTGTGCGGCTGGTCCCGTCGGAGGTTCGAGTCCTCCCTCGGGCATGGGAGTGTGTGTTTGTCCTTAGGATAATTTAGGTTAATTAGTGTGTAAGCTTAGGGACTGATGACCTTAGCAGTTAACTCCCATAAGATTTCACACACACACACACACACACACACACACAGTATCTTGCCATTGATAAATGCAGAGTATTGAAGTGGTGATGGTTCAGTGGATAGCAATAGCCAGGTTCTGCATAAACGAGCAATGAGTATGCCTGGTGGTCACAGTGTAGATCCATGTCCAAAGTTGAGTGACTTCCTGGTGTGGTGCCGTTACGTCAGGCTTATAATAAGGGAAACTCCCCGCCGTCGCACCCCCCCCTCCCCCCCCCCCCCCCACCGACGGGGGATTCCATTGGATAGTCCGTCAAAAAGTGAACACAGATCAAACATGAATACAGGAAGCTGTATACTGAACTGTGGAAAAAAGAAAAATACAAACAGTGTACGGTCCACAGTTAATATGTGTAATATCGAGAAACGTTATTAGTCAATGTCGTCGTTGTGTGGGCACGGTGGTGGATTGCGACGCGGGGAATCCGGGTTCAAATGACACCTGTTCCAATTTTTTTTGTCCTTCTTCGCAAAATTATGAACTTTCCGTCCGGTCATTGACGTGTCTGTTCGCTGTATTCAAATTTGTGGGTGTCGCGGCGTAATGTCAGTTTCCAACAGTGACGTGTAACGAAGGGACCTCCAGACGTATGTACATCCTATTTGTTCTACACACGCACATGGGGTAGACAAAATAATGTGAACACTTGTACTTACTTGGGAATGGTTTATTAATTTGCACGTAATACAACTGCGATTCTTCTTGGAATAATGACAAAAAATGTTCAAATGTGTGTGAAATCTTATGGGACTTAACTGCTAAGGTCATCAGTCCCTAAGCTTGCACACTACTTCACCTAAATTATCCTCAGGACAAACACACACACCCATGCCCGAGGGAGGACTCGAACCTCCGCCGGGACTAGCCGCACAGTCCATGACTGCAGCGCCCTAGACCGCTCGGCTGGAATAATGACATATAATGATTGTATAGTCACCAGTGGAATGTTATCCCTCTCTTCGATCAGAACCTCTCCTAACTCCTGTAGCGACGAGAGAGGCGGAAATCTGCTCCGGAGTCTGCGCTCCAATACCGCCCACAATGGTTCGATAATGTTCAACTTCAGGGACTGTGCTGGCCAGGGAAGACGCTGCAATTCAGGTGAATGCTCCTCATACCACGATTGTATTGCCCTGGCTGTGTGAACGGTTGCATTATCGTCCTGAAATATGGTATCATTGTTGGAGAACAATATTTGAATCATGGGGTGCACCTGATCACCCTAAATGTTCACGTAATCGGTGTCTGTAACACGGCCTTTGAGAGTAATGATAGAACCAGTAGAATACCGTGATATGGCTGCCCACACCACACACTTCCACCTCCATGCTTCACAGTTGGAATCAACCAATCAGGATTGTAAGCTTCTTTTGGCGTTCTCCAGATGTAAACCCGGCCCGATACTGGAAATGACGAAAACATTGACTCGTCAGACCGTATGACGTGTTGCCTCCAATCAGCCGTCCAGGATTTATGCTCCTGACCCCACCACGTTTACGCTTCTTTGCGTTGGTTGTCGTTACTAATGGTTTCGGTATAGCAGTTCGTCCATAAATATTCGCTTTATGGAGTTCTCGGCGGAGAATGTAGATAGACGCGGGGTCTCTAAGATGCCTACCGAGCTCTGCAGTCACTTTAGCCGCCGTAGTTTTGTGCTGTTTCGACACATTTCGTGTTACCGTACGGCGATTTCTGCCATTTGGTTTTGATTTGCGCCCACTATTACGTTTACACGATGATGTCTTTCCATGCTTTGTACAGGCTGTCATGCCTGTTGAAACACTTGCTCTTGAAACATTCAGTAAGTTGACTGTCTTGGTTACTGATGCTCCAGTTAAATGGGCCCCCACAATCTGCCCTCTTTGGAACTCTTGCACGTCGACCTCTGCCTCTGAATTCAAATACGAAGTGTGCACTACTCGTAAACAACCTGTACTGATGCCTCGTCGGTACTGAACCGTCAAACACAACCATCGCATTACTACCACAGTTCACATTATTTTGCCTATCCCCTGTACCACATATTATGCCTCTTGCGTTCCGTTCTGGAAGTTTTGATTCTTGGATCCCTCGTTGTAACACAGTTCACACCCGTTTAATTGTTGTTTTCATTTGTGTGAGGGGTCTAAGCGGCATCTCGCCTCCTCTCGCTATTCGTCACACCTACTTGCGACGGTAATATATATGACTCATATTCTGTGATGAATGGTGAGAGCAGGCGAAATGCCGCACAGACCTCTCATAGATATGAAAACAACAAATAAACGGGAGCTATGTTACAATGAAGGAATTCAAGAGTCAAAAATTCCAAAACTGAACTCAATAGCATGTGGTACCTGTGTAGAACAAGAATCGGAGTTACGCACGTCTGCAGGTCCCTTCGTTACACGTCAGTGTTGCAAACTGACATTACGCCCCGACACAGACTTGAATACAGAGAACAGGCACGTCAGTGATCAGGCGGTAAGTTCGTAATTTAGAGAAGAAGAAGAAGAAGAAAAGAAAAAAAAATGGACCGGGTGAGTTTTGAACCTGGATTTCCTGCATCGCAGTCCTACACCGTGACGACACAAGCACGAGACGCCGTCTGTTAAAGTTGCTCGATATTGCACGTATTTTTAGACTGTTCACTCTGTCTGTTTTTCTTCTTTTTTTCCACAGTTCAGTACACCTTTTGCCTGTTTTCATGCTTGATCTGTGTTCAGCTTTTGCCGGACTATCCAATGGGCCAACTTACCATTAAATCTGATGGCGGTGTGATGAATAGTTTCCCTTGTTAGTAGGAAAGCACTACACATTAAGAGCACGAATGTCCTATAGTGTTTTGCAAAACTAGTTCTGAGCGTTTCCTAGAGTTCGATGAAGGAATGGATTTTCCCCAAATGCGATCGTAGTGTGAATTTCCTGAAAGTTCCCTGTGCACAGTTACCCGACCACTACACAAAATATTTTCTGGGATGTTGTGGGAATAAGTTGACAAAATCAAGTTACACGTTCTTCTTCTAGGTGGTAGCAGGAAACGTTTTTATTTTTTATAGATGTAGACAGACTGAACTGGGCACAATGGCGTGACCGAGAAGTCAGCGGTCCATTCTGTAGTCACAGCATTGGCCTCTAGTGCACAGGAAGTTTCTTTGGTTTCAGAACAATCTAATCCTCCGAGGGCCCTGGAGGAGCGAAGAAGGACGATTCAGGAGGGAAGACAGGTCGCGGACTGCTGCCGGCAGTTCGAGATACGCAGGCGAACGTCGGCGTTTAGCACACGATCTCGTTATTTTACGCACCAGTTTTCATGTAGTCAGAGCGGATCACAGTCGATTCAGGCACGTGATATTATTCGGCCAGAAGCTGCTCGTATAGCTGGCCGAGCAGCGCGCTGCTTTCAGGGACAGCGAGGTGAGCCAAGCCCAGACCGAGTTCACGCGGCGGATTAACAACCATTGGTGTGGTACATCGGCCAGAATGGGAGTGGCTTTTAAGCGGGTTTCCGCGTTCTTTTAGGAAAATGCTGTGCTTGCTCGTAACCTCCACCTCAGAGGACATGATACGTAAACGAGGTACGATAATATATCGGAGAATGTTTACATGAATCATAAACAGTTGGCGCTTACGGAGTCCCCTTCCGTAGATTAACTGGCGACGGCAAGGGCATGTAGCTATAAAGTTAAAATAAAATTAATGTGCCAGATCGTGAATACAGTGGACCCCGTAGGACGGAGAAACACTAGGAAAGAGACGGGTGATATTATACGGCGGCTGCTTTGTATTAGATAGGAGGCCGAAGAAACGGAGCGGTGAGGGCTACTGAAGTGCTGTTCAACTACGTCGTTTGTATGACAACATGAGTCCCTGTTTTTCTTGCGAGTTTCTCATCTGGCACAAAACCGCGTTCTAGGGGTAGCATTTTTGACTGGAAATCAAAACGTCTTGGGTGCCACCTGTAATAATGGCTGAAGAGTTCCGACATAAGGAAACACCCTCGTTCTCACAACGGCCTTGTCCAGTAGGGCAGAGGAGCGGTCAGAGTTCTTGCCGTTGGTATGGTAAACTGTCCCTAAAATGCGGAATAAACAGCAATGATCAACGTCATGGGAATGCAAAGGGCAACGGAAACGCCTGCATTAAGGGCAGCCAATGTGTATCCACAGGACCTTTGATCTGTAATTGAAAATGAGTCATGATGATCTCTACATTGGAAAAATATCCCAGACTAGTCACCCATTCGGATCTCCGAGAGTTGACAGGCAAGTGGAAGTGAACATGAAAAAATGATTGAATAACCAACGAAGTGGAATGCCAGAAAATTGAAAGTGGCACCGTGGCTAGAAAATCTGAAAAGTGAAATGCAAATGCCCTATCTAGATATCTCTGTAATTCCATCTCTGTATAAGATGGCTGGCGGACTTCGGCTGTTCAGTATGAAATGAAAAATTAAAAGCACCTCCAGCCATCTTTATTTTTTGAATGTTAATTTATTTATGCGAGCAGTTTCGGCGTTTTCACTACGCCAGCTTGAGGCCCCCGTCTAAAGATAACAACAATAATGACGCTGTAAACTACACAATAAAAGTGATGGTGTAAAACTTACGAAACTGTACAGTATGTGGCATCAAAGTCAATGATAAATTAAGGAATAAAACAACTGAACAGCTCCACACTGTATGAATATAAACTAGGGAACAAAATATGTATAAGCCATAGAATAGTCAAGGTCAGAATTACATGTTACTCACAGACAACTATGTCGCATATTGACGTACAACTAGAGTGTAATGTTAATGTCAGTGCCCATGAATCAACTGGAGCAAAGCAATCACAGTTGTACATTGATAAGCACAATCTGAAGGTAAAATATTTATTTGTGTTTTCATGTAACAGTAAAACGTAAAACCATTTAATCGGAGGTCAACTCCGCTTTACAGTAATAAAAAAGAATTTACTTTTACGTAAAAGTAATATATCGATCATTGATTCATAAAGTGTCACCTATTTCATACACAAATTTTTAATGAAACAAACAGTGAAGCTAACGTAATGCACCGTAACAGTTTGTTTCATCGAAAATGTTTTTATTAAATAGGTGGCACCTTATGAATCTGTGATTGATATATTGTTTTGATGTAACATTAAATTCTTGTATTTATTACCGTATGACCCGGTCATAAGCGCGGTTGACTTCTGATAAATGGTCCTACGTTCAAAAATGGCTCTGAGCACTATGGGACTTAACTTCTGAGGTCATCAGTCCCCTAGAACTTAGAACTACTTAAACCTAACTAACCTAAGGACATCACACACATCCATGCCCGAGGCAGGATTCGAACCTGCGACCGTAGCGGTCGCGCGGTTCCAGACTGTAGCGCATAGAACCGCTCGGCCATCCCGGCCAGCTAAATGGTTCTACGTTTTAGTATTACATGATAACATATAAATAAATATTTTTACCTTCAGATTGTGCTCATGAACGTACGACTGGGATTATTTTGCTTCAGTTGATTCACGGGCACTGACATTAACATTACATACTAGTTGTTCGTCAATATGTGACACCGTAGTTATCAATGAATGCCACGTAATTTTGACCTCCGACAGAATGTTTATTTGAAATACCCCCGTTTATGTCCTTTATTGGGTTTTGTGTCATTTACCAAGCCGCCAAACAGTTAATTATTATAAATATATGACCGTGTGCTTAATGGATGAAAGGCCAGCGGTTATTCTGCTGTGGTTGAGGGGGTATTTCAACAGAGTGCGGCTGTTCTGAGACGGAATAGATAATGGTTGAAAGTTTTTCTATTAATAAAGACCACAAACGCTGCGATATACAAACTGATATGTATTTTCTATTAACACACAAATTCTGAGGCAGTTCCTACCTTCGCCTTACATGTTTACTTACGGTTATATCTTTTAGTGTTGCTGATTTTAAGTACTTCGTCACACGCAATGATGGTGGTTAACATTCACAACAAAATCCTCACTGCAATCCATGGTTGTTGCTGGCTGACGCGATTGACGCAAAACACGTAACTCGGCACTTGACACTTTTGGTTTTATATCACTTGCGAATCGGTATTGATGAGCGTCAACCCCATAATAATAAGGGGACGTGCTCATTTGTCACACTCCGGTGAATTTACAATTTACTCCTCACTCGGCGCATCCGCCATTGACCCCGTACTCAGCTCGACCGCCATATTTTCTAATTTTTTTCTTTTTTTTTTTTTGCTAGTCTTCCCAGTACTACTTCCACACGAGACTAATCTCACCGCCTCCTGCAGTGCTCAACCATCGACTCATGTCTGCTATCGACCTGGGTGTCGAATATAATACCTATGTTCCCAGTGGCATCACGGATCGCTTACATACACTACTGGCCATTAAAATTGCTACACCACGAAGATGACG
The DNA here is from genome assembly GCF_021461395.2 of Schistocerca americana. Classification (NCBI taxonomy): domain Eukaryota; kingdom Metazoa; phylum Arthropoda; class Insecta; order Orthoptera; family Acrididae; genus Schistocerca; species Schistocerca americana. The sequence goes on along the minus strand of NC_060121.1, from coordinate 942,989,546 downwards.
TGCTACAGACGCGAAATTTAACCGACAGGAAGAAGATGCTGTGATATGCAAAGGATTAGCTTTTTAGAGCATTCACACAAGGTTGGCGCCGGTGGCGACACCGACAACATGCTGACATGAGGAAAGTTTCCATCCGATTTCTCATACACAAACAGCAGTTGACCGGCGTTGCCTGGTGAAACGTTGTTGTGATGCCTCTTGTAAGGAGGAGAAATGCGTACCATCACGTTTCCGACTTTGATAGAGGTCGGATTGTAGACTATTGCGATTGCGGTTTATCGTATCGTGACATCGCTGCTCGCGTTCGGCGAGATCCAATGACTGTTAGAAGAATATGGGATCGGTGGGTTCAGGAGGGTAATACGGAACGCCGTGCTGGATCCCAACGGCCTCGTATCACTAGCAGTCAGATGACAGGCATCTTATCCGCGTGGCTGTAACGGATAGTGCAGCCGCGTCTCGATCCCTGAGTCAACAGATGGGGACGTTTGCAAGACAACAACCATCTGCACGAACAGTTCGACGACGTTTTCAGCAGCAGGAACTATCAGCTCGGAGACCACGGCTGCGGTTACCCTTGACGCCTGCGCCTGCGATGGTGTACTCAGCGACGAACCTGGGTGCACTAATGGCAAAACGTCATTTTTTCCGGTGAGTCCAGGTTCTGTTTACAGCATCATGATGGTCGCATCCGTGCTTGGCGACATCGCGGTGAACGCACACTGGAAGCGTGTATTCATCATCGCCATACTGGCGTATCACGCGGTGTGATGGTATGGGGTGCCATTCGTTACACGTCTCGGTCACCTCTTGTTCGCATTGACGGCACTTTGAACAGTGGACCTTACATTTCAGATGTGTTACGACCACTGGCTCTACCCTTCATTCGATCCCTGCGAAACTCTATACTTCGGCAGGATAATGCACGACCGCATGTTGCAGGTCCTGTACGGGCCTTTCTGGATACAGAAAATGTTCGACTGCTGCCCTGGCCAGCATATTCTCCAGATGTCTCACCAATTGAAAACGTCTGGTCAATGGTGGCCGAGCAACTGGCTCGTCACAATACGCCAGTCACTACTCTTGATGAACTGTGATGTCGTATTGAAGCTGCATGGGCAGCTGTACCTGTACACGCCATCCGAGCTCTGTTTGGCTCAATTCCCAGGCATGTGCACAGGCATTAGTGTGTGATACGGATATGAACAGTCAAAATACACTGGGTTCCTGTTACGGCTGTAATGGCACAACAGTGCTTACATAGCGGTACTGGAACTGACGAGGTCGTGACGGCTCTTAAGTCTGTTATACGGATAAACTTTGCTATTCTATCATCCGTTAGCTTGCAGTGACAGCGTCGACTGTTTTGTTCACATCAGTTGTATGCCGGTGAGTGGTTAAAGTGTTGATTACCGTTGGGTGTTGTATTTTCTGATAAGCTAGTGAAGTATTATTTTTCTGTCCATGTTGTAAACTAGTTTCCGCAGACGTAAGCCATATTACTTATAAATGATACATATACAGTATATTAGGTTAAGTGGTATTGTTAGTTCTTAGTGTCCCCTCTGAAGCTTCCACTGTATAATTACTGTGGGGCGAAAATTTGCTTTTTTCATTATTGTTTCAGGTGAACTGATTTGAAGTCGAGCATATGCGTTCGTCTTTTAATGTATGTATGCGTTCTGGCATTGGAAACTGTAAACGGTGTGGCCGTGCGGTTCTAGGCGCTTCAGTCTGGAACCGCGTGACCGCTACGGTCGCAGGTTCGAATCCTGCCTCGGGCATCGATGTGTGTGATGTCCTTACGTTAGTTACGTTTAAGTAGTTCTATGTTCTAGGGGACTGATGACCACAGATGTTAAGTCCCATAGTGCTCAGAGCCATTTGAGCCAAACTGTAAACCTCTGCCGCAAGTTTAAGAGGAATGGACATCTCTAAGGAAGCTCGTCAGAGAAATTGCACAAAATAGTATAGCTACAAGGAAGGTACCTGGCAAGAAACATTGGCTAATAGAAAAATACTTCAACAGATCGAGAAAAGAAAGAATTACAAAAATACTCAGGAAAAGACAGCAATAAGTAATATAAGTCACGCAGAGACGAAATAAGCAGAAAGTGTAGGGAAACTAAAGCAGAATGGTTGCACGAAAAATCTGAAGAAAGCGAAAAAATTAATCGTAGGACGGATAAATTCCCTAGTCAAAAAAGTCAAAACAACGCTCGGTGAAACTAAAAGCAGAGTCGTCAACATTAAAAATGCAATAGTAAAACTCAGAAGAAAGAGCGGATTGATGAAAAGAGTGCACGGAAAGCCTGTACGAGGGGGACGAATTGACTGTTCACGTGAGAAAAGATGAAAACACGAGTCCATGTAGAAGACGTAGGGCATCCATTACAACAATAACTGAGCTTCGGAAAACTTTAAATCGCACAAGGCGGCAGGTATAGACAGTACAGCTTCGGAATTTCTAAAATCTTTGAGAGAAAAGGCAACTAAAAGACTTTCAAGTTGGTTCATAGAATCTATGAGACTGAGAATGTAGATCTGGCTTTCGCAAAAATGTCATCCAGAAAATTCCCAAGATGGAAATGGCAGATAAGTGCGAAAACTGTAGAACAACGAGCTTCCTAACTCATGCAAAGATGTTGCTAACAACAATGTTACACACAAAAATGGGAAACAAAATTATGAATCTGATGGATGAGATCAGTTTAACTTTAAGAAAGATAAAATCACCAGAGACGTAATTCTGACAGTGCCCCTAATAACGGGAGCAAAACTAAAGAAAAATCAAGAGATGTTCATAGGAGTTGTCGAACTAGAAAAAGCGTTCGTCAAGATACAATGGTGCAAAATGTTCGAAATTCTCAAAAACATAGGTGTAAGCTATACGAAATGACGAGTAATAAACAGTAGATACAGAAAACAAGAGGGAACCAAGATCAAGAAAGAAGTGCTAGGACTAGAAAGGTGTAGAGAGGGATCGACCTTAATTTGAAGAAGAAATATCTGAGAATATACATTTGGAACAGAGCATCGTATGGAAGTGATCATGAACTGTTGGAAAACACGGAACAGAAGAGAATCGAAGCATTCGAGATATTGTGCTATAGAAGGACATTGAAAATTAGGTGGACTGACGTGATAAGAAATGAGGTTCAGATAGTTCAAATGGCTTTGAGCGCTATGGGACTTAACATCTGAGGTCATCAGTCCCCTACATTTAGAACTACTTAAACCTAACTAACCTAACGACATCACACACATCCATGCCCGAGGCAAGATTCGAACCTGCGACCGTAGCAGCAGGGCTGTTCTGGACTGAACTGCCTAGAACAGCTCGGCCACAGCGGCCGGCACCCTAGACTTAGAACTGCTTAACGTAACTAACCTAAGGAGATCACACACATCCATACCCGAGGCAGGGTTCGAACCTGCGACAGTAGCAGCAGCGCGGTTCCGGGCTGAAGTGCCTAGAATCGCTCGGCCACAGCGGCCGGCTATGAAATGAGGAGGTACTTCACAGAACAGATGAGGAAAGGAACGTGTGCAGAACACTGAGAAGAAGAAGGTACCAGAGAAAGCTGTAGAGGGTAAAAACTGTACGGGAAGGCAAAGGTTGAGACATACCAAGTACATAATTGAAGATGTAGGATAGCATTGCTACTCTGAGATGAAAAGGTTGGCACGACAGAGACGTAGGGCGGGCCGTATGAAACCTGAGGGAAGACTGGGAGAGTTAAGGGGAAATGGGGGGGGGAATTGAACTCTCATATCGAAACTTCCGAATTTCGTGATTATTCAAAGCACACAGTAAAGACCCCGCTGGAGCTTAAATGCACACTTTCAGTATCACAGGCTCTTGGGATGTTTCTGAATGCAATCGGGACGACACGGAGCAGTGGGCAATAATGACCGAGTCGTGAATTTCAGACTATCACGTTAATTCACCAGCAAGGCAGTGCAGACAGTCGATTCGAGTCGGCTGAGTGACGGACAGTTCCTCGCAGACAACGGTGCAGTTAGCTCCCGTGGTGGGGCAAGACGTGGAGCGCCCGTGCGGAGCCCGGACGTGCTTACGCAATGTAGTGCACGTAACAAATGAAGATCGGAGGTGGAGTAGCAGTTCACCGGCGCTGCTTGGTGAAACGTTCTTGTGATGCCTCGTGTTAGGAGGAGAAATGCGTACCATCACGTTTACGACTTTGATAAAGGTCGGATTGTAACCTATCGCGATTGCGATTTATCGTATTGCGACATTGCTGCTCGCGTTGGACGAGATCAAATGACTGTTAGCACAATATGGAATCGGTGGGTTCAGGAGGGTAATACGGAACGCCGTGCTGGATTCCAACGGCCTCGTATCACTAGCAGTCGAGATGACAGGCATCTTATCCAAATGGCTGTAACGGGTCGTGCAGCCACGTCTCGATCCCTGAGTCAACAGATGGGGACGTTTCCAGACAACAACCATCTGCACGAACAGTTCGACGACGTTTGCAGCAGCTTGGACTATGACTGCGGTTACCCTTGACGCTGCATCACAGTTAGGAGCGCCTGTGATGGTGTACTCAACGACGAACCTGGGTGCACCAATGGCAAAACGTCATTTATTCCGATGAATCCAGGTTCTGTATAGAGCATCATGATGGTCGCATCCGTGTTTGGCGACATCGCGGTGAACACACATTGGAACCGTGTATTCGTCGTCGCCATACTGGCGTATCACCCGGCGTGATGGTATGGGGGTGCCATTGGTTACACGTCTCTGTTACCTATTGTTCACATTGACGGCACTTTGAACAGTGGACGTTACATTTCGGACGTGTTACGACCCGTGGCTCTACCCTTCATTCGATCCCTGCGAAACCCTACATTTCAGCAGAATAATGCACGACCGTTGTTGCAGGTCCTGTACGGGCCTATCTGGATACAGAAAATGTTAGACTGCTGCCCTGGCCAGCACATTCTCCAGATGTCTCACCAATTGAAAACGTCTGGTCAATGGTGGCCGAGCAACTGGCTCGTCACAATACGCCAGTCACTACTCTTGATGAACTGTGGTATCGTGTTGAAGCTGCATGGGCAGCTGTACACGCCATCCGAGCTCTGTTTGACTCAATGCCCAGGCGTATCAAGGCCGTTATTACGGCCAGAGGTGGTTGTTCCGCGTACTGATTTCTCAGAATCTAAGCACCCAAATTGCGTGAAAATGTAATCACATGTGCGTTCTAGTATAATATATTTGTCCAATGAATACCCGTTTATCATCTGCATTTCTTCTTGGTGCAACAATTTTAATGGCCAGTAGTGTAATCTACAAGACGCTCAGCGGTAACAGTTAACAGTGGAAAACGGAGGAATGTAGCAGCTGGAGCAGCAGCAGTAACAGCTACACACGCTTTAGCTGTTGCTGAACTCATAGACTCCGAGAAAGTCTGCGACGCGTGTCTTGCAGAATGACGCTTGAGAAAGTGTTCGTCGCAACCCCGCGTGTGTAGGCGCGGCCTGCGTCTGCGGCCATTGTCCGCGAGCACAATGCCTGCCTGCTCTGTGAGTCACCGGCTTCAGCCTCCAGACGCCGCCACAACGCAGCGGCTGCGGCCTTAGCCTCTCGCCCATTTCCACGTCCCCCTGTGCTCTCGCCCCTGCACTCCACTGCCTGGCGCCGCGCGAAGTACCCGTGGCCGCTCGCTGAATCCACACTCCGACAAAAGAAGCGCACTCAACGTGTCACAGATCTCGCTCACGGTTGTAGTACATACTTCGATGTAACGAATGCTGCGCTAGTACTACGCACTTCTCAGACGTTTTCGAGAAATCGATGTTTAAAGTTCACTTATCTGTTAGTTACCATACAAGAACACCATCCGTCGAGCACCGGCGTTAGTGCAACAAGCTAAGGCGGCAGACTAGAGGTGTGCCCTTGCTGCAAACGACTCTCTTCATTATTTTCCGTTCTTATATTAAGACCTCGTATCAGTACAACGAATCTGTTTTGTCGGAAGGGAACGACAATAATAACACTCATAGTGAGGTGGGGTTACCGTATTTGACGGACTATAAGACTAACTTCTTTTCTTCGAAAAATTGCCTCCAAAATTCAGGTGCATCTTATACTCAAATGGTTCAAGTGGCTCTAAGCACTGTGGGACTTAATATCTGAGGTCATCAGTCCCCTACAACTTAGAACTACTTATACCTAATTAACCTAAGGACTGCACACACATCCATGCCCGAGACAGGATTCGGACCTGCGACCGTAGCAGCAGCGTGGCATCTCATACTCGAAATTAATATACGAGTAACGTCCCCAGTGTTTGATTTAAAATTCCCGTCAGTCTTAAAAATGGTCATATGTTGCTGGAAACCTAATTCACGCAGGCCGCTGTGGCCGAGCGGTTCTAGGCGCTTCAGTCCGGAACCTCGCCGCTGCTACGGTCGCAGGTTCGAATCCTCCCTCGGGCATCGATGTGTGTAATATCCTTAGGTTATTTAGGGTTAAGTAGTTCTATATCTAGGGGACTGATGACCTCAGAAGTGAAGTCCCATAGTGCTTGGAGCCATTTGAGCCTACTTCAGCTAGCAGCAATCGATTCAACTGGCAGCAGAAGCGCAACGATGCGACGAACGTAAGTTGCGGGGATTCACAAGCTTGTGTAACACTGTTTCCCTATCGCCCCGCCATTACAAACCCAAAACACTTCTGACTACGGTACCAGTGAACTTCAATTGAAAGTGATTTGTGTTATCGGTAACAGTACAATACTTTTGTTGGTAGCTAGTTTCATAGTGGAAAAAATAAAATATATTCATATACACTCAAGCGCTAAAGAAACTGGTATAGACATGCTTATTTAGATACAGAGATATGTAAACAGGCAGAATACGGAGCTAAATAAAAGATTCAAACTACTGAAGGCACTAACTACTGATAGGCATAGTTAGCAAATGAAAGATTTTGAAAGAGAACAAACAATGTATTTACCTTAATAGTGTTCAAAGGTCATAATATATAGCAGTTCATGACATCCAGTCTTACAAATTTACTGTCTCTGATTGACACACATCCAGATCATCCGCTCTCAAAACTCCGCCATCTCTTTCCCCACATCCACCAAACTGCCCAACACTACAATAGCAAACAACAATGCAAACCAGCCACAGTCTGCACACAGTACAGTCAGTGACTTTCATACAGAGCGCTACATGGCGTTACCAATAAAAAAAACCTAAACAGCCTACTTACAATGTAAACCATTGTAGAAATAAACAGGTCTATGTAATTATAAAAAAAACAGGAGACCTTACTTTTGGGATTACCACGTTTTTGCAAATCCGTGATGACTGAAACCGCCCTTACTGAGGAAAATGTTAGCAATCTTAACCCGATGTCTGTAAGGAAGGCTAATACTTCATTTGATTTTCAGATTTGTTTCTTTTTAAAAACTGCACTAATGCAACTGATAGTAGATTCAATTCAACTCTTATTGTTCATTTAATTTTATGGTTAAATTTTCTCTTTAGAGTTGTCATTTTTTTAATTCGAAGTAACTTCTCACTTCAGTGCCGTAGCTTGTACGGATGTTGACATGTATTCTTGTTAACTACACCGTTTGCTTGCAATCGCTGTAACAATGCCTGGCCGGTGCCGTGCGTGATGTACTGTACAACCGGAAACTGCAGCGCCGGAGACGATGTAGCTCCGATCCACTTCTATTTCCGCAATGAAATTTTATTCGACGTTTTCTCAGCAGTCCACGAGGAAGAGTACCATTAATGTGAAGCAATCCAGCGCAAAATGAGTTCACCGACTGCGAAAAACAGCGTACGTAGCGCTTAAAGTGGCTGACACAGATGAGAAATGGGTAAACGGTGCAGGAAACAGAGCAGGTATGGAAAACGGCTGCAGCAGGCTAACTCGTCCGGCAAGTGCCTGGCCGCTGGCCGTACGGTACACACGCACACCGCTACGCGCCCATCGCCTCCTTCGGGGAACGAACCCGGCACCGCCGGCACACAAGAAATCGGTCCTCTCAACGACCACTTAGAAATGCTCAGCTGGCAACGCAGGTTGCCGAACACGCAGGCGTACTGCTGAACGCGAACGGTTACCCGTTTTGCTGCCTGGTGCACAGACAGGCACTTCCGACGCGTACAGTTCCAGATAGCGACAATGCTCATGCTCTGCCGCTACGAAAAATGTGTGTGTGTGTTTAGCTGCAACGTGGTCACAGAGCTGCGGACACCCATAAGACACAACAGCTGGATCTCCGTCTGCCTGCGATAAAATAAGGAGCTGACTCGCGCGAAAAAGCAGCGGCTATCCGGAGCCCGCACAGGTGGCTGCCTTGAGCCTTGCAGGTGACATCAGCACTCCTCGGGAAAAACTCGCCTAGGAAAATGCTGATCTCACCTTTAGCGGACTGCCGGCCACTTTTACGAGCCGCTTCACGTACGTTTCTCGTGTTAACCTGCCCCGACAAGTCGCACGAGTTTTATTATCTCGTGGCGTTAGGAACAAATGAAAACAAGTCTCCAAGATCAAATTAATAAAAATATACTTAAATAACAAAACGTGACTGTCCAAAGTACCTATCGTGTAGATCACGATACTCTCGTAGTAATACAGAAATTTAATGTAGGTAATGGTGTTACATACAAAAAGCACCAATACTACATTTAAAAACATAATTTAAAAAGTGTGCTGCATAGCTGAAACAATGATAGAGAGAAAATTTATAATGAGTAGTATTTAAGTTTGGGTGCACTCATGTTCTACACAAGATGTTTCAAAATCTCTGCATCAAGCGTCCAGGGGTGATAGATCACGGCAAGGGAAACAACTTCTGTTTGAAACAAAATACACTACAAATCACTCTCAATCTTTGCAGACCACCTTAAACAACAATACCATAGGGCACGCACAATGGAAAAAGATACGAGTGTTGGAACCTTAATAGCGGCAACTATATATTTACAGCTCGTACAAAATAGATACGTGTTTCAAAGATTTACTAACCTTCAAAGTAGTCACTAGCATTGTGTATAACCCGTTGCCAGCGATGTGGAAGTCGTAGGACACTCTTAGCAGTGCCATTTGTGCTGACAGTTCGAGCTGTGCGGTCTATTGACCGACGAATTTGTAGCAGTTCTCAAGCGAATGCCGTGACGTGTTTCCTTCAGTTTAGAAATCGAGTTGAACTTACGAGGGCTTAAGTCAGGGGAGTGCAATAGATGGCATAGCAAGGAAAGGGAACAACTTGTTTAACGAAATGTTTTTTGGTCTACAAGGAAAGCCAATTTGTAAATATTTTTGATTACCGACCACCTATGAGTTTCATTTCAATAAAATGAAACGTATTTGGCGACAAAAGACTCAACTTCTCGCAGTTGCAAAGGCGGAATAAAAATACCTTGAATAATTATACAGCAATTACAAACAAAAGAAGAAAACATACTTTCAATTTCTCTACGAAGAGTCAAAGAAATTGTCATATATATTTTCAAGGTTGTGTGCACATCTTGCATCGTGAAACCGAAGGTCTTTTACCACGGTAAATCAGCTAAGTTTATTTGATCTCTTAACAATATAACCTGCTTTTAAAATGAAAATTTGTGTTGGTTTCCAAGAGTTCTATTCCAAAATTTATTTAATTTGTAACTGGTTTTCGTTAATACGTATATTAATTTGCTCTCAGTTCCTGATTGTTGGTATGTAGTAGAGTAATAATGTCACAGATAGACTATTAAATACAATAGTGACAAAATTTTCTCCACTGCAATGACTTTAAATTTCAATGGAAAACTTGCTCCTGGGTGCAAGATAATATAGTTAGTTTGAATAGATTTTCACGCTTTGACAAAAACCTAACTTGCTTGCAGAAATTTTTGTAATTTCAGAAAAAGATTGCAGCAAACTAAAACTAAATGTCATCATTAAAAATAGAACAAGTTAATATACTAAACTTTAGCCATTACAAAACTGTTCCGTGTGGTACGAGACACGTGAAATACCCTCAGACTTCAAGGAGACCGTAACAATTCCAATTCCAAAGAAAGCAGGTGTTGACAGGTATGAATATTACCAAATTATCAGTTTAATAAGTCATGATTGCAAAATACCAACACGAATTCTTTAGAGAAGAATGGAAAAACTCGCAGAAGCCGATCTCAGGGAACATCAGTTTGGATTCAGGAGGAATATAGGAACGCGGTAATACTGATCTTTCGGACCTATCTTAGAAGACAGGTTATGGAAAGACAAAGCTACGTTTATAGTTTTCGTAGATTTGTAGAAAGCTTTTCTCGGTGGTGACTGGAATACAATCTTTGGAATTCTGGAGGTATCATGGGAGCAAAAGGTATACAACTTGTACAGAAACCAGACGGCAGAAACGAGGAACATGAAACGGGAATAGTGGGTAAGAATGGAGTGAGACAGGGCTGTAGCCTATCCCCTGTGTTATTCAGTTTGTTCTTTGACTAAGCAGTAAAGGAAACCAAAGAAAAATTTGGTGGTAGGAATTAGAGTTCAGGGAATAGAAACAAAAAACTCTAAAGTTTGCTGATGACACTGTAATTCTGTCAGAGACAGTAAAGGACTCGGAGCAGCAGTTGAACGGAATTGAAAGCTCCTTGAAATGAGGATGTGAGATGAACATCCACATAAATAAACAAGGATAATGGAATGTAGTCGAACTAAATAGGGTGCAGCTGAGCAAATTAGATTACGAGACGAGACACTGAAAATAGTAGATGGTTGTGCTATTTGGGCAGCAAAATTACTGATGATGGCCGAAGTAGGGATGATATAAAACGTAGACTGGCAATGGCAGGAAAAATGTTTTCTGAAGAAGAGAAATTTATTAACGTCGAATATAGGTTAAAGTGTTAGAAAAGCTTTTCTGAAGATATCTGTCTGGAGAGTAGATAGGCATGGAAGTGAACCATGGACGATTAGCAGGTCAGACAAAAAGAGAAAGGTTTTTGAAATCTGATGCTACAGAAGAATGCTGAAGATTAGGGTAGATTGGGTAACTGAAGAGGAGGTAATGAACAGAAATGAGGAGAAAAGAAATTTGTGGCACAACCTGACTAGAAGAAGGAACCGGCTGAGAGGATACTTTCTGGCACGTCGAGGGACCACGAATTTAACACTGGAGTGAAGTGTAAGGGGGTAAAAATCGCAGAGGGAAAGCAAGAGGTGAATACAATAAGCAGATTCAGAAGGATATACGTTGCAGTAGTTACTCCAAGATGAAAAGGCTCGCTCGGAATAGAGCAACATGGAGAGCTGCTGCAAACCAGTCTTTAGACCGAAGACAACAACAACAACAACAACAACAACAACAAATGGTTCAAATAGCTCTGAGCACTATGAGACTTAACATCTGAGGTCATCAGTCCCCTAGAACTTAGAGCTACTTAAACCTAACTAACCTAAGGACATCACATACATCCATGCCCGAGGCAGGATTCGAACCTGCGACTGTAACGGTCGTGCGGTTTCAGACTGAAGCGCCTACAACAACAACAACAACAATAACTGTATTGCTGGCTTCTATTATAGGCTAACGTTTGGAAAGTGTTTCTAGACTGAACACTCTCCCCTACTAACCAATCCCTCCAAAATTTCAACTTCACGTTATTATTAACTGTAACAGTATTTTAAATTAATAACACCAAATTTGCTGAGCATTCATTTTTTAATACTGAGTAGAAAAAATACTGTGAGTGATACTGACTTTTTGTCATCATATTGGGAATGAGCATTCCCAAAAACCACAAGAATAAGACAGTTTCATTTAAAAAAGTTTCTCAATCGTTAGTCTCTGCTACCTGAGATGACAAGAGTTTGCACACTGCAGCCTGTAAGTTTAGCTTTGACTATCTCGGCTATACATCCAGCACATAATCGATGAAGTTTTTAGTATGTTTTACTTAGTGGTGGAGTGTTTACTATATTTTACGCACACACACACACACACACACACACACACACACACACACACACACACACAATTTTCTTGTCAAAAATTGATGAAGGTATTTTTGTTCCGTCATTACAACTACAAGAATATGTGTCCTTTCCTCACCTCTGGTGTACAAATAAGTGTACTGTGTGAAAAGTAAAACATACGAGGGACACTCCAAAAGAAATGAACATTATTTTTGTAAAAATACAGTTTTCATTCTGCATGTGTGAAAGTTTTACAGTGTGTAGATACATCATTCCCGCTAGTCGGTGGGCAAGCTGGTTACGTGATGAAAGCGGACACGACAATATTGAGGATTGTCCTCGCAGCGGCAGGCCTCGTACTGCACACACTCCAGACAATGTGCAGAGAGTTAACGAATTGGTGACTGCTGACAGACGCATCACAGAGAACGAATTGTCACGCCACGTTGGGATAGGGGAAGGAAGTGTTCGCAGAATACTGAAAGTGTTGGCGTTAAAAAAGGTTTGCGCCAGGTGGGTTCCCAGGATGTTGACAGTGGCTCACAAAGAAACAAGAAAAACGGTATACAGCGAACTTTGGGAACAGTACGAGAATGGTGGAGATGAATTTCTTGGAAGAATTGTGATAGGTGAAGAAACATGGCTCCATCATTTTTCACCAGAGACGAAGAGGTAATCAATGGAGTGGCATTATGCAAATTCACCCAAGGAAAAAAAAAATTCAAAATCACACCTTCTGCTGGAAAAGTTATGGCTACGGTGTTTTTCGATTCCGAAGGACTCTTGCTTGTGGACATTATGCCAAGTGGAACCACCATAAATTATGATGCATATGTGACGCAACTGAAGAAATTTCAAGCTCGACTGAGTCGTATTCGACCACATCGGCAAAAACAGGATGTTTTGCTGTCGCACGACAATGCACGGCCACATGTCAGTCAAAAAACCATGGAAGCGATCACAAAACTCGGATGGACAACACTGAAACACCTGCTTTACAGTCCTAGTGGTGGTGGTGGTGGTTAGTGTTTAACGTCCCGTCGACAACGAGGTCATTAGAGACGGAGCGCAAGCTCGGGTTAGGGTGGGATTGGGAAGGAAATCGGCCGTGTCCTTTCAAAGGAACCATCCCGGCATTTGCCTGAAACGATTTAGGGATATCACGGAAAACCTAAATCAGGTTGGCTGGAGACGGGATTGAACCGTTGTCCTCCCGAATGCGAGTCCAGTGTGCTAACCACTGCGCCACCTCGCTCGGTTTTACAGTCCTGACCTGGCTCCGTGTGATTATCATCTCCTTGGGAAACTGAAAGACTCTCTTCGTGGAACAAGGTTTGAAGACGATGACTCCCTTGTGCACGCTGCCAAACAGTGGCTCCAACAGGTTGGTCCAGAATTTTACCACGCAGGTATACAGGCACTGATTCCAAGATGGCGTAAGTCAGTTGAGAGGGATGGAAATTATGTGGAGAAATGAAAATATTGTTCCTCAAGGATGTATCTACACACTGTAAAACTTTCAAACATGTAGAATAAAAGATGGATTTAAAAAAAATAGTGTCCATTTATTTTGGAGTAACCCTCTGTAAAGCAGTGAAAAGTTAGATTGCAAGTATCAGTGTCTAATGAAGCAAGAAAGCAAAGACGTGCTAGCAGATGGTATTTTCTTTACGTAAGTGGAAAATCGAGCAGAAATTACCACCACTGAGTGGAAGGCGACGTGCATTACGAATTACATTCTCTTTGTTTAGAGGACATATACAGTTACGAGACGTTTGCAATCGGCAATTTGTATTTCGCGACGGTACAGAAGCATCACAGAAGGCGTTCACGACAGGTTCGAAGAGGAGGAGGAGGTGGGGGAGGGGGCTCGCTGTGGCGGAACGAGCTCCGGCCGCCAGTTCCTGTACCGTGTACAGAGTAGCCTACTCCGCTCTACTCCCTGTACTCGCGGCCGGGGCCAGAAAAACGATGGCTGCCCCTGGCGGCAGGACCCGTCCATCAGCCTCCATTCCGCGTGCCAACAAGCCGCCAACACCGGCTCCGCGAGCCGTTCTGCCCCCGTCGCCGGGAGAACTGCACCGCGGCCGCTGTTCGGCGATCCGCTGGTCTTCTTTGTAATTCAGTTACAGCAATGAGTAACAGTTCTTCCAGGTTCTTCAAAGGAACACACTTTGACCGGAAAGATACAGGGAGAATACTAAATACGTAAAGCAAAGTGTGCGGCTAGAGTTTAATACAGTGGAAAGTGAAGCTAAAATTAAAAAGAAAGCAAAACAGTTATGCTCAGTATTACTATATTTATTGAATCTTTACACTGAAAGATTTATGAAGATCTTCACAACAGAAATAAGTCGAGTTACAGTAAACCCCCAGAAGTCCCATTCACTGCGTAAAATTTGCAGCGACATACTCAGCTGCACCTACCGATAGGTTTTACACAAACCGCAACGTCTTCAAATACCAAGCGCAATATCTTCACATTCTCTCGCTTGCTACATTGCTAACGACAAGAAGAAAAGTGAACAGGACATTTTTCTAGGAAATTTAATGCAGTTAAATCTTATCCCGAGATACGTTTTCGCTAGAGGCCGCAGTTTTCGAGTTATAAAAAGGCATTTTAAGGTCACTTTCGTATGCTTTTCTTGAATAATTCGGAAACTACGACCTCTAGCGAAAATGTATCCCAGTACAAAATGTAACTACATCATATTTCCTACAAAAAAGTCCTGCTCGTTTTTCTGTAAGGCTAATAAATAGTTTACGCATAGTGAATGAGAGTCTGAAAATCTTGCGCGTGGTTTTTTAAGGCGTTGGAGATTGGATAAAACCTATCGGTAGGGGCAACTGTACCCAGAATATAATTTCTGAATTTGGAGCACTTTGAAAATGTCCGTACTTGACATTAACAGTCAAACGTCGAAACTGTGATAGAAAGATAATAAAAACTGACAAGAATGCCTTTAACCAACATCGGAAGAAATAAAATAGAATTATTAGAGAAGGTAACATATGCAGCATTGAAATAAGGTAAAAAACTGCAACGGCAACATCACCCGGTACGTAGAATACAATTTCTGAATTTTGAATGCTTTTCACAAAGTCCGTACTTAACACTAACAGTCAAACATTAAAATTACGATGGAAAGATAATAAAAACGGAGAAGGATGCAAGTAATCAAAATTGAAAGAAATAAAATTGAATTATTACAGAAGGTAACATTATGCAGAATTGAAATGAGGTAAAAAAAAGCTGCAACGGCAAAACGTGCTTGCACGATTACTATTAGTCCACAAGTAGTCTAGCATGCAAAAGAAAAAAATCTATTTGTAAAGAGGACCAACTGGGTGGAGTGTATTCCTGCACGGCTGCGAAAGCTCGACGACATTGGAGAGAGAAAACGCTTAGAAGCGATGGACATGTGGCCCTGGAGAAGAACACATGATAAAAATCCAATGACGATGTTCTGAAATAGACTACTGAGCAGAGAATCTTCGTAGCAAACCTAAATTTTTTAATTACTACTTAGAAACATTAAAATATTTTTTTAAAATATGGGAAAGAATCGTTTTGGAAGGGAAAAGCACGGGGAGGCTGAAAAAGGGAACAGCTGATCTATTGGAAGTAACGCAGGGCTAAAATTTACAAGAAAAGAAGACGAGGACACAGAAAACAACAGTGGTTGCACAGACAAGGCATGGTGACGATCTTCCAAAACGTGTTAAGCATGAGGAATGTACGCATATGTCTTCACAAAATACAAGTAGTAATCAACTGACGCTGAAAAACTGCCCGAATTCGACTCTTTCAGACAGAGAAGCACTGCCACGGGCATCCTCAAGGCTGGTCTGGTCTGTTCGATGGACTCCTGTGTTCTTCATACGCCCATGAGAAACTGAATTAGAGAGTTACTGTCTGGACAAGTGGGAGATAGAGAGAGGAGACACCGAGCCGTGCAGCACAGAGCTTTCACTGTTCTGTGGCACGGAGCGTACTGCGAGTAACTCGATTCGGGAATAACAGCCACTTCCCGGGTCAACTGCGAATGCAAATATGGCTGGTCACAACGGTCGCTCAAGTCTTCTGCGGACTGTGAAAGCGAATACACTATCTGATAAAACGCATCTGCACACCAACAGGTTGATAATTCCAGAATGAGATTTTGACTCTGCAGCGGAGTGTGCGCTGATATGAAACTTCCTGGCAGATTCAAACTGTGTGCCCGACCGAGACTCGAACTCGGGACCCTTGCCTTTCGCGGGTAAGTGCTCCACCAACTGAGCCACCGAAGCACGACTCACGCCCCGTCCTCACAGCTTTATTTCCACCAGTACCTCGTCTCCTACCTTCCAAACTTTACAGAAGCTCTCCTGCGAGGTTCGCAGGAGAGCTTCTGTAAAGTTTGGAAGGTAGGAGACGAGATACTGGCAGAAGTAAAGCTGTGAGTACCGGGCGTGAGTCGTGCTTCGGTGGCTCAGTTGGTGGAGCACTTGCCCGCGAAAGGCAAAGGTCCCGAGTTCAAGTCATGGTGGGGCACACAGTTTTAATCTGCCAGGAAGTTTCATATCAGCGCACACTCCGCTGCAGAGTGAAAATCTCATTCTGGAAACATCCCCCAGGCTGTGGCTAAGCCATGTCTCCGCAATATCCTTTCTTTCAGGAGTGCTAGTTCTACGAGGTTCGCAGGAGAGCTTCTGTAAAGTTTGGAAGGTAGGAGACGAGGTACTGGCAGAAGTAAAGCTGTGAGTACCGGGCGTGAGTCGTGCTTCGGTGGCTCAGTTGGTGGAGCACTTGCCCGCGAAAGGCAAGGGTCCCGAGTTCGAGTCTCGGTCGGGCACACAGTTTCGATCTGCCAGGAAGTTTCAGGTTGATAATTATTGAATTATATGAAAAAAACGTAATTAAGTTACAGAATACGGCGTGCATACACTTTATTCAACACGTAAACGTCACTACAGATAGTCGGATTTAGGTTATGACATGTTCGATATGCCTGCCTTCATTGGCGATGATGCGGCACAGACGAATAGCGAAATTCTGCATGGCACATTGATGCTGTCGATGATCTCCTGAATGATTGTTTTCAGCTCAGCGACGGTTTTGGCGTCATTGCTGTAGGCCTTGTCGTTAATATAGCCCCACAAAAAGAGATCCGGAGAACATGGCGGACAATCGAGGTGGCCTCTGGGTACCCCAGAGCCGCAATGCGATCCCCATGGTGATCTCCCAGGACATCAAACACTCTCCTGCTTTGATGGGCTCGAGCTCTGTCTTGCACGAACCACATCTTGTCGAAATGAAGGTCACTTCGGATAATGGGGATGAAATCATCCTCCATAGACTTCACGTACCGTGCCATCAAAGAATACCGCACAGATTATTCCGTGACTGGACACTGCACACCACACAGACATCCGTTGAGGGTGAAGAGACTTCTCGATCGCGAAATCACTCTCGGTCCCCCAAATGCGCCAGTTTTGCTTATTGACGAACCCATCCGAATGAAAGTGGGCTTCGTCACTAAACCATACCATGCATGCGCATACTAGTTTCTATCATGACCCGCGGCCAAGCGTGCAGTTTGAACGTCCTAACGCAAACCGTTCAGAAGTTATAACGATTTTATTTCATTTAGTTCAATAATTGTCACATGTATTCGCGAACGTTAATACCGGGTGCGTCCATCTTTCGCCATTATGACTGCTTGAACTCTGGGCAGCAATGGCAGCCCATTCTTCCTCAACAGCCGAAATCAGAGAAATTAGTGATGTGTGACACTGGGGTCAGGGCTGAAGACGATGTTCCAACTCATCCTAAAGGTTTTTCATTGGGTTCAGTTCGGGACTCTCAGCGGTTCACTTCATTTCAGAAACGTTAATCTCCACAAAACGTTGCCTGACAGATGCTTCATTTTGTTAGGGTTCATTGTCATTCTGATACAATTATCGTCTCTGAACTGACCCTTCATAATACACAGTACACAATGGTGTTCATAATTTTCCGCATTTTTTAAGCACAGTAAGGGGACCCCACCCTAACCACTAAATCACCCACACACCGAAACAGCACGTCCTTTGTACTTGTTGTACCCCATTGGTACTACACAAGATGGCATGTAATGTTCCCCAGGTGGCATGTAGTGTTCTCCAGGCATTGGGCAAACCCAAACCCTTCCATCGGATTGCCACAGGGTAAAGCGTGATTGATCATTCCAAATCACTCTTTTGTAGTCATCCATTGTCCAGCAGGGTCGCTCTCCAAACCACCTCCTGCGTCGCTTAACAATAATCACAAAAATGTCTGGCTTGTGAGGAGTTGCTCGACCACTGTACTCCATTCTTTTAACTCATTAAGTAAAGTCACTGTGCTAGCTGGACTGCCGGAAGCACTTGGGAACTCATGAATTTTCCTTCCACTGGTTCCATGCTATTTTTTACAACAGCCCTCCTCAGTGCTCTGCGTTCCCACTCCTACAGTACATGAACCTGTTTTAGCTGTGGTTGTTCCTTCGAGTTTCCACTTCACAAAAAGGGTTGAAATGACTCTGATGGATTTGTCACTCCGGTGACATCCAAACGACTAGTCCACAATCAAAGTCACTGAGCTCTTGACTGAACCATTCTGCTTTTCCTGCATCTCTACTGACAACACCATACTCCCTGCCTACTTTATTACTGGCTGGTTCGCTCTGGTGGTCAATATCGCGCGCATAGTGATGGACGGATATTTTTGATCAGACACTGTAGACAGGTTAAAATACAACAACTCTCTCACCAGTTCAATGCCGACCAGCAACAAGCAGTGAGTAACCGTACCATCCAGAAACTGAGCGATTTTCCACAGTGTAAGATACTGGGCTCGCATTTGGTAGGAGGGCCACTCAAGTCATCGTCCCGCCCTATTCAGGTTTCCAGTGATTTCCGTAAATCGCTAAAGGCAAACGCCAGGATAGTTCCTTTGCGAAGGACACGGCCGATTTCCTTCTGCAGCTTTTCCCAATCAGAACTTGAGCTCTTTCTCCAAGAACTCGTCGTTAAGCGGGCGATAAACCTCGATCTTCCTTCATCATCCAGAATGTCCACTCGCTATGTGGTACTACAGCCATACAGTACACCTCTCCAAAAAGAGCGTCATAGATCACAGCGATTAATAACACCGCCACTGGACGCTATTAAGACTGCAATGACAATTTGCGACTCACGTCGGTGCACGCGACGGTAACGTACCAGAAACTCGAAAACCGAGAGGCGGTGCATAACTCTTGCCCGCAAGACACACTTCACAAGCTAGAAACATTTTCGTGTGAAGAATGTTTACGTGAGATGTAATGGAGCCGCTCACAGCTCTTCTATCGTCTTGCTCTGGCGAGCGGCCGGCCGCTGTGACCGAGCGGTTCTAGGCGCTTCAGTCCGGAACCGCGCTGCTGCTACGGTCGCAGGTTCGAATCCTGCCTCGGGCATTGATGTGTGTGATATCCTTAGGTTAGTTAGGTTTAAGTAGTTCTGAGTTCTAGGGGACTGATGACCTCAGATGTTAAGTCTCATAGTGCTCAGAGCCATTTGAACCATTTTGAATCTCTGGTGAGCGATACAGGACACCACTGCGGACCGCGTGCATCCGTTCGTCCAGCCGCCATCGCACGACGTGAATTTTCACCAAGGCAATCGCCTCACTACTTACGGATGACGTCAGAATGGTTTAAGAACCAGTCCAGAGGCCGCTTGAGGTGCCTGACTTCAGTCATACTGCACATACCTAGGCACCAGCGAGTGGGACGTGCTCCTTCGCTGCCTGTCGTAGTCGGGGTGACTAAGTGAAAACGCTTCTACGAGGGATATTCGGAGAGTAAGGAACGATCGGTCGCGAAATGGGAACCACAGTGAAAATCCGATGAAGTTTTGCACAGGTGTGTTGGGCAGTGTCTCTAGTATGCCAGTCGATCGCGTTACGTCGTTCTTTTTATTCTGAGCACACAGGGAGCACATAAAGATACCTAGAACAATAGTGTCTCCCGCCGAGCATGAGGACCTGGTGAGAAATTTCGCCTGAAGCTATGCAGCCAACATTACATAACTGTCGTGCGTTTTCTTCTTTAAGACAATTCTCAGCAGCATTCTACATCTACATCTACATTTATACTCCGCAAGCCACCCAACGGTGTGTGGCGGAGGGCACTTTACATGCCACGGTCATTACCTCCCTTTTCTGTTCCAGTAACGTATGGTTCGTGGGAAGAACGACTCTCTGAAAGCCTCCGTACGCGCTCGAATCTCTCTAATTTTACATTCGTGATCTCCTCGGGAGGTATAAGTAGGGGGAAGCAATATATTCGATACCTCATCCAGAAACGCACCCTCTTGAAACCTGGCGAGCAAGCTACACCGCGATGCAGAGCGCCTCTCTTGCAGAGTCTTCCACTTGAATTTGCTAAACAAGCAGAGTCTTCCACTTGAATTTGCTAAACATCTCCGTAACGCTATCACAGTTACCAAATAACCTGCAGAGGCAATGAGTTTCATCTCTGTTCACATGAACCGCTGGCTATGAAGACAACAATTTGTCACAGACAATGAGCTGTAGGCCAGCGTAGTGAATTGGTGGAAAGCACTGGCGGCTGCCTTCCATAACGAGGGTATTGGAAAGTTAGTATAACGCTACGACAAACGTCTAAGTCGGATCGGCGACTATGGAGATAAGTAGCTGGAAGTTGTAGCTAACTGCTGCAAATAAAACTGTTTTGATTTTCACTGTGGTTTCCAATTCGCGACCTATCGTTCCTTACTTTCCGAATAGCCCTCGTAGGTGTTTCAAACTGTATTGCTCATTCGGGTCACGGATACGATATCAGTTTTCGCTCAGTAGACTAATGTTTTTTCAGCTGTACATTCATAAATACTGTTGTGCCAGTGACCATTCAATTTATTTATTTTTGGTGTGTGTGTTTGTGTGTGTGACTGTGCAAAGGGAGTTGGTAGGGATTGGGAGGGGGGAGGGTCGCATACGATTTGCATGAGAGCCTTAATTTATTTCAACATACAATACTTTTTGTTCGAGTCCGATGACGTATACAACTCTGCATTACATAACAGTGCGACATTATAGGATACTGTCAAGAGAACTATTTACAAAATAATTCATATAACTGAACAAAATAAGAGAAAATTAAATAACCTTCGCCCAGAATTGGGAAACAGTAACTGCACCGCCTTCAGCCCTTATCAGCCCATCACCACTGCATGATTCAGAACAGTATGAAGAGTGACGCAAGTGATCCACTCTCTGTTCTCCTTTGCAGTCGCATTGTGTCCGTCTTTTGCAATATCTTCATTTGATAAGGTTGACCCGGGGTTTACCAACACCTGAGCTTAGCTTGTTCAGTGCTCTCCAGGTAGGCCAATCTAAATTCCCTTCCGGTGGTAGACACTCGCCAGGTTGTCACATATAGCTGACCACAGTTGTTCCGTGGCAGTCTCGTGGAGACATCGGTAGTGCTGACGTCCATGCGAGTAAACTTCTGGACTTCAAGTCTGATTTTGGTGGTTGATGGCCATGGGTGTAAATGATTTAGTTAAAGTTTTTTTTTCTTTCAACGTTTGCAGCTACTTTACGGCTGTGGTGCAATACCTCGCATGAATAAATCTTTTCTTTAGGCGTCGATTTCAGACATCCACCGTGGAGACCCGATGTTTCGTTCACTACGTCCAAAAATGTTCTGCAGAATTTAACACTGAGTCAACCGCTTTTAGTCCTCTATTTGTTCTGACACGCATTACATGACATGCTGCATCAACTTAGTAAAACTGAAGGTTTATTCGAACAACGCACTGCGTTATTAATGTCCGCACGGCGACAAAAAGAGGGTTGGAAATTAGAGTGAGCTTGGCGTGGTTCCTTTACGCGTCTACCAGAACATAAGGCAAGTTTCATCAAATGTTTAGGAGTGTGAAAACAAGTAGTGCTATAAATTGCACAATGAAATTTCGTCCGAATTTCCCCAGCCAAACGAATAGTGGTAATCAATTAATGGGGTCATTTGAGAGCAGCGTGTCGTCTAGTTTTTCAACAAAAAAAATGGTTTATTTGCGCAAGCAATTAAGAACAAATTATTCAGCGATTTGAGGGAAAATTTTGTCCGAATTTTCATGACCAAATAAAAAGTGAGAAATAGACAAATAGGGTACAAACTGACCAGCGTGATATCTAGTTTCGCAAAAAAAAAATAAAATAAAATAAAATAAAATAAAAATAAAAAATTAAAAAAAAATTTGATAGCTTGAAAGCAGTTAGAGTAACTGAAAGAAGTTATTAGTAATTTGAAGGAAATTCGAAACGTTTAACTAAGAGCTGTTGCTAGCTGTGTAAATGAAGTGTCAAAATTCATGTCTTCAAGGCCTAGTTATACTGCGCATAAAAAGTTACACTAGTGCGACAATTAACTGTTAGAAGTATCAAGTATTAAATTCAGGATGTTTAGAGAAGGTGTCAGGAAAGCAAATAACGTGTCAGTAAGACCACGCTTTCCAGAAAAAAAAAAAAATTGACACAACTTTGAACGATATTCGAAATCATGTACAGCAAATGAGGTGTGTCAAATAGTTCTTTAACCTGTTTCTTACTTTTAGACAAATCATTTCACAAAACATATGACCGAATTTTTGTGTTTCAAAATTTATTTTTGTAAACATCTCTACGGTAAACGGCCAGTGCTGCTGCAGCTCTGTAGCCGACCATTGCTTCCCGCCACGTAGAAGCAGTACCTCCAACAGCCTTTCGGGCTTTGCAGCCGAAAAGTGCCAGCAGCATTGTCAGGTGTCAGGGTTCTTCTTTCGATGTGGCAAGTATAGGCACGATTCTTCGTACTGGAGATGGTATGCCCTTATAGGAGAGACCTACAGTTTAGCGTGTACTCCACATGCAGACATCACCGACAGACAAAAATCCTTAGGCAGACTAGGGATCTAACTCTGTGATCTTCATGTTTGTTGCCTAACACTGACCCGTACACTGCTATAGGGCGTACATATTCGGAGAATCTCGCCATTACGGCCATAATCCGCTCTCGTGCTGTGCTCAGGCACGTAAGATGCCGCCACGTAGCGACTCAAGGTGACGCCGCGGCCTGGATGAAAGGCTAGCCTGGGCCCTGCGGTTCCTCCACAGAAAGCCGACGCGTCGCCCGAGGACGCGCTGTGGTCACTCAGCCCGTCCTCCCTAAAACGAGTGCGTGGCTGCCGTGGCCTAGCCGCTGTGTCCGTTATTCACCACTAGCTTCTCCTCATGTAAAATCTGCTTCACTGCATCCTAATCCTCCAAAATACACTTATTTGCAGCTGTACTAAAGCCTAATTACCATCATTCTGCCAGTGTTCGGAGACGTAGTGTCTCCAGATCCCGATCTGTTAATCACTGTATCAACCACCTCAATTAGAAAAGGAATTAGAGAAGTTTGGGGCTTAAAGTTCCGTAGATACCGACATCATTACGTAAGATGTGTACATGCAAACTGAAGCGACAAATGAAAATTTGTGGCCGGCCGAAGTGGCCGTGCGGTTCTAGGCGCTACAGACTGGAGCCGAGCGACCGCTACGGTCGCAGGTTCGAATCCTGCCTCGGGCTTAGATGTGTGTGATGTCCTTAGGTTAGTTAGGTTTAATTAGTTCTAAGTACTAGGCGACTGATGACCTCAGAAGTTAAGTCCCATAGTGCTCAGAGCCATTTGAACCATTTTTTTTTTTTTTTTTTGAAAATTTGTGACAAGGCTTGGATTCGAACTCGGGTCTCCGGCTCACTAGGCAGATGCGCTAACCACTACGACACCCTGGCACAGTAGCTTTGCACAACTCTACGAACTATTCTAGTACGCTTCCCTAATCAATCCAAATTCCCATTGGCCGGCCGAGGTGGCCGAGCGGTTCTAGGCGCTACAATCTGGAACCGCGCGACCGCTACGGTCGCAGGTTCAAATCCTGTCTCGGGCATGGGTGTGTGTGATGTCCTTAGGTTAGTTAGGTTTAAGTAGTTCTAAGTCTAGGGGACTGATGACCTCAGAAATTAAGTCCCATAGTGTTCAGAGCCATTTTGAACCAAATTCCCATTCACCCCTCATCCCACTTGATATACCCCCTAAACTCGAACAGCATTACATAAGAAGCTCAAGCTCGGATTTAACCTACATCTGCATCTGCAGAGTGAGCCAGAACTCCACCGACAAACTTTCAGAGGTGGTAGTATGGACCAAAACAAGAACAAAATGTGTGTAAAATCGGGAATACCTTCGGAGCTATGAGTCGCTACTGTGAAACACACCTTTTCAGTTGAAGAAGTGCTCATAGCTCTTAAGGGAACCACACCCTGCCTATCTAACCCATGTTAATTTAGGCAAGTATTTGACCCATTTCTGAAAAAAAAACTATTTGATGCAGGACCTTAATATTTTTACTGTATGTTACATGATGATAATAGAGTCAACTCAACTAAAATCTACTTTATCCATTTTATAATTTTTAAGAAATACTTTTTTAAATTTACGTACAAAAAATATTGAGTTTTTTCTGCAGAAAATATTTTTTTTGTGAACTTCGTAATGGGGGAACATTAATGAGTGTAGTACCACAGCTAGCTTTTTATGTTATGCAGAGCCTCTGAAAATTTCATTCATTAATCTATGATAGTTTCTCATATAATAGGGCATATGTACTGAAAACTTTAGTTTGCGGGAAATTGATTTTAAAGAAAAAACTTTTGAAATTTGTTACTTACAGTTAATTAAAACTGTCCTGCTGCATATGATGGTCCTTCTTTGGCCTCTAGCAGGTCTTCCAGTTTCCTGTCTGCATCGGCTATCCTCATTTTATCGCAATGTTGCAGCCCAGTGATCATAGTTTCACCAGGATTAATTCCCAGCTTTTTCAGTACCCAACACTTTCCAATATTACCACAATTGAATGTAATAACAGCATCATGAACTCCTAGTTTCACTGTATGCATGCCTACAAATACAGTTTTAAGATGGCGGTTCCAAATTATGCTGTTGAAACATTCATTCGGATTCTGTGTCTACCCATGCAGACATTTCCTTCGAAGGTCAGGATGAGCCAAGTCTCTGAAAATAGGTTTAATTGCTGCAATAACAGCAGTAGTAAGAGAATGCTGGTGAGAACAAGATTCTCCAGTTGCCTGAGCCCTATTGTATTTGCACCACGAATTTTCTCCTGATGGACACAATCCACGACATGGCTTATCATCAGTAGAGGACTTATGGAAGAATATGGCCCAAACATCTCTCTTCATTGCCTCCAGATTTTCTTTATTTCTCCTAATTGCCTGCCCATAGTATACCTGCAAGTTTTCTATAACAACTACTCGCAATCACACTTGAACAAAGCTAGCCGCGTGTTTGAAAGCGTGTTGTTTACAAAAAGCAGAAACAAAAGAATACCGACCGTTGCATTCCAAGTATAGCCAACACACTCGTGAGTAAAAAAAAAGAAAGCCACCTACCGTACAATGTAGGAGATATATAGATCTAAAATATATGCAGAAAAGTGGGCGTGCCACATAAACACACGTGGTAGGAAAATGCTCTTTAAATGCTCGAAAAAAATTATTTTCAGTAAAATCTTTTTCAGAGTACTTAAATAAAACCTTAATCTATCGAAATATGATGAAAACCGAAAATCGATTTTTTTCGACCTGAACCGCGGTGTGGTCCCCCTTAAGGTAAGCATTTTACAGGCCATTTGTATTGGACATTTTTTCTTGCTTTGGTCCGCACAACCACCCATGAAAATTTGTCGTGAAGTTCCGGTTCATCCTGTATACTCCGCAAACCATCCTATATTTCTGAGTTTCCCGTCATCGTCACGCCCAGATGTGGTTTTAATGAAACTTGGGGAACACTCCATTCCTGCCTGCGCCAAATCGCTCAGTGAAATAGGATTTGTCGTATGCAGGAAAGCGTATCCATCTGCACAGCCAGCATAGTGCACTGCGTTGAACAAACACCCGTGTGCCTTCTCTATAGGAGAATTTCAAGTCGCTTCTGCGTTACGCACACCACAGGAAAATTAATTAACCTAGTCTGTCAGGGATTCGAAAACCGACATGCTGAACACGTCGTCCAACCACTCTTTGTATCATCTCGATTCTTTTTTCAAAATGTTATACCGCACAGTTTAATTCATTGTGGCCTTTCGGCCAAGTAAGGTCGCCTCCTAAGCGGATGTTTGTTGCCCCGAAATGACGACAAAGAAGCTGTTCCACCGTTGGGTGGCTTGCGGAGTATAAATGTAGATGTAGATGTAGACAATAGGCAACTGGTGGGGGGGGGGGGGGGCGGAATCACTTCATTTCTGATTGATGTTCACTGCTGAAGAGCGGAAGCCGAAGCCGCAAGTTGGCTGTTACACCGCCGCCCAGCTACCTAGAGGACGCGCTGCCTTCCACCTAGGTCGGAAACGGTAAAATTACATTTCTGAAGCCATCACCATGACTGGTTGGCGGCCATGCAACATGCTGGTCGCGCCCAGCTGTAACCTGAGAACGGAATAAACTGCTTGCAGACCACGCAAAACTTTATCTTCAAAGGCGCTCACACTGCTTCTATCCTGATCAGGCATACTCTGTGCCTGGAAAAAACTTGTAAGTCTGCCGCTTTACCACTGCACCGCAAGAAATTAGTCTGTAAAAAAATGGGCAGGAAGGTGAGTAAGATGACGACGTGCGCAGAAGTGCACTAGTGGGATGTACACAGCGCGAACAGACGGATGGTAACTATTGTTACAACTTTCCGGGCGATTATACAGGGCTATTACAAATGATTGAAGCTCCATTCATTGACATATGGTCGCGACACGCTACAGATACGTAGAAAAACTCATAAAGTTTTGTTCGGCTGAAGCCGCACTTCAGGTTTCTGCCGTCAGAGCGCTCGAGAGCGCAGTGAGACAAAATGGCGACAGGAGCCGAGAAAGCGTATGTCGTGCTTGAAATGCACTCACATCAGTCAGTCATAACAGTGCAACGACACATCAGGACGAAGTTCAACAAAGATCCACCAACTGCTAACTCCATTCGGCGATGGTATGCGCAGTTTAAAGCTTCTGGATGCCTCTGTAAGGGGAAATCAACGGGTCGGCCTGCAGAGAGCGAAGAAACGGTTGAACGCGTCCGGGCAAGTTTCACGCGTAGCCCGCGAAAAATTGGCTCATGCCACAACTGGAGACCGACAGCGCCGACTTCATCTTTCAACAGGGTGGTGCTCCACCGCACTTCCATCATGATGTTCTGCATTTCTTAAACAGGAGATTGGAAAACCGATGGATCAGTCGTGGTGGAGATCATGATCAGCAATTCATGTCATGGCCTCCACGCTCTCCCGACTTAACCCCATGAGATTTCTTTCTGCGGGGTTATGTGAAAGATTCAGTGTTTAAACCACCTCTACCAAGAAACGTGCCAGAACTGCGAGCTCGCATCAACGATGCTTTCGAACTCATTGATGGGGACATGCTGCGCCGAGTGTGAGAGGAACTTGATTATCGGCTTGATGTCTGCCGAATCACTAAAGGGGCACATATCGAACATTTGTGAATGCCTAAAAAAACTTTGAGTTTTTGTATGTGTGTGCAAAGCATTTTGAAAATATCTCAAATAATAAAGTTATTGTAGAGCTGTGAAATCGCTTCAATCATTTGTAATAACCCTGTACTTTTGTGTTAGCAGAAGAGCCAACACCGTGTTACGAGTGGAGGCCGAAATTCACGCGTTTTAGCTCACGCAGGCTGGAGTCAGGAGGGAAGAACCATACTGACGTGAGGTCTGGAACATGACAAGGATTGAGATTTCAGAATGCGGACGTAATTAGTTTGATACTTAACTTCAAACCATTAATGATGAACGTCGCTCTTGACGGTACACGATTCACAATATCATCTGTTCAGAATACATTCTTGAAGTAATTATAGTAATTGAATATGGATCCTAGCTAGGTCGTAGCAAATGACGTGGCTGAAGGCTATGCTAAACTGTCGTCTCTGCAAATGAGAGCGTATGTAGACAGTGAACAATCGCCAGCAAAGTCGGCTGTACAACTGAGGCGAGTGCTAGGGAGTCTCTCTGGACTAGACCTTCGTTACAGGATCATTTAGTAATCGCGAAAGCGTTACGGAGATGATAGATAAACTCCAGTGGAAGACTCTGCAGGAGAGACGCTCAGTAGCTCGGTACGGGCTTTTGTCAAAGTTTCGAGAACATACCTTCACCGAAGAGTCAAGCAGTATATTGCTCCCTCCTACGTATATCTCGCGAAGAGACCATGAGGATAAAATCAGAGAGATTAGAGCCCACACAGAGGCATACCGACAATCCTTCTTTCCACGAACAATACGAGACTGGAATAGAAGGGAGAATCGATAGAGGTACTCAAGGTACCCTCCGCCACACACCGTCAGGTGGCTTGCGGAGTATGGATGTAGATGTAGATGTAGACCTGCGGTGTGGCGGCGCTCGGTCTGCAATCACTAATAGTGGCGACACGCGGGCCCGACGTATACTAACGGACGGCGGCCGATTTAAAGGCTACCACCTAGCAAGTGTGGTGTCTGGCGGTGACATTACATATACAATGGTTGTTTCATAATCACTTGCTTCATAAGCTCAACGTTTCATCCTCTTGTGCGGAGGATTTTTACGCACAAATGTTTGGGTGTATCAAATACATCCATTAGACCACGGCATAATAGCCCGAAAAGACGGAACAACTGGAGCATCTCCAACTGTGAAATCTTACATTTTACGGTCATCTGGGTAGCAAATGACGGTAAGAATCAATTGAGAAAGACGTGTGCGATCTAAATTATGATGGTGTTAGTTGAGGCTTACCCGACGGACTAGCTGTACAAATAGTTCT
Source organism: Schistocerca americana (assembly GCF_021461395.2). NCBI lineage: Eukaryota > Metazoa > Arthropoda > Insecta > Orthoptera > Acrididae > Schistocerca > Schistocerca americana. The sequence goes on along the minus strand of NC_060121.1, from coordinate 942,960,674 downwards.
TCGGCGAGACTTCGGATGTGACGAATTTTGCACGTTTCATCAGCGCAACCAACCGACAATTTCGTGTGCAAGGAACACAGTCCTGAGCTGTGGTTGAAACCTCCTATTTATGCCAGGCTAAGCAGAAATTGTGCAGGCGCCAAATTCGGTGGCCAACAGCGAAAATTTCATGATCAGTGGCGGGAAAGACAGCTACGCCACGTATCAGGCGATGAACCGAGAGCTTCAGTGCATGCGCAAGGTCCGGCAGGTGTCTTCCCGCTTCGATAAGGAAATCTTCACTACTCGCCACCGTATTTGGCGCCTTCACGCTCGCGATTTCTGCTGAATAGGAGGCTTCAATCACAACTCAGCAGTGAGTTCGTCGCATCTGAAAAAGTTCGCAGTTGCGTGGATGAAACATTGTGGGAATTTAGCGACAATATCTCACTCACGTCTCTCCCGAGAGCCATTTCGACCACATTATGGTTGTTCGGAGGGTTGTTTCGGGCAGCACTCAGAGACCTAAGAGAATTCGCAGGTACCTCGGGGGAGGTTATTACATAACGACAGGAAACGTTTTGAATGGCCAGCCTCAGCCAGGTTCAAATGAGGGAGAGACAAAAATCTATGAAGCGGGAAAGAAATCTTCTTTACTGCGTCTAGTGAGAATACTCATACGCCTGCGTACATCTACAAGGTATCCCTGGATGAATGGTCGATATCAAGGGATATAAGGAACTATCATTCGAAGCAAGAATATCCAGTAAACATGGTCTCTAATCGGACAGCGCGGGTAGAGGATTTTTTGCAGCGAGCGAACATTCAATGAATGGACTGGCCTTCTCGTTTCCCTAACTCCCATCGAGTACGTAAGGCACCCGTTAGGGACACATATTGCAGCACGGCCACATGGACCAACGAGAATCCAGAGGATGTTAACCGCACCGGTGGAGCAATGGTACGCCCCACCACTAGAACTTTCCAACGTTGTGGCCACCATGGGAGCACACTGCAGAGCACGTATTCCCGTTCGTGTTGATCACAGATTCTATTAAGAACCCCGTCCTGCCATTTTTCGTGTCCAGAAGGCAAACATTAACCACGGTGACTTCAGTATAATTACGGTTTTTGAAATAAAGTGTCATTTCTGTTGATACCATTGCATATTTCTTTCATTTACCTTCTGTACTACGCTGTAGCAGCTATTTCTATGTACGGTCCAAGTTTCATCGAGCTATGCTTCTTTGCAGTGACACATCATTCGAAAACTGTTTTCGTACTTAATCGAACATTAATGAATCTTTCTGCCAATTTATGGACAGTGATGATGATGATGAGGTCCCATACTCCGAGGAGCGTAGGGGACGATGCGGGAGACCCGCACAGCTGTACTGCGCAAAGCCCTAGCGGAGGTGGTTTGCCATTGCCTTCCTCCGACCCTAATGGGGATTAATGATGATGATGAAGACGACACAACAACACCCAGTCATCTCGAGGCAGGGAAACTCCCTCACGCCGCGGGGAATCGAACCCGGGACCCCGTGCGCGGGAAGCTACCGCAAGACCACGACAGTACGTAACAATTTCAAGTTCAACTGCGAGCTCCAGTACCAATCGTAGATCGTCTACAGATTTTCCTGCATTTCCATTATAAATTTTGGGCATATTGTGTTTCCTGTGTACTCGTGTAACAGCATCCTCCGTGTATAGTCTCGGGAGTGTTTCTGACGTCATCTATCAGCCCATCTGACGTTATGTATCAGCTCACTTATATACATCGTAAACAGTGAGGACTTCATAAAACTCTAGAAATTAGTTTCGCATCTGCCGATTTCGTCCAGCCGAGGTCCTGGACGCCCCCGCGTCACCAGCTGTTGTAGAGAAGAGTGGAGAAGAGCTATTAGCCTCCGCCTCTCAGCGACAGCTGCGGACGTGACTTTCTCCCCTTTGTCTCGGTAGCCGCTTCCTGCAAAACAACAATAATCACGTACTCACAGTTAAGCGTCTCTCTTTGTGCGCCACTTTCGCACTGGCCTTCAAACCCGCGCTGCTGCATAAGCGACTGAAATTCTCCCAGAGAGAAACCACACGGGTGTTTCTAACAAGCACAATGAACGGCCCTGCCACCTGTGCAGACGGAATACCGTGACCTCGCTTTAAAAACAATCAGCAGCGTTTTTTTTTTTCCAGCACCGTGACGAACTGGCTGTTCAAATTTTGAGAAAATGAATGCCAGTCAGTTCAAATGAGAAATCGTGCGAACTGTGCGCTGTCAGATCACGATATAATCCAGCACTTTTCTCGTGATCGTGCAAACCACCTGTTGAGAGAAAACAGTACGCTGATACCTCTGATCTGAACAAAGTAAGAGCATATGGACTATCATACCAATTGTGTGATTGGATTGAAGAGTTTCTAGATAACAGAACGCAGCACGTCATTCTCAATGGAGAGAAGTCTTCCGAAGTAAGAGTGATTTCAGGTGTGCCGCAGGGGAGTGTCGTAGGACCGTTGCTATTCACAATATATTTAAATGACCTTGTGGATAACATCGGAAGTTCACTGAGGCTTTTTGCGGATGATGCTGTGGTATATCGAGAGGTTGCAACAATGGAAAATTGTACTGAAATGCAGGAAGATCTGCAGCGAATTGACGCATGGTGCAGGGAATGGTAACTGAATCTCAATGTAGACAAGTGTAATGTGCTGCGAATACATAGAAAGAAAGATCCTTTATCATTTAACTACAATATAGCAGGTCAGCAACTCGAAGCAGTTAATTCCATAAATTATCTGGGAGTAGGCATTAGGAGTGATTTAAAATGGAATGATCCTATAAAGTTGATCGTGTTCGCCCACTGCTTGAATACTGCTCAGCAGTGTGGGATCCGTACCAGATAGGGTTGATAGAAGAGATAAAGAACATCCAACGGAGAGCAGCGCGCTTCGTTACAGGATCATTTAGTAATCGCGAAAGCGTTACGGAGATAATAGATAAACTCCAGTGGAAGACTCTGCAGGAGAGACGCTCAGTAGCTCGGTACGGGCTTTTGTTGAAGTTTCGAGAACATACCTTCGCCGAGGAGTCAAGCAGTATATTGCTCTCTCCAACGCATATCTCGCGAAGAGACCATGAGGATAAAATCAGAGAGATTAGAGCCCACACAGAGGCATACCGACAATCCTTCTTTCCACGAACAATACGAGACTGGAATAGAAGGGAGAACCGATAGAGGTACTCAAGGTACCCTCCGCCACACACCGTCAGGTGGCTTGGGGAGTATGGATGTAGATGTAGATGTAGATCTGCTGTGCTCATTGTAATGCGGTGGATCAAACGCGCAAAGATACCCACCGAAGAGAGACTCCGTCCAACGCCAGTGCTACCACCATTTCCGTCCAACGCCAGTGCTACCACCATTTCAGCATACCGCTCTCTTCCCTGACTTGCGTTGCCAACTAGTGCACCACACACCAAGTGTACGTATCATATGAATAGTGCGGTATTCTTCACATACTGCAATGACAATTTTTCAAAACAACAATAAACGCTAGTTGTTGATTTCAGTGTGACTTGTGGAAACAGCACCTCTGCCAACGGACGAGATCTTCGACGCCACAAGAAAAAAAAATGCTAAGCGTAGGTGTTGCTGTCTCGTCGGCATCTATGCTAGATTATTGCTGTACAGCTTGTTTACAACCAGATCTCTGTAGAACGTGCGCCAAACCTTGGAATATTTCGAACCAATATTAGAAAGACTGTACACTATGTACAGGGTGCTTATAAACGCATATCGGGGTTTTAACGCTTTATAATATTTATTACATTAAACTTACAGTTATAAATGATATCTTAAATGAAAGAGCAACTCAAACAGTTGTGTTTGGCACCAGTGGGCATGCGCAGCGCGCAATGTTTCAGCCGCAATCCGCTAGATTGGTTGAACTTCACTGTACCCAAGCGCTGGATAGGCCGCAAAGGGGCCCAATGAAAAGGCTTGCTTTGCAAGGCCTCCACGTTCACCCGACCTAGCGCCATGCCATTTTTTCCTTTGGGGTTTCATCGAGGATCGAGTGTACGTGCCTCCGCTACCAGTAGACCTCCCTAAATTAAGAAACCGGATTGAAGCAGCTGTTGCTACAATCACTGAAGACACACTTATAAAGGTTTGGGAAGAACTCGGCTATATAATTGAAGTGTGCCGTGTGACAAATGGTGCTCACATTAAACATTTATAAGGTTCTTAGTAAAACTGTTTGAGTTGCTATTTCATTTGACATATCATTTATAACTGTAAGTTTAATATAATAAATATTATAAAGCGTTAAAATCCCGGTATTCATTTATAAACAACCTGTATTAAAAGACGAGAAACTAATGGCCGGGCATGAGTATCTCAGGAGATGCGAGACTCTGAATGAGCAATGTGCGCGAGGTTCGTCTCTGTAAACTACTTACTTTCGTAGTAAACTGTAGTTGCCGCACCGATGTCAGTAGCGCTACAATGACAACAAAATACAGAATCGTTTGTGTCATGTTTACGATTGAGGTCATCGCCCTTTACAGTTAGCGACCGATTATCAACGATGAAACGTCACTCATCACAGGGATAAGCAGGCGTGCGTGTTATGTATGGCGCAGCAAGCTTCAGTGCGCAGAAATCCGAACGAATTATACAGAAAGGTTCTGCAACAGGGGTCGAGCTACCTGCAAATTTTTTGTGAGCTTGGATAAAAAAAAGCTGCAGGCGATGCCGTGCTGTTGGCAAAGGCATTCGCGTCGGTCGTCTGCTGCCACAGCCTATTAACGCCGAATTTCGCCGCACTGTCTTACGGATACGTTCGTCGTAAGTTCTACATCGATTGCTGCGGTTACTTCAAGCAGTGCTGCTTGTCTGTTACCACTGACAATTCCACTCAAGCGGCGCTGCTCTCGGTCGTTACGTGAAGCCTGTCGGCCACTTCGTTGTTCCTGCGTGAAATCTGGTATTTTCGGCACACTCTTACCACAGTAAATCTAGGAATAATTAATTCCATAACGATTTCCAAAATGGAATGTTCTGTGTCTATCTCCACTTCCGTTCCGCGTTCAAAGTCTGTTAAATCCTGTCGTGAGGCCATAAACACGTCGGAAACCTTTTCATATGAATCAGCTGAGTACAAATGACAGCCTCGACAATGCTCTGCCCCTTTTATACCTCATGTACGCCATACTGCGGCCGTTTGTATGCGCATATGGTCGTCGCCAGTGGAATGTGCAAGTGGTCGTCTAATGAGAAACTATATATTGCCTTCCCCCACCATTATTCCTTATATCAAAGTACTCAGTTTATCACTGCTGTCTGTACAATTCTCACTGTTACAGTTTACGGACACCCTGCGTACGAGCGCGTATTTGTCATTTTGAAGCTACTACACTACTGGCCATTAAAATTGCTACAACAAGAAGATATGCAGATGATAAACGGGTATTCATTGGACAAATATATTATACTAGAACTGACATGTGATTACATTTTCATGTAATTTGGGTGCATAGATCCTGGGAAATCAGTACCCAGAACAACCCCCTCTGACCGTAATAACGGCCTTGATAAGCCTGGGCATTGAGACAAACAGAGTGTGAATGGCGTGTACAGCTACAGATGCCCATGCAGCTTCAACACGATACCACAGTTCATTAAGAGTAGTGAGTGGCGTATTGTGATGAGGCAGTTGCTCGGCCACCATTGACCAGACGTTTTCAGTTGGTAGGAGATATGGAGAATGTGCTGGCCGGGCAGCAGTCGAACATTTTCTATATCCACAAAGGCCCGTACAGGACATGCAACATGCGGTCGTTCTTTATCCTGCAGAAATGTAGGGCTTCGCAGGGATCGAATGAAGGGTAGAGCCACGGGTCGCAACACATCTGAAATGTAACGTCCACTGTTCAAAGTGCCGTCAATGCGAACAAGATGTGACCGAGACGTGTAACCAATGGCACCCCATACCATCTCGCCGCGTGATACGCCAGTATGGCGATGACGAATACACCCTTCCAATGTGCGTTCACCGCGATGTCCCCAAACACGGATGCGACTATCATGATGCTGTAAACAGAACCTGGATTCATCCGAAAAAATGACGTTTTGCCATTCGTGGACCCAGGTTCGTCGTTGAATACACCATCATAGGCGCTCCTGTCTGTGATGCAGCGTCAAGGGTAACCGCAGCCATCGTCTCCGAGCCGATAGTCCATGCTGCTGCAAATGTCTTCGAACTGTTCGTGCAGATGGTTGTTGCCTTGCAAGCGTCCCCATCTGTTGACTCAGGGATCGAGACGTGGTTGCACGATCCGTTACAGCCATGCGGATAAGATACCTGTCATCTCGACTGCTAGTGATAAGAGGCCGTTGGGATCTAGCACGGCGTTCCGTATTACCCTCCTGAACCTACCGATTTCATATTCTGCTATCCGTCATTGGATCTCGACCAACGCGAGCAGCAATGTCGCGATACAATAATCCGCAATCGAGTTATTAAAAGGATTTTTTGTTTTGTTTTTGTCGAAAAGTAAAATGTTAATCTAAAAACTTGCTTCAGAAACGGACGTACTTTTACTTCACTTAATTAAAACTACTTTCTCTAGAGTCACAGTAGATGACACGAAATTCCACATAATGGACGCAGGCACGCTAGATACACATCCGATGAAGCCCGAAGTGTACGCTGCGGTGCTACACTGTACTCGTATGATGTCTCGGGACTGGGACGTGTACTCTGTAGCGCATGGTTCTCTAGAAGAGCTCAATTCCTTGAAGTCGTAGATTCTGACAGTCTGTAGTCTAGCTTACCACCAGTTGCTGCTCTTGTTGCAATGCTAGCCGCCATCCCTCCCGCCATCCCTCCCTCTTCACTTAACTGAAGAACGCAAGTACTCACTTGTCTTTGGAAGATGAAAATAAAATAACTCCATGCTGAAGCCCAGACGATATGACGCTGACCGACTGCCGTAATATCCTCTACCACAGGGGTTCCCAACAAAATTTTCTCAAGGACCCCCTCATCTAGCATGATTGGTACCTTATCATATCACAGTATCAAGGACCTAAAAAAGCCAAATTAAGAGGCTTTTTATAAGTTTTCTATTTTTGGTACTTAGAAAAAACATTGACATATTGAAAAAATATTGAGCTTAAAACTTTTTCAATTTAGCCATCATTAACTATGCGAACTGTAGCTTCCTCGAAAAACAACGCTTTACAAACACTACTGTTTTAATACAGAATATTGAATGCGTAAACAACACGGTCTGTGAAAGCACTGGAATTAAATTAACAATGGCCGATTCTCGTCTGAAATGCGAGTTTCTGTGCAAAGTGACTTTCAGTTGTGAGCTGCAAAGAGGCAGTCTAACGGCATACAGCAGAACTATTTGCCTCTATCTAATTCTAGATTTGCTCTAGAGTGTGCTAGTGTCAGTTGGCTCTAGGAAGACGCTAGACGCAGAAGTTAGCGTTCGCTAAAGCTCTGCTCATGCAGGAAGCGGCCAAAACAAAAAATCTGTTGTCATACGAAATATATTTCATATATTTTAAATTCTAATAGCATCTTGCGGACCCCTCTGGCATAGCTCGCGGACCCCTGGGGGTCCGCGGACCACCTGTTGGGAACCACTGGTCTACCAAACTGCGTCATTTGGATGCTGCTTGGTAAGGCATGGGTTAAGCACACAGCTCTCTCTAGGCCTTCTCAACTCGCCTCTCTAGAGCACCTCGTTCCAGACCTACCGCCACGGGACACCCTGGCAGCAAAAGGAAATTGAGCTAGAATCTTCCACATGACGAACTGTAAAAGGTGAAATTCACGCTTAAATGCCAAAGTTATACACGAGCAAGCACGAACTGCTCAAGCAAGCGTCTTATAGCGAGATTACTCAGTCAGGACGGGCTCAGTTACACGGAAGTTTCCAGTTTCTGAGCCATGCGGATCGAATGATCGCCGCCTACAGCGTCTCATGTGGCAGGCCTTGGAGGAGTGTCCGAGGACGCAAAACGGCAGTAAGTTGCGAGGCGGGCAGCAGAAGCACGTGGCCAGCAGTAGGTCGCACGCTTTCTACTGCCGTGTCATAACTCGGCTCGACACAGATGCCGCACTTCTCAGCCCGCAGCGGACCGCACACCACCTGCACAAACGCCGATGCGTAACATCTGACCGATCTGTCTTCAGCCGAGGATGAGTGCCGGACAGTCGTGGGAACCCGTATCTCTGGGCGGAGAGTGAACGTGGAAATGGCCGCACCGCACACTCTAAGGGGGGGACATAGATGAAAAACACACACTATTTCAAAAATGGACCAAATCCACAGTTTTGGAGGTATGACAATGAAATTTTGTACCACGCTTTACATGAAAGTAACACATTTACATATAAAATCCTTTGATTATGTATATTCAACTTTTTTTGATGAAATTTGAAGTTTTATTTTCAAAAAAATAACATGTTCCTTTTTCTCAGAAAGTATTCAAGATATTTCTACAAAAATTTCTCTGTTTCATCTCTTTATATGTTGTAAGCTTCTCACATGAGATTTTTGGAATAGGTCAAATAGGAGACTTTTCATAATTTTTAATTATAATTCCACAAGTACAATTTTAAATTCATGCAAAATTCACTTTGCCCCATATCTCAGCTTCCGATCAGAATTTCAAAATTTGCTCTTGAGACAACGTTTATTAGGTTTACAGAAATATGTGTACAAAATTTCATAACTCTAGCATTCATAGTATCTGAGGAAAAGGTATATAAACTTTAAAAACTAACTTTTCAGGAAACACAATTTAAAGTTCAACCTAACTTTTTCCTTATGTCACTTCTTCAGAAGGCACCACATTCGTATTCTGAGTCGTCTCCCTTCAGGGCTTCTCTTCTGGTTTCTTGTCTGTCTTCTTTCCTTTACCAGGTCTTCAACTGACTTTTCAGCTGCAGAGACGCGCTGTAAATCTATTTTTCTCAGGATGTCTTGAGTAAAATTTCCTATCTTGAAGCCCATTCTTTCCAATATTTTCATCCTCCCGACGTTCCCATTATTAAATACAATAACTGCATCATAAGTAGCAATTCTGACAACTGTAGCAGAGAGCAAATGTGTTTTTAGGGCATCGTTTCCATGTGAGTGAATTTAGAGACTCATTGGGATTTTGAGTTTTGCCATGAACACACTTTTTGAGAAGTGCAGGATCGGCCAAAAATGATCTATAAAACCACAGAGTATGTGTCACGGCCTTCTAGATGTATCCCGCACACGTTTGGTTGAAAGTAAGACACAGAATCGTTGTTCACTGAGCTGGAATTGAAGTGCTGCTTCAAAACATGGGCGTGGCAGGGAGGCCGCGTCACACTTTTAATTAATTTTCAGGCACTTCGGATGCGATTTCAACATTGAAACTTTGGGAACTTATTGCCGATGAGTTGTACTAACAAATAAAAAATAAATCGAAAATTAACAGTCGGCCGCGGTGGTCTCGCGGTTCTAGGCGCGCAGTCCGGAACCGTGCGACTGCTACGGTCGCAGGTTCGAATCCTGCCTCGGGCATGGATGTGTGTGATGTCCTTAGGTTAGTTAGGTTTAAGTAGTTCTAAGTTCTAGGGGACTGATGACCACAGGAGTTGAGTCCCATAGTGCTCAGAGCCATTTCAACCAATTGAAAATTGACATTTTTGGTCAATTTCATCAACGTGCCCCCTTAAGTCATCCTAACACCCGCGAAAATTTTCGTGGACGAGGATACGGCCGACTTTTGCGACATCGGGACGTGGAATTTCACGTTTCACAGCATTCTGTAACGTGAATGAATGATTATTGCAAGTCAGATCTTTGTTTCATGGAGATGAATGTTGCCAGTGAGATGCAAGACTGCGTTATATTTCGCAAACAGAACTTGGGAGACGCCATATTGAATTTCGATGCTTTCAGCTGAAGCCCAAATTTGATGTTTTGCACAGTAACTTATATCATTTGAAAATATCCTTTTTCAAACCACCAGCGCATTGACGATCTCTCGAAAACGCGCCTTTTTTTAGTATGATTAGTAGTAACATGAGGGGAGTTCAACAAGTAATAAAACAGTTTTTATTCTGAAAGCGTGTACATCTACATCTACGTGGTTACGCTGCTATTCACAATAAAGTGCCTGGCAGAGGGTTCAATGAACCACCTTCAAGCTGTCTCTCTACCGTTCCACTCTCGAACGGCATGCGGGAAAAACGAGCACTCGAATTTTTCCGTGCGAGCCCTGATTTCTCTTATTTTATCGTGATGATCACTTCTCCCTATGTAGGTGGGTGTCAACAGGATGTTTTCGCAATCGGAGGAGAAAACTGGTGATTGAAATTTCATGAGAAGACCCCGTCGCAACGAAAAACACCTTTGTTCTAATGATTGCTACTCCAATTCACGTATCATGTCTGTGACACTATCTCCCCTATTTCACGATAATACAAAACGAGCTGCCCTTCTTTGTAATTTTTCGATGTCATCCGTCAGTCCCACCTGATGCGGATCCCACACCGCACATCAATACTCCAGAATAGTGCGGACAAGCGTGGTATAAGCATTCTCTTAAGTAGACCAGTTGCACCTTCTAAGTATTCTACCAACGAATCGCAGTCTTTGGTTTGCTCTACCCACAATATTATCTATGTGATCGTTCCAATTTAGGTTATTTATAATTGTAATCCCTAAGTATTTAGTTGAATTTACAGCCTTGAGATTTGTGTGACTTATCGCGTAATCGAAATTTAGCTGATTTCTTTTAGTACTCACGTGAATAACTTCACATTTTCTTTATTCAGGGTCAATTGCCACTTTTCACACCATACAGATATCTTATCCAAATCATTTTGCAAGTCGTTTTGATCATCTGATGATTTACAAGACGGTAAATGACAGCATAACCTGCAAACAATCTAAGACGGCTACTCAGATTGTCTCCTATGTCATTAATATAGATCACGAACAACAGAAAGCCTGTAACACTTCCTTGGGGAACGCCGGATATTACTTTGTTTTACTCGATGACTTTCCGTCTATTAATACGAACTGTGACCTTTATGACAGCAAATCACGAATCCAGTCGCACAGCTGAGGCGATGTCCCATGGGCACGCAGTTTGGTTAGAAGACGCTTGTGAGGAACGTGTCGAAAGCCTTCTGGAAATCTAAAATGGAATCAATTTGACATCCCCTGTCGATAGCACTTCTTACTTCATGAGTATAAAGAGCTAGTTGTCTTTCAGAAGAACGATATTTTCTGACAGTTTGGTTTTGTTCAGGATTCCAGTACACCGCATTATTCCCCACTCTTTTGGTTATAAAACCCTATTTTTCGACGTAATCTCCGTTCAATGCGACGCCATTACGCCACCTTACCGGGAAGGCTGTATGCCCGCGTTGTACCACTCTACTAGTCGACGTCGGAGACAAGACCTTGCTGTGTAAATACCCTCCCCGTCATACGCGTACTGATTCCCGAAGAGTGCATTCTTCATTGCGTCAAACAGATGTAAGGTGCCAGATCCGGGCTGTTTCGTGGATAAGGAAGAACAGTCCAAATCGCGTTGTGAGCGAAGAGACATTAATCTGAATTTTTGTGGCGACGAACACGATTAAGTCAGAATGCTACACCGCCGGAGTCACAGTTGTGGGCAGCAGGCGGGCAAGCAGGACATCGGCCAGGTTTGCGAGACCTTGTTGCGATGATGACAAACGCCACACCCGACGACCCTCCGAGCTTTAGTTCACTGCCAGATCTCCGTAGACATTCGGCAAGCTCCTACGAATCTCTGCGATGCTCTGGTTTCCCGCCAAAAGAAACTGAATAACAGCCCTCTGCTTGGAAAGCAACTCAGTTACAGATGCCATTTTAAAGGCTACGTACATCGCCGCCTCCTGCGGAACTTCATAAAACTATATGAGCAAAAGCGGAAATATTCCACGAGGCCCCTCAAAAAATTCCACATTTTTCCAATCGAAATCGGCTGAGGAAAAAAATGTGTTGCACTACCTAGTGGACGCCCCTTGTAAAATGTCGGAAACGTAGAGATCAAAGAATGTTCTTATTTGATTGCTTTCGTATGCCCGATAAGTACGCCATTTCAAGGCAATGTACATTGAACATTTTCCAAAAGCGCGTCGTTCTTGCTACGATTTGTTATAATTAGATGTCAATTTATGGCATATAGTCCGCCCCCGGTAGCTGAGTGGTCAGCGCGACAGAATGTCAATCTTAAGGGCCCCGGTTCGATTCCCGACTGGGTCGGAGATTTTCTCCGTTCAGGGATTGGGTGCTGTGTTGTCCTTATCATCATCATTTCATCCCCCTCGACGCGCAAGTCGCCGAAGTGGCGTCAAATCGAAAGACTTGCACCCGGCGAACGGTCTATCCGACGGGAGGCCCGGGCCCTAGTCACACGATGTTTGTTTATGGCATATACACAGTTAAAGCCTTTACGATATGTAAACGACGCCTGGTGTGTTTCACGATGAGAAGCACGTGCCGTGTGGAGGGCTTTAGCAGGTACGGCTTGCCAACCGGTGATAACACGTCTGACAAGGGAAGAATTTCCCCAAAAAGTCAGCGGTCTGCTCATCTGCCGTATGACTGTATTCTTACATGTAACGCATACAGCTCTATCACGATGCAATTCTCGAACGTTTTCGATAAATCGACCTTCAGAGCTTTACGAGTCTACCGAATACCACACAGAGCGTGAAACAAGCAGTTGCTGTTGCACCGCTGGTGTAAGTCTTGACTGGATCTAACGATAGATTCCACACTAAATGCTGCAGTCTCCCAAGAACAACGAAGAATAACGACCTCACTTCAATACCATTTTAACACCCATACGAATGTATCGATTCTATCTCGCCGTCCGCACCCGTTAGCTGAGAGGTCAGTCTGGCGGAATGCCATGCCAAGGGGCCCGGGTTCTCTTCCCGGCTGGGGCAGGAGATTTTCTACCCTCAGGGACTGGGTACTGTGTTGTTCTCATCATCATTTCATCCCTACCTCCGACTCGTAAGTCGCCCAATGTGGCGTCGAATGCAGTAAGTACTTGTCCTCAGCGGCCGAACTTCCCCGAATGGGGGACTCCCGGCCCACAATGCCGTACGCTCATTTCCATTTCTATCTCACCGAGATTGAACCCCGATGATTATTATTACTGTTCCTTTGAAATAAAGTGATTCATTGTAGCTGTACAACGTCTTGATAGCAACTTAAAAGAAATGAAGAGGCTCAAGTGGAGTACGGGCGGGCTTCTTGTCTCCCGGTTAGCCATTTACGCTAACGCGCTGATCGACGGTCGACGCTCTAGTATGGTATTCATTCAAGTTTGAACCCCGATTTCTCGAAGAAGCTTCTGAAGCGCATGGTACTAGAACAGCTTTTGTTACATCTAAGTATGCACTACAATTGTAAATATGAGCTAACTCGCTTTCCCAGTTGTGCGTGTGCTTTCCATGTGAGCCAACACGCAGCACGGGATGCCTCTGCTGCTGGGCCAGTGGCCGAGTATGGACACGTCCTGAGGGCGGGTTTTTGACCATTGGGAACTCCGGCGGTAGGCGGGTAGTCGAGCGCCTCCGGAGCAGAGAGGCGTCGGCCACCATGGAGAGCTGCACTGCTAAAATTGCGAGTTCGTAGCGTTTTTGTTTTCCATGTTGGTATTTACAGATCGTATTTTTTTATTTGTACTTCACAGTTGCTATCCGAGATAACGTACTATCATTTTGTCATTTGGAGATAATGAGTGCTGCTGTGGACGCTAGAAAATGGGGAGTCACGTGGAGAAATCGGACATACTCTTTTGCGTTTAAACGCATTAATTCACAATGATCCGCGTCAGTGAAATCGAGAACTGGCAAATGTGTTGAACTGTAATAATTCCACCATCGCGCGACATTTGCAGGCAATGGGATAGGTTCAAATATAGGGTGTATGGGTACTGCTTGTTATAAGCCAAACCCAAGAAGTCAGCGAGTGGCTATATGTGCATCTCTGCTTGTTTGTCATCAACTGGCTCGAGAACAACAACGACCATTTCTATTCATTATCATTACTGGGGACGAGAAATCGTGTTTTATGCTAACAAAAGAAAAAGAAGCCATCACTGGTGACATTTGTGGTTAACACCCGAGACGTCTTGCAGACGCAATCCAAGAAAAATCATCAGGAAGTCTGTGTGAAGTAATGCTACTCCACGACAACACCGGCTTCATTCTGCTAGACTGAAGAAAAACTCTATACAGGAGTTGGGTAGGGAAATCACACCCTGTCCACCGTACTCACCTGATCTTGCGCCTTCAGAATTTCAACTTTTCCGCTCTCTATGAACGTGATTCGACGAGTTTTCACCTCAAAACTACGTGATTTCTACAGTGTCACAATCGAGAAGTTACTGTAGAGTTGGCAGACTGTCGTAAATAGTGAAGGAGAATATATTATTGATGATTAAAATCTCTGTTATGCGAATGTGTTGTGTTTAATAAGCTTTTGGAAAAACGCTGCGAACTTTTGCATAATCCAATATATTTCGGCCTCCCACGTACGTCCCACAGAGTGACAGCGACGAATAAAAATCAGAAAAATTAGAGCTCGTGCGAAATAACAGGGCACGGGCACCTGGTAGTGGCAGGAATAATATCCTTCCCTAAATACCGTAAATTATAGATGCAAATGTATCTGGACACCACGGACCTTCTGGTTCACTAAACTCCATTTCCACGGGACATCCAGCCACACTGCCACAACCAGACATGAACGGCCAAACGAGTAACCAGGAAGTTTCGGTATTTAAGAAAGACTTCTTTCCACCAACGCCGCCCGGTGTGGCCGAGCGGTTCTAAGCGCTACAGTCAGGAACGGCGCGACCGCTACGGTCGCAGGTTCGAATCCTGCCTCGGGCATGGATGTGTGTGGTGTCCTTAGGTTAGTTAGGTTAAAGTAGTTCTAAGTTCTAGGGGACTGATGACCTCCGATGTTAAGTCCCATAGTGCTCAGAGCCATTTGAACCATTTTTTTTCCCACCAGAGCACGATTATCAGTTTGAGTGAGTATGTAAGGACGCCCTCGTGCAGGGGCGTCGTCAGTTGGCTCTGAGACGTGGCACCAGACTTCAGAATGCGTCGCTGCCACTAAGTTACCTTTGCTACTAATTTCAGTCAACGTAATCATCTGGTCATCTGAATACTGATGGAGAAAGTAATTAAGATGCTTTATACTACGTGAATATAAAAATAAGACGCGTGTACGTAATTCATACAAAATGTCATTACACCGGATTCGATGCACGTAATACTAGGGCTCAATTTCGAAAATTGAACAATTCGAATTCCTTTCCATATAACATCGTTTCTGACATAATGGGAATAGAAAGATTCCATAGTCCTCCACATTCATGGATGTAGTTTTCGCATCTAAACGTGTCACTGGCGTAACTGTTGCGTTACCACCGTTACTGTGAAAAAGCTATCTATACTCAAGTCGAGACACCAGTGACAGCTGAGTACGCAAAACTACGTGCGTAAGGTCTAGATGTATGGAAATCGGAAATCACTCTGTTTGTATGTTTCCAAAACTGAAACAGAACGTTTAAGTGATACTCTGACTATACGGAGTACATTGTTCATTTTCTTACCATACCCGTAACGCCACAACGTCGAAAATTAGAGGACAGAAGCAGACTACGCGTTTCCTCACATCAGTAAACCATCGTTCCTTTCAGTCAGTCCAGTGATCTTTCTTAAGGATAGGGAATTAAAATTGTCCAGTTTTATGTTAATAAACTAAATAAGATGTGTTGAAAGGTATTTTAGGGAGAGCGCAAATTGCAGAAAAACACGTGGAGAAAAGCAGTAAACATGGAAAAATCCCAGTGAAGCGGTTGCTTTTTACGGTAAAAGAAAGTATTAGCGACAGCAGAGACGGAGAAATGTGATAGAGCAAGCGTCCGCGGCAGGTGCGTTGTGTTGGCAGACCTGGCGCGCCGTATAAGGCGTCGGAGGCAGCGGCAGGGAACAGGGCCCGCGACCGGCGCAGCTTGCGTAACGCAGCCACATCTCCAGCAACGCCGCCTCCCCTCCCCCTCCTACCACCCACCTCTCCCATTTCTAAATGCTGCCATCCCACTCCGTACCCCGGCGCCTTCCCTTGTTGATCAACTGAGTGACTCGGCTCCGTCACTAATGACCCCCATCTCGACGAGATGCTGACCCCTGACCTTTCTCTCAGACACTTGCCCCTTTTTTTTACTTTCTTTCTTCATAGTTATTTCTTTATTTACCCCCGCCGATTATCCCGACAAAAATGTTGACTTCTTCCCTTCCGTTACAGCACAGTGTTCAAAATGATCGTCTTACCTACATAAATAAAAATGTAAATATTTGCTCGAAATCGTACATCTACGAACGTTCTTCACTGATTGCTCCGAATGTTGCTTCGAATAACAGAGTGGTTTTATATACCTGTTTTTACTATGTGAAGAAAAGTATCCGGACACTTACAACTTCGTGGCGCCCTCCACTGGTAATGCTGGAATTCAATAAAGTGCCCACCCTTAGCCTTGATGACAGCTTCCACTCTCGCAGGCATACATTCAGTAAGGTACTGGAAGGTTTCTTGGGGAATGGCAGCCCATTCTTCACTGGGTGCTGCGCTGAGGAGAGGTATCGATGTCGGTCGGCGAGGCCAGGCACGAAGTCGGCGTTCTAAAACATCCCGAAGGTGTTCTATAGGATTCAGGTCAGGACTCTGTGCAGGCCAGTCCATTCTATCTATCTACCTATAGCTTGCGCCTTGTCCCGCGGTTACGCAGGGTCGGCCATTGTTAATCGGGTTTGGCATGTTAATGGTAAGGGGTGGCCGGATGCCCTTCCTGCCGCCTCCCTGGACCCCCCCCCCCCCCCCAGGACGGTATTAGTGTACCCCAACCGTCTGTGTCTAGTGTAAATCGTGAAAGAGTGCGAGCGTGTTTTCAAATGTCTGCGACGCGTGTAACTGAGGCGGTTCGTGGGGACCAGCCCAGTATTCACCTAGCGGGATGTGGAAAACCGCCTAAAAACCACATCCAGGCTGGCCAGCACACCGGCCCTCGTCGTTAATGCGCCGGGCGGCTACCCTGGCGGGTGTGCAGGCCAGTCCATTACAGGGATGTTATTGTCGTGTAACCACGAACAGGTCCTCGATCGTGTTGAAAGACGCAATCGCCATCCCGAAACTGCTCTTCAACAGTGGCAAGCAAGAAGGTGCTTAAAACATCAATGTAGGCCTGCTCTGTGATAGTGCCACGCAAAACAACAAAGGGTGCAAGCCCCCTTCTTGAGAAACACGACCACACAATAACATCAATGCCTCGTCCATTGTTTACACTCCTTACACCAAGCGAGGCGTCGTTTGGCATTTAACGGCGTGATGTGTGGCATATGAGCAGCCGCTCGACCATGAAATTCAAGTGGATCCTGATGCAGTTTGGAACTCCTGTGTGATGGTCTGGATAGATGTCTGCCTATTACACATTACGACCGTCTTGCATTGTCGGCGGTCTCTGTCAGTCAACAGACGAAGTCGGCCTGTACGCTTTTGTGCTGTACGTGTCCCTTCACGTTTCCATTTCACTATCACAACGGAAACAGTGGACCTAGGGATGTTTAGGAGTGTTCTGCAGAGCGCCCCATTACGCTCTCTCACGATGTCTAATGACTAATGAGGTCGCTGATAGGGTTTTGGGGGTGTCCGGATACTTTTGACCACATAGTGTATAATATATAAATAAATGTTTAGTTTAGAAAGGGGAAACGTTACTGCGATAGTTCTTGACCGATTTACTTCAATTTTTTAGACAATACTGTAACGAACATTCAGATGCCCCCAGGCTGTATGGTTGGAATGAGGGGGAGGAGATGGACAGAGAAAGGAGGGAAGAGGTAATGGACAGAAGGCGGGAGAGAGGGAGCAAGAAGAGATGGAGAGAGGGGGGGGGGTGTAGAAGAAGAGGAATAGACAAAGCAAGGAGGAGGTGATGGACAGAGAGAGAGGGTCAAGAGGAGATGGAGAGGGAAGGGAGAGGAAGTGATGGACAGAGACGAGGGGAAGGAGCAGAAGATGGACAAAGAGGATGGGGGAGGCGAGGTGAAGAGCTATAGGATGGACACGGTGATTAGGACATGTATCCAACTCCCATACATCAGAAACATGTCTACTCCCTTTTCTTTCTTTCCCATTTAACCAGGCAGCTACAGCAACGCGAGGCCGGGAACAGCTAGTTTTGAATAAAATCTTTTGGGTATTACGCCGCATCATCTTGAAACTGAAAAAAAGCTATAAAAACCTACGTTCGAGCGTCTTGGCAGCGGTCCTTTCCAAAGCGATTAAACCGCTGGTTTCTTGGGGTGGTCTCTCCTACATATCGTCCTATTTAGGTTGTCATATGACAATCATAGCCGCTATACTGGAACGTCACTGAATACTTCAGAGTTAAGGGGAGTGTGGAGGAACGGTTGTGCGGAAGGCTACTGCCTGCGCTACAGTAGCAACCGATTCGCAGCAAACAGCAAATCGATAGCTCGTACCAAAAGGCTGCGTTTGCCATCAGAATACATATCTTGTGGTCACTTGTTTACGCTCGTGAACTTGGGGCTAGTGGAGCGGTAGGGTGGCGAACACACGCGGCCCGCTGATCGCTGACTGCCAGCCGTCGGCAGCTTGTAGCCGTCCTCCCTCCCCATGCTGTTGAGGCGTTTAGTTATTTCAGTAGTCCCTTTTATTTCACACTGCTGCATCGATGGTTGCCCGACAAGCATATGGATTGCTACGAAACTGATGGCTAGTCTAGAGACCAGGTGCCGGTCTGCTATTGCTGTGTTGTCCCAAGAAAACAGTTAACCGATTTTTTTGCTTTATTAGAGCCCTCCGATGTTGCCAGTAATGGTCGACGCCAGTTGTGGAACTGTTAATAGCAAACGCGATTGCGACTAATAAATAAGAGAGAATAACTTTAGCAACTGTAATCGCTGAAGCTTTTGCCATTCGATGCTGAAACTAAATATAGAGTAGGAGCGTTATACACCAGAGGTAAAAACGATGCTTTTACACTCTCCGACAAAGATTACTCGCTAGCACAAAGTACACACTGAGCTTGAAAGACTGAACATTTAAATTTACAAAATTCTGAAGCGTGCGAAAGTAACTGCACTGCAACTATCGACGACCTGGTTACTCAGTGGCCGGCTGGTGTGGCCGTGCGGTTCTAGGCGCTTCAGTCTGGAACCGCGTGACCGCTACGGTCGCAGGTTCGAATGCTGCCTCGGGCATGGATGTGTGTGATGTCCTTAGGTTAGTTAGGTTTAATTAGTTCTAAGTTCTAGGCGACTGATGACCTCAGAAGTTGAGTCGCATAGTGCTCAGAGCCATTTTCGTTACTCAATGTCTTAGCGATAGGGTAGAATAGTAAGTAACGTTGTAATCCGCGTGAATGTAAGTGGAATTAGTGATGGATTACGGAAAGGCAGCCGGCCGTTGTGGCCGAGCGGTTCTAGGCGCTTCCATTCCGGAACCGCGCTGCTGCTACTGTCGCAGGTTCGAATCCTGCTTTGGTCAGGTTAGTTAGGTTTAAGTAGTTCTAAGTCTAGGGGACTGATGACCCAGATGTTAAGTCCCATAGTGCTTAGAGCCATTTGAACCATTTTTTGAACGGAAAGACATGTGGCAAGAAGAAATACCCGCCCCACGCATTTGTAGGAGACCATAATCAAGCTGAGGAGAAAAACGAGACGTTTGAATCGGACTGTCAGCATGCATCTCACCTACGGATTCACTTCATTCTCGGAAGAGTCGAGACGTATGCATGACGTAATAGGAGGGAGGCTCCGCTGGAAATGGTGATCCCGAACCCCCACAGCGTAAGTTCCTTACGTGAAGGACAATAAAAATATTACGTCGTTACACTGGCTTCATTTCTACTTTGGCTGCGAGCCAGTGCAGGTTACATGACGTCTTTCTGCCTCGCACCCTAGCTCTAGTCCACGCGCATCGATAAGTGATGCATTATTGCATTACACACATGCTGATAGGATCACACATTCGTGTTACCATCGTACTGACGGATTTTTGACAGAGACACTATCATCACCAGTATTATCGGACATAAAAAATATGACCGTTTGTTTCTCTAGTGGCATATAACGATGAAAATATAATGTTCTTGAGGTGGGCCGTCGAAGCTTGTGTCAACTTAACGTGAACATCTGCGTATGTGATTTCCGTAGTCCCTATATTGCGTGTTGGTTAGCTGATACCCTTATGGTACCAGCGATTTGAACACTGCAGTGTTTCCTGACTAAGTAAGCTCTGCCGGTGTAATAACTTGTGATAATCTTCTCGTGTTTGCAGCCGGATCTTCGGGTCAGGTTGACACATTATTCCAATGATCCACCTGACAATCATCTTCAGGTGAGAAGCTGCTGTTACAAAGTCTCGTCGAATAGGTGGACCGCCGAAACCTGTGTCACGCCAACGTGAACATCCTGTAGCAAATCTGTGAAGGCTACCACACTGCAAGGCTTTGCTGGACATGGTCCGCTGCCTTCGTCTGACCTTTTAACATGCTTCGCTAACAGTTGCACGGGAATCTATTTTTAACGAGGCCTCTGACGTACGGCGCAACTTAGCAGATTTCACATCAACAAACCATTGTAAGGGATGAAAGAAAGGATAAATGATCCAGAAAAAATGTCAGGATTAATATACTAAAGCTCGGAATCTGTCGTCTGTCGTTTACCCTCCCACTCACTGTTGTTGTTGTGTGGTCTTCAGTCCTGAGACTGGTTTGATGCAGCTCTCCATGCTACTCTATCCTGTGCAAGCTTCTTCATCTCCCAGTACCTACTGCAACCTACATCCTTCTGAATCTGCTTAGTGTATTCATCTCTTGGTCTCCCTCTACGATTTTTACCCTCCATGCTGCCCTCGAATGCTAAATTTGTGATCCCTTGATGCCTCAAAACATGTCCTACCAACCGATCCCTTCTTCTAGTCAAGTTGTGCCACAAATTTCTCTTCTCCCCAATCCTATTCAATACCTCCTCATTAGTTACGTGATCTACCCAACTTATCTTCAGCATTCTTCTGTAGCACCACATTTCGAAAGCTTCTATTCTCTTCTTGTCCAAACTGGTTATCGTCCATGTTTCACTTCCATACATGGCTACACTCCATACAAATACTTTCAGAAACGACTTCCTGACACTTAAATCTATACTCGATGTTAACAAACCCACTCACTGAAGAACTGCAAAATTTTGGAGAATCCATAACTGGTCCATTTGGTAAACAGACACAAGTATATATTCCATAAATAAACTACACCTAGACGGTTCACGATTAACGGAGGCTTTTCCGTTATGGACTGGTAAAGCAGGCACACCTTGGCTTAGAGCAGGAGGGGCCTAGCACAGCGTGGAGTGCAGTTGATAGTCGGCAGTAAGCAGGAGGGCTCAGTCCCCCATGGCGAGGCCTGGTTCTTACGAGTTCTCCAGCCGGGGGCATAGCGGACGGATTTGCCTCTACAGTGGCGTGACTTGGGAAGAGCCACTGCCAGGCCAGCACAGCAAATGGCTCAAACGGCTCTGAGCACAATGGGACTTAACAGCTGAGGTCATCAGTCCCCTAGAACTTAGAACTACTCAAGACTAACCAACCTAAGGACATCACACACATCCATGCCCGAGGCAGGATTCGAACCTGCGACCGTAGCGGTCGCGCAGTTCCAGACTGAAGCGCCTGGAACCGCTCGGTCACTCCGGCCGACAGCACAGCAGTTGGGCAGTACATTCAAAGTTGCACTCGGTCACGCTGTGGTTCCTTCAGTGCTACCTGACCAGCTTACTTCGAGCGGATTGCGTCCGTGTTAGAATGGTGAGCATCTGCCTCACTACGTTCTTACAAGAAGTTATTCGGTTTGTCCCAGGCAGCCTACCAGTCTACATCATCATCAGTTCCAATCTGACTGAAGCGCCTAGAGCCGATCGGCCACACCGGCCGGGGCGTCACCGGATCTCAATATTACTAGGCCCTTGTGTTATAAGAGAAGAGTGCGTATCGCACTCCACCTCCATTATCGGTACCTGAACTTGCCACTGTTTTGCAGGAAGAACTGTGTGAGATTCCCTCGAAAGGCATACAGGACTGTGTTTGCCCACTCCGAGACGGCTGGCAGCTGTCTGAATGGCAACGGCTTTCCTACACCCTTTTAGGCATAGTCATCTATTGTGTTTAATGGTGTTTGCATATTTTTGTCGACCACCTACATGTGGTCCTCGACATGTTACCGGAGAACCAGTGGGAATTTGCTGTTATGTTTATGCCGTGTATCAATCTCCCGCTGATAATGGGAAACCTGCTAATAGTTAGCAGAATTCTTACAATTACAGCTGGCGTCTGTAATCTGTTCTGTCGTCAAGTTTCATTTTTAACCTTCGGCTGTTGCCTGCTCCGTACTGTTCGCGCCTGCACGTAGGCAACGCAATGAACACATTCACAAAGCGGGCTGCCGTTGCGCCTTCCCAGACAATTCGTGTCAATGAACTGCACGCACATATTGACTTCTGCCGCGCCACAGACGCTGTCCCTATCGAGAACTCGTAATGTGAGTTAAAAACTAAGAGAAGATGCTCTATCCACTGATGTGTTTTTTTGTTCTATTTATGTCTTATAGTTACTGCACTGTTGTCTTCTGAACACCCAGAGGTACTTAAAATAACACTGTACGCCCCCCCCCCCCCCAGCCCACATCTCGTGGTCGTGCGGTAGCGTTCTCGCTTCCCACGCCCGGGTTCCCGGGTTCGATTCCCGGCGTGGTCAGGGATTTTCTCTGCCTCGTGATGGCTGGGTGTTGTGTGCTGTCCTTAGGTTAGTTAGGTTTAAGTAGTTCTAAGTTCTAGGGGACTTATGACCACAGCAGTTGAGTCCCATAGTGCTCAGAGCCATTTGAACCATTTGAACCCCCCCCCCCCCCCCCTATGTTGGAAAACAAAACGATGGGAATTATTTTATTCATATTGTCATTCTGACTACGAGATAAGTTAAAATTATCATAGATTAACGTCTTTGAATCTGGAAAAAATGATAGTGAAAGTGTTAAGCGGTTTTGGTAAGCCACGGAAAAGCTAGGTGTGTACGGCAAAAGGACACGAACGCCAATCCTCACGAATGCGCATCCAATGTCTGACCTCTGCGCGTCTCTCTCAGTGAATCCTCTACCATCCATATTGATATTTGTAGTAGAGAAAGCACAAATGCCGGTTTATATTTACGTACAGCACGTTAAAGTAGTGTCAAATGAACGTACAAATTGTTCTAAATGATAGCGTTCCTTTAGGACCGCATATTAAATATAAATTTCTCTCAAAACTTACAGAGTTGATCTGGTCACGTAGCATCGGCCATCTGCAACACAATATAAAATACGAAGTTCAGTTATCAGATAACACTTATGATAGCAAGAACGTGCTAAATATTAGAGACAACTTTATAAATAAAATATACATCTACTTTCTAAAATTTGACATATTGCCGAAACTGAAGCATGTGCCCCTTTAAAAGTTTATATAATTTATTGCGTCAAAGATCGCTTAAAAATTACAATGTCCACACTACTGGATCCAACATTTGATTGGCATATTCAGATGTGATGATGGGTTAACGCCTACGTCAAGACACCTGACAATTCCATCATTTCGATCCATATTAAAAGAATATCTATTTTTTGCTTCAATAGCCAGAAATTTAATTCGATTCGTGTTTCAATGGTCATGTTCTCATTTAATACCGGTATTCTTGCTGCATCAAATTAGAATAAAAATCGAGATATCGTCGAAAACCCCATCAACTTCATCAGAAACAACAGATTGTCGGCAAGTTGACAGATACTGAGTCAATGTCTAAGATCATTGATCACCTAAAATGGACGACGAGCTGAAAGTGTGTATGCCGGCCACAGAACCCCACACTTCGTTTCTTGCCTAACCGCACCAGTTGTCACGAAGCAAAAGAAAATACTTTCTGACTCTGCGCCCACATCAGCGGATTACATCCAGATTTCTGGAGAAGAACAAAATAAACTGATTCGAAACCAGTGTAATGAAAAAGTGACAGTTGCGCTACATCGTTTTAAAAGTCGACTGTGATCCGCACACTGACATACTGACCATAAAATTGGTTTTATTTCATTCGTGCTTTACTCATACTTCCCGTTATCGTGTAAAATAACGCCATGAGATCCAACAGAAATCGGTAATTCACGCACATTACTTGCCAAATGTTTAAGTAAATGCAATTCGTTAAATCAGATGCCATAAACAATCAATGTCTCCTTAACAAAGCTGGAACCGTTTGTCAAGAAATGCCACTACGGTTGTTAAAAGACTCAATAAGCAAGTACTCATTGACTATAAACTGATATTAAAATTTGTAACGTAACATTTTTACAAACTTGGTATCTAAAGTGCCTCTCAGCATTTATGTTGCCACTCAGTGTAATACAGACAGGTACTTAAAATGCGACACGGTATTTCTCTCAACAAGACATAAAATATCGCGTTTCCAGAACGATTATCAGCACTTCTGGTGCTACAAGTGGTCTCCTTTGCGACAGTCATCGTACAACCATTAAGGCTTTCACGACGGATCCGCTATATGTACCGTTCTGGGTGCACTTGTTGCGTTAATTTACTGTTCTGTCGCAAACTCGGATATTCGTGAAGAATTATCGCGACAGCTGCAACCCAGAACAATTTATACATCTACAAGGTAACAGATAATGGATTTCACGTTTAAGCTGGCTATTTTCTGCACGGTTACACAGGGAAGATATAAAGCACACTAAATATTACTAGAGTACTAGGTGTTCTATTCCATTCTCGGGGACCGTGCGGTTCTAGGCGCTACAGTCTGGAGCCGAGCGACCGCTACGGTCGCAGGTTCGAATCCTGCCTCGGGCATGGATTTGTGTGATGTCCTTAGGTTAGTTAGGTTTAATTAGTTCTGAGTTCTAGGCGACTGATGACCTCAGAAGTTAAGTCGCATAGTGCTCAGAGCCATTTGAACCATCCATTCTCGGGAAAAAAACCTCAAGTGAAATCGTAATATCTATAGTTTATTTGAAAGAACGGCTCATTCTAGTTATGTGGGCTTCTTCAAACGATGTATTGCAGTCGTATGCAGACCTGATTGTTCCCTGCTTCAGGCACTGTTATAGTCAATGACTTAATTTTTATAAACACAAAAGAGTAAATGATTATTATCAGTTACCGACCGGTCGAAATATTGTGCCTAACTGCAACATGGGAGATCAATACAGATGGCAGGAATCAGTAGGCGCGCTGCAGTTGTAGGAGGTCTGTTCAAAAAATTCAAAAAATTTCGCGCCGATGGTGCTTTGGAGCGAAATGCAGTTGACATACCTGCACACGTCTGTGTTTAATGTGTCACTGCCGGAAGTTTCATTGTTGTATATCAGTTAGTTACTGTTCACTGCTGTGTTGAGTAGACCGTTGTGCCGAAGAGTTTGCGAATTTCGAGATGGCAGAGTTAGACGAGCAACAGGTCTGCATTCAATTTTGCGTGAAACTCCAGAAAACCTTCAGACACGCCAAATGATGCAGGAAGCCTACGGCGATGAGAGCTTAGGCCGTACTTGGTGTTACGAATGCTTCATACTGTTTAAAAATGGCCGGACGGATGTTAAAGGTGACCCTTGTTCAGGACGCCCTCGACGTCTACCGACAACGCTCATGTCCAGAACGTCAACACATCTGTGCGTGCCAATCGAAGATCGACGTTCCGAGAGATTACAGAAGAATGTAGCATTTCAGTTGGATCGTCTCATGAAGGAAATGTGACGAGACAGTTCACGGCTCTTGCATCACGATAACGCAATCACACCTTCATCCCTGTTGATGCGTGACTACTGCACTAAAAAAAGAAATCACTGTGCTGTCTCATCCTCCTTACTCTCCCGACCTGATCCCTGTGGAGTTTCCGGAAGTGGAAACGGCGTTTGGAACGGTCTTCAATTGTGGAGGAGAGTATTTCTAAGGATACCATGCTCAGTAAGTAAAAGGTAAGGGTGGAAAAATACTGTGGACAAAGTTCCAGAATTTTTTGAGCAGAGAGACCAGACGTCTCCATCCAGGTAGTACAGAGCTCACTGTCTGCGATGCCGGCGGTATAATTTCTCGCCGTGAGAAACTACATCCCCTTATGTCATCATCACAATTTCATTATTTTTACATCTTGGATTCCATTTATGGAAATGTTTTCGAATGTGTAGTGACAGAAATACGTGTTGCACCAAGGCAACACGCCAGTATTTCTAACCTCTCGCATTCGGGAGGACGACGGTTCAATCCCGCGTCCGGCCATCCTGATTTAGGTTTTCCATGATTTCCCTAAATCGCTCCAGGCAAATGCCGGGATGGTTCCCTTGAAATGGCACGGCCGACTTCCTTCGCTGTCCTTCCCTAATCCGATCAGACCGATGACCTCCCAGTTTGGTCTCTTCGCCCAAACAACCCTCCAACCTCTCACGCACGAGAGACAAAAAATGGCTTTCACGTAGAACTATATTTGGACAGTGTGAGGTTGCTGTTCTCACAGATCGTCATAGTACGATGTTTTCATACGAGCCTAGCGAGCAGCAGTGTCGGTGAGTTGCGACGATATGTAAAAGTGCATCTCTGCCCAGAGAAAGGGTGGTATTGCCC
Source organism: Schistocerca americana (assembly GCF_021461395.2). Taxonomy (NCBI): domain Eukaryota; kingdom Metazoa; phylum Arthropoda; class Insecta; order Orthoptera; family Acrididae; genus Schistocerca; species Schistocerca americana. Next base: position 942,933,893 of record NC_060121.1, on the reverse strand, counting down.
AGTGTGTACCGCCACTGGTAGCAACATCTGGTCGACAGAGTCAACGGCGAACGGTCGTAATAACCGACTGTACGGATCATAACGTGAATCTGATTTGAAGTGATTAGTCTGCGGATAAGAAAGTTTTCTGAAGCAGTAGTTGGTAATGTAATGGTTCAATGTTTAATTATATTGCTGATAAGATAGCTCAGTTAGAGGCAAGTTTGCTTACAGTGGAGAAGCGTAACAGTGAGTCTCGTATGCAGTAAGAATAACATCAGCTGTCATGGTCCGTGCGGCTCCCACCGTCGGAGGTTCGAGTCCTCCCTCGGGCACGGGTGTGTGTGTGTTGTCCATAGCGTAAGTTAGTTTAAGTTAGATTAAGTAGTGTGTAGGCTTAGGGACCGATGACTTAAGCAGTTTGGTCCCTTAAGACCTTACCACAAATTTCCAAACCATCTGCTGTATTCACTGCTTTTATTCATATTCAACCAGCTTTATTGCTACGACGTAGCTTCTTCTGGCCCGTCTGTGACCCTGGGTGATCACGTTGATATCGAGAAGCACCGCCACACTTTGTAGCGGTTTAGCGAACGCCAATGTTCTTGGACTTTCTACAGAACGTTTGGTGGTAAATACCTTTATGACTGTGGGCACCCATAGGAACAGGCACTGTAACAACGAAACCGGTTGAGTAAAACAAGTAAATACGCTAAAGATGTCATTCTTACTGCACATAACATCAATAACAACCGTTGTTGTCCCAAAAGACAGAAGTACGGAGGGAGAATACAAATACGTGGTCATCATCAGTCAACAGCCTCGTCTAAGACAGTTAAATTCATTTTCGCGACCCGTACCGCATCACTCATGAGGACAAGACAGAAAGTCCTCAGAGACGGCAAAAAATGGGCTTTCAACGCACTACTCTGCATGGACACTTCACTACTGCAACGAGTAGAGTGGCTCTTTCATCTGACCATCAACCGGTCATTTTTGACACTGATCTCGACGGTGTGGAGCCACCTAACAGACGTCGACGAAGGTTAACTCTCTCGCTGTTATCCCAGATCCCGATGCCGTCGGCGCAGACGGTATGTTGCGGCAGCTCGCAGCAGAAACACTAGATGCTGCCTCTCCCAGGGGAGCACAAAGGCCCAGAGACAGATCGTGCAAGCTCCCCCCCCCCCCCCCCTCCAGAGATAATACAGGCCATCACCGAGAAAAATAGGATTTTCCTTGTATGACAAATTAGGCGACATCTTGCTACCCGCCTGAATCCATCCCGGCTACGCCATGAAATAAAGGTGGCCGTGCTCCGTGTTGAAGATGACTCCGGTTAGAGGCTCACAAAACCATTATTGAGCAAAGGGCAACTCCTTTGCGAGTCGGCGGAGCGGTTGTCTGTGGACCTGACACCAACGCCAGTGTCTTGGCCGATAGTTTTGCAGCCGACTTGACACCGATAGGGGCCAACATAGACGAACAACACACGCAAACGGTACGACAAAGGTTGCCCGTCTTCCTTGCGAAAGACGTAGGAGGTGCTATCACACCCATCACTGAAGAGGAACCAGGCGTCCAACTTCATGCCAGGAAGACCGGTGGCTGCGACCAGGTGGAGGCTCTTACGCTCAAACAACTCTCCCCCCCCCCCCCACCCCCCACCCCTGAAACGCCCCGGTCAACCGGTCAATATACGGACGTGTTTAACAGTGTCCAGAGGACTGGCCGTTACACCTCTACGTGGAAACAAGCAGACCTGGTTATCATCCTGAAAGAAAGAAAAGACGCGAGGCTTCCGCAAAACTAACGACCGATAAGTCTACTCCCGTTCTGTCCAAGGTATTTGAGCATATATACAGGGTGCTCCATTGATAGTGACCGGGCCAAATATCTCACGAAATAAGCATCAAACGAAAAAACTAAAAAGGACGAAACTCGTCTCGCATGAAGGGCGAAACCAGATAGCGTTATGGTTGGCCCGCTAGATGGCGCTGCCATAGGTCAAACGGATATCAACTGCGTTTTTTTTAAAATAGGAATCCCCATATTTATTACATATTCGTGTAGTATGTAAAGAAATATGAGTGTTTTAGTTGGACCACTTTTTTCGTTTTGTGATAGATGGCGCTGTAATAGTCACAAACGTGTAAGTACGTGGTATCACGTAACATTCCGCCAGTGCGGACGGTATTTGTTTCGTGATACATTACACGTGTTAGAATGGACCGTTTACAAGTTGCAGAAAAGGTCGGTATCGTGTTGATGTATGGCTATTGTGATCAAAATGCCCAACGGGAGTGTGCTATGTGTGCTGCTCGGTATCCTGGACGACATCATCCAAGTGTCCGGACCGTTCGCCGGATAGTTGCGTTATTTAAGGAAACAGTAAGTGTTCAGCCACATGTGAAACGTCAACCACCACCTGCAACAAATGATGATGCCCAAGTAGGTGTTTCAGCTGCTGTCGCGGCTAATCCGCACATCAGTAGCAGACAAATTGCGCGAAAATCGGGAATCTCAAAAACGTCGGTGTTGAGAATGCTACATCAACATCGATTGCACCCGTACCATATTTCTGTGCATCAGGAATTGCATGGCGACGACTCTGAACGTCGTGTACAGTTCTGCCACTGGGCACAAGAGAAATTACGGGATGATGACAAATTTTTTGCACGCGTTCTATTTAGCGGCGAAGCGTCATTCACCAACAGTGGTAACGTAAACCGGAATAATATGCACTATTGGGCAACGGAAAATCCACGATGGCTGCGACAAGTTGAACATCAGCGACCTTGGCAGGTTAGTGTATGGTGTGGCATTATGGGAGGAAGGATAATTGGCCCCCATTTTATCGATGGCAATCTAAATGGTGCAAAGTACGCTGATTTCCTACGTAATGTTCTACCGATGTTACTACAAGATGTTTCACTGGATGACAGAATGGCGATGTACTTCCAACGTGATGGATGTCCGGCACATAGCTCGCGTGCTGTTGAAGCGGTATTGAATAGCATTATTTCGTGACAGATGGATTGGTCGTCGAAGCACCATACCATGGCTCGCACGTTACCCTGACCTGACGTCCCCAGATTTCTTTCTGTGGGGAAAGTTGAAGGGTATTTGCTATCGTGATCCACCGACAACGCCTGATAACATGCGTCAGCGCATTGTCAATGCATGTGCGAACATTACGGAAGGCGAACTACTCGCTGTTGAGAGGAATATCGTTACACGTATTGCCAAATGCATTGAGGTTGACGGACATCATTTTGAGCATTTATTGCATTAATGTGGTATTTACAGGTAATCATGCTGTAACAGCATGCGTTCTCAGAAATGATAAGTTCACAAAGGTACATGTATCACATTGGAACAACCGAAATAAAATGTTCAAACGTACCTACGTTCTGTATTTTAATGTAAAAAAACCTATCTGTTACCAACTGTTCGTCTAAAATTGTGAGCCATATGTTTGTGACTATTACAGTGCCATCTATCACAAAGCGAAAAAAGTGGTCCAACTAAAACATCCATATTTCTTTCCGTACTACACGAATATGTAACAAAAAATGGGGGTTCCTATTTAAAAAAAGGCAGTTGATATCCGCTTGACCTATGGCAGCGCCATCTAGCGGGCCAACCATAGCGCCATCTGGTTTCCCCCTTCAGGCTAGACAAGTTTCGCTCTCTGTAGTTGTTTCCTTTGACGCTTATTACGTGAGATGTTTGGCCCGGTCACGATCAATAGACCACCCTGTATACTGACTACGCTTTTGGCACGATAATTATACTGTACAGATGCAGGTGAGATTTTAATTTTAGCTACTGACGACGTCTTTGGCACAATTTTTTTATGTATCTCCACTGCAGGACGTGATTTTAGTGTATTTTTGCTTCTGATGAAGGTATATTTAGAGATATCGAAACCGTGGTCAAGTATTTCATTAAATCTTCATCCTGCAACTTTTAGGCTGTTATCACTTACCGTAAGGATTTGTAAATAATAGAAGTCGTAAAGATGGTAAAATTATAGAAATAGAATTATTTAGAATATCCAGAAGTGAATTAATGGTCATTAAATATTAAATTTTTAAAAAAAATGAGATATAAAACCACGAAATGAATAAGAGATGGAAAAGAGCCACCGTGGTACAACAACCGAGTTAGAAAACTGCTGCGGAAGCAAAGGGAACTTCACAGCAAACATAAACATAGCCAAAGCCTTGCAGACAAACAAAAATTACGCGAAGCGAAATTTAGTGTGAGGAGGGCTATGCGAGAGGCGTTCAATGAATTCGAAAGTAAAGTTCTATGTACTGACTTGGCAGAAAATCCTAAGAAATTTTGGTCTTATGTCAAAGCGGTAGGTGGATCAAAACAAAATGTCCAGACACTCTGTGACCAAAATGGTACTGAAACAGAGGATGACAGATTAAAGGCCGAAATACTAAATGTCTTTCTCCAAAGTTGTTTCACAGAGGAAGATTGCACTGTAGTTCCTTCTCTAGATTGTCGCACAGATGGCAAAATGGTAGATATCGAAATAGACGACAGAGGGATAGAGAAACAATTAAAATCGCTCAAAAGAGGAAAGGCCTCTGGACCTGATGGGATACCAGTTCAATTTTACACACGGTACGCGAAGGAACTTGCCCCCCTTCTTGCAGCGGTGTACCGTAGGTCTCTAGAAGAGCGTAGCGTTCCAAAGGACTGGAGAAGGGCACAGGTCATCCCCGTTTTCAAGAAGGGACGTCGAGCAGATGTGCAGAACTATAAACCTATATCTCTAACGTCGATCAGTTGTAGAATTTTGGAACACGTATTGTGTTCGAGTATAATGACTTTTCTGGAGACTAGAAATCTACTCTGTAGGAATCAACATGGGTTTCGAAAAAGACGGTCATGTGAAACCCAGCTCGCGCTATTCGTCCACGAGACTCAGAGGGCCATAGACACGGGTTCACAGGTAGATGCCGTGTTTCTTGACTTCCGCAAGGCGTTCGATACAGTTCCCCACAGTCGTTTAATGAACAAAGAGCATATGGACTATCAGACCAATTGTGTGATTGGATTGAGGAGTTCCTAGATAACAGGACGCAGCATATCATTCTCAATGGAGAGAAGTCTTCCGAAGTAAGAGTGATTTCAGGTATGCCGCAGGGGAGTAGCATAGGACCGTTGCTATTCACAATATACATAAATGACCTGGTGGATGACATCGGAAGTTCACTGAGGCTTTTTGCAGATGATGCTGTGGAGAATCGAGAGGTTGTAACAATGGAAAATTGTACTGAAATGCAGGAGGATCTGCAGCGAATTGACGCATGGTGCAGGGAATGGCAATTGAATGTCAATGTAGACAAGTGTAATGTGCTGCGAATACACAGAAAGATAGATCCTTTATCATTTAGCTACAAAATAGCAGGTCAGCAACTGGAAGCAGTTAATACCATAAATTATCTGGGAGTACGCATTAAGAGTGATTTAAAATGGAATGATCATATAATGTTGATCGTCGGTAAAGCAGATGCCAGACTGAGATTCATTGGAAGAATCCTAAGGAAATGCAATCCGAAAACAAAGGAAGTAGATTACAGTACGCTTGTTCGCCCACTGCTTGAATACTGCTCAGCAGTGTGGGATCCGTACCAGATAGGGTTGATAGAAGATATAGAGAAGATCCAACGGAGAGCAGCGCGCTTCGTTACAGGATCATTTAGTAATCGCGAAAGCGTTACGGAGAATGATAGATAAACTCCAGTGGAAGACTCTGCAGGAGAGACGCTCAGTAGCTCGGTACGGGCTTTTGTTAAAGTTTCGAGAACATACCTTCACCGAAAAGTCAAGCAGTATATTGCTCCCTCCTACGTATATCTCGCGAAGAGACCATGAGGATAAAATCAGAGATTAGAGCCCACACAGAGGCATACCGACAATCCTTCTTTCCACGAACAATACGAGACTGGAATAGAAGGGAGAACCGATAGAGGTACTCAAGGTACGCTCCGCCACACACCGTCAGGTGGCTTGCGGAGTATGGATGTAGATGTAGATGTAGAAATGCATAAAATAATAAATTATAAAAGTGAAATTGCGTGCAGTAACTGAAGTTACAGGGATCAGGAAGTCGCAGTTATGGTTAATTGCATTTTGTTTTGCTTGATGGCGTTGTACGGCGTGCAGATGTATTTTTCGGAAAGCAGACTGCACACCAGGATTCTGCTGGGACGGTATGTGAGTCGATGCCCCGCAGCTGCCTCTTGTAGGTGAGCGGCGCTGTGGCTCATACGTGCGCTGCGTGTTAATAAACTCGTTTTGCTGTTTTAATGTTTTGCCAGGCTCCTGCAGACGGCGTGTAAAAATCTAAATTTCTTCCAGCACTGTCAGGAGGTTCAGTGTGCAGCACTTTCTAATGCGTCAGTGGTTAGCATGCTTAGATCTTAGAATATGCTCACCAAACGCAGTTTTATTACTGCGAATTGAAGCGTCTCTTCGAAGCGTATTTCAAAGGTGCTGCCAGTTTGACCGACGTACACTTTTGGACATTTTAGTTTATACAGGGTGTTACAAAAAGGCACGGCCAAACTTTCAGGAAACATTCCTCACAGACAAAGAAAGAAAATACGTTATGTGGGCATGTGTCCGGAAACGCTTAATTTCCATGTTAGAGCTCATTTTAGTTTCGTCAGTATGTACTGTACTTCCTCGATTCACCGCCAGTTGGCCCAATTGAATGAAGGTAATGTTGACTTCGGTGCTTGTGTTGACATGCGACTCATTGCTCTACAGTATTAGCATAAGCACATCAGTACGTAGCATCAACAGGTTAGTGTTCGTCACGAACGTGGTTTTGCAGTCAGTGCAATGTTTACAAATGCGGAGTTGGCAGATGCCCATTCGATGTATGGATTAGCACGGGGCAATAGCCGTGACGCGGTACGTTTGTATCGAGACAGATTTCCAGAACGAAGGTGTCCCGACAGGAAGACGTTCGAAGCAATTGATCGGCGTCTTAGGGAGCATGGAACATTCGAGCCTATGACTCGCGACTGGGGAAGACCTAGAACGACGAGGACACCTGCAATGGACGAGGCATTCTTCGTGCACTTGACGATAACCCTAATGTCAGCGTCAGAGAAGTTGCTGCTGTACAAGGCAACGTTGACCACGTCACTGTACGGAGAGTGCTACGGGAGAACCAGTTGTTTCCGTACCATGTACAGCGTGTGCAGGCACTATCAGGAGCAGATTGGCCTCCACGGATACACTTCTGCGAATGGTTCATCCAACAATGTGTCAATCCTCATTTCGGTGCAAATGTTCTCTTTACGGATGAGACTTCATTCCAACGTGATCATATTCTAAATTTTCACAATCAACATGCGTTGGCTGACGAGAATCCGCACGCAATTGTGCAATCACGTCATCAACACAGATTTTCTGTGAACGTTTGGGCAGAAATTGTTGGTGATGTCTTGATTGGGCCCCATGTTCTTCCACCTACTCTCAATGGAGCACGTTATCATGATTTCATACGGGATACTCTACCTGTGCTGCTAGAACACGTATCTTTACAAGTACGACACAACATGTGGTTCATGCACGATGGAGCTCCTGCACATTTCAGTCGAAGTGTTCGTACGCTTCTCAACAACAGATTCGGTGACCGATGGATTGGTAGAGGCGGACCAATTCCATGGCCTCCACGCTCTCCTGACCTCAACCCTCCTGACTTTCATTTATGGGAGCATTTGAAAGCTCTTGTTTACGCAACTCCGATACCAAATGTAGAGACTCTTCGTGGTCGTATTGTGGACGGCTGTGATACGATACGCCACTCTCCAGGGCTGCATCAGCGCATCAGGGATTCCATGCGACGGAGGGTGGATGCATGTATCCTCGCTAACGGAGGAAATTTTGAATATTTCCTGTAACGAAGTGTTTGAAGTCACGCTGGTACGTTCTGTTGCTGTGTGTTTCCATTCCATGATTAATGTGATTTGAAGAGAAGTAATAAATTGAACTCTAACATGGAAATTAAGCGTTTCCGGACACATGTCCACATAACGTATTTTCGTTCTTTGTGTGTGAGGAATGTTTCCTGAAAGTTTGGCCGTACCTTTTTGAAACACCCTGTATACACCTGCTGCAGTGAACTTCGAGACTGCTTTATTCATACAGTACCTCAGTCTGAAGCGAATAACGTCATTTGCATTAAGCCCTATACACAAGTTTGTATTGTGAAATTTTCTAGAAATAATTTTCTGAAAACCATTCTTTATAACTCACAGGCACGTAGGCGACTTTCTTTTCTTCCTGTTCGCCCTTACAGCGCTGCCACTGATAGTACGTTGTCGCTGGCTTTTAATTTTCTATAGTAACTTAGTTATTGTTGTGATTGGATAACCATTGCTTTGTCAACTTCTTTTATAATACAAACTTATTTATTCCTCTCAAGCTCTCTTAATGGAATTTTTAATAACCTATTAATCATAGATAAAAAATATTTCATCTTAATTATTACAGGGCGATAACACCTACAATCAGTAATATTGTCTGCACAGGAGGGTTTTCTGTGTACACTAGATCGGTGTTTGCCCGCCTCTCTTGTAACGAAAATGTCGAGGTAGTTGATGGCCCCATTTTTTTGTTCAACTTTAAACATAATTTTCGGGTGAATAGCACATCGCTTTGATCTCATTTAACCAACAAAATCGCATCACCCACAAAGCGGTGATAGTTCAGAACTTTGCTGGCTATTGCTGTGTTGTTAATGAAAAATTGGTGTTATAATTGATGAAGGAAAATGTTAAGCATAATGCCGGCTAGAGCACTTCTGGATGGTGGTATACCTTACCGTTAAACGTGAAATGGTTATAGGATAACGTCAGTTCCAGAAGCTCTATTAAGATGGAAGTAACATAACATGAAACGTTAAAAAAAGTTAATTCAAATTTTTCGCGATACTCTAAAAAAGTTGGGAAGGACATACGATACGTATTTTAATATATATGGTATAAATATATAATGTGTCAGAAAAAAATTCGGTAAGTTTTTTAACGATTTACTTCAAAATTTTCCACAGTGTTCAAATAAAAATCTCAACAGGCATAGCCTACATACGGGTGATTATAATTAAAGTGCAACTACTCACAGAGGTCCAGTGCTGGCTGTTACTATCTGTTGCAACTTGGTAGATATTCAAATGCCGGCCGGCATGGCCGAGCGGTTCTAGGCGCTTCAGTCTGGAACCACGCGACCGCTACGGTCGCAGGTTTGAATCCTACCTCGGGCATGGATGTGTGTGATGTCCTTAGGTTAGTCAGGTTTAAGTAGTTCTAAGTTCTACGGGACTGATGACCTCAGATGTTAAGTCCCATAGTGCTCAGAGCCATTCGAACCATTTTTTTGATATTCTAATGCGTTAATGCTGAACGGATTTACGCTGGAAAAAAGTAGTTCCGGTTTTGGCCACCACATCCAAATCTAGCGCTGTGAATCCAAGAAATGTGTACAGAAATGTTTCCGTATATAATGAATTATAAATAGGACATGGGCAGAAGAGGTCAAACAAGTGAGATAGGCATAATGTTTATTTTATTATTAACTGCCGCTTACATAATTTGTTCAATATGAGCACCGGAGACGTTGACGAGATGCAGTACAGCGTCAGATTTACACCTGGTGGCCAAAATTGGAGCTAATTTTTCTTCAGCGTAAATCGGTTCTGCATCAACGCATTAGCGTATCTACCGAGTTTCGCTGCGATACTATACTTACAACCCACAATGGACCCCCGTGGGTACCTGCACTTTTGTTATAACCACCACATATTTTAATATAGATAAAATACAAAAATATCACATAACAGCGAAACGTTGTTAGCAAAGACGGTGAGACGCGCACTGAGGTAATTTGCCGCCTCTGTGCAGACGACAGAGCCGCAGCGGGTTGAAAGCAGGCTCACTGTATTGTCCTCAATAGTTGTCAGTGGCGACGGCCGGCATTGATCTGGGCGACCTTGCCTCGGCTGCCGCGGGAATGGGTGGGGCAGGGGGGGGGGGGGGAGGAGGAGGTCCTGACGACCCCAGGCAATGACCCGTCCCACCAGAAGACGCACACCTGCCCTCGTGATCGCCACTTCTTCGGGGCAGACGCTAGGTACCCATCCATCTTCTGCTTCAAGGCCAGTGGTTACTCCCGCTCGGGAAAGTCTGACATACTATTCACCAGTTCCCTTCTCTCTCCAGCAACGTCAGGCTTTGCATGTTGCAAGGGGGCTCTCAGACGTTTGTGAAGAGACACACAAACCGCAATGAAAATTGACGCAATTTTCCGTCACCATCCACGTTCATTACACTTACAGCGGTACAAACACCACTACGTACTACATTGCATCACCAACGCGGTTTCATTTTTTATCCTTTTCACATCCAGTGCCGGAAAAATCTCTTCTCCATGCATTTCGGTCTCCAGCTGTACGTATCCACGCTGCTTCTGCATGTTTTCCAGTACTTTGTACACTACTGGCCATTAAAATTGCTACACCAAGAAGAAATGCAGATGACAAACGGGTATTCATTGGACAAATATATTATACTAGAACTGACACGTGATTACATTTTCACGCATTTTGGGTGCGCAGATCCTGAGAAATCAGTACCCAGAACAACCACCTCTGGCCGTAATAACGGCCTTGATACGCCTGGGCATTGAGTCAAACAGAGCCTGGATGGCGTGCACAGGTACAGCTGCCCATGCAGCTTCAACACGATACCACAGTTCATCAAGAGTAGTGACTGGCGTATTGTGACGAGCCAGTTGCTCGGCCACTATTGACCAGACGTTTTCAATTGGTGAGAGATCTGGAGAATATGCTGGTCAGGGCAGCAGTCGAACATTTTCTGTATACAGAAAATACGGCTGCGACCATCATGATGCTGTAAACAGAACCTGGATTGATCCGAAAAAATGACGTTTTGCCATTCGTGCACCCAGGTTCGGCGTTGGTACACCATCGCAGGCGCTCCTGTCTGTGATGCAGCGTCAAGGGTAACCGCACCCATGGTCTCCGAACTGATAGTCCATGCTGCTGCAAACGTCGTCGAATTGTTCGTGCAGATGGTTGTTGTCTTGCAAACGTCCCCATATGTTGACTCAGGCATCGAACGTGGCTGCACGATCCGTTACAGCCATGCGGATAAGATGCCTGTCATCTCGACTGCTAGTGATACGAGGCCGTTGCGATCCAGCACGGCGTTCCGTATTACCCTCCTGAACCCACCGATTCTATATTCTGCTAACAGTCATTGGATCCCGACCAACGCGAGCAGCATTGTCGCGATACGATAAACCGCAATCGCGGTGGGCTACAATCCGACCTTTATCAAAGTCGGAAACGTGATGGTACGCATTTCTCCTCCTTACACGAGGCATCACAACAACGTTTCACCAGGCAACGCTGGTCAACTGCTGTTAGTGTATGAGAAATCGGTTGGAAACTTCATGTCAGCACATTGTAGGTGTCGCCACCGGCGCCGACCTTCTGTGAATGCTCTGAAATGTTAATCATTTGCATATCACAGCATCTTCTTCCTGTCGGTTAAATTTCGCGTCTGTAGCACGTCATCTTCGCGGTGTAGCAATTTTAATGGCCAGTAGTGTATTAAGTAGTTGTCTCTACATTTGCTCATCGCTTGGTCCATCCACCATCCACCCACCTAGATAGAGGCGCCGCCCACTTTAATTTTACTTTAATTCAGCATTTGGTTCATTTGTTCACATTTTCCTGTCTTTCCTAGTAGTTCATACGGTGCATCTCTCTGTTAGTCGCTGGGCAACCCTCAGGTTTGAGCGGTTCTCACCTTACACGTGCACGTCTCACAAGCACATCCCAGAAGTGGCAACACACGATGATGGTAGATTTATCGTTCCAGACACATCAAAGGGTTTGGCTTGAAAACCTTTTGGTTTAACAACGCTTCTAGCCGTTGTAACTCTTATGTTTATTTCAGTGTCACTACATTCGTTATTTTCAGCTCCCAATTGCTTTTTCTGAACTACTTTCAAACATGCTATATTAAGTTCTTCCATCAGTTGTTGAACTGTTTCTACCGTGAAGGTAAACAGTACAACATCGTCAGAAAATGAAGGTGATGCAGATACTTTCCGCTAACACGAATTCATTTTTCTCTCTCCCAGAGCAAGAGACTCAAAAGTTTGTCTAGCACTGCTGACTCTTTAACTCTGCATTTCGCACTGTGCTGATAATGTCTAATAGGAGAAGTAGCATTGGCAAATATTCTCTTATCAGATCTACGTGGACAGGTGCTCGGCTTCTCTGATGTCTCTCCCTTCTGAACACGAATGCCTCCAACACTTCTCTTCTACAAATACCGAGATCAGCTCCTGACGAAGAGGCTGGAGATAATCCTCAAAACTTTGTGGTTTAAAGCAAAATTTAACTCTGCTAGAGCACTGGCAGTCTTTTAAATTTATTCCGTGAAGGGATATGCGATGGCTGTGTGGCTATCAGAAAAAAGCTGCGTACTCTGATACGTATCTTAATACCCTATTTTGATCATATTTGCAGTTTTTCTTCATTACTTATTAGTACCAGGATTTAAATTATTTATTTTATTTATTGGCCTTCAACTTGTTCCGTACAATAAAAGAAAACATCGTCAGTTGTCGGCTGTTATGTAAACGATTTTTATTTACATCGTGCGATTAGCTAATTACGACAACTTGTGATTTTCAAGCACATGTCTGATATTATATATTGTGCTTAACACATTATTTTTCTTTATATACACGCAGTAGACGTCATATAATGTAATGTAATGATGGAATAATCATATAATGTCATGTAATGTTGGAATACGACGTCTATAATGTGATAATTACAATTAGTAACACTTAATATAGAAGATGTGCTTGAAGATGACAAGATGTTGAAATTAGCTAATCGCAAGATTTAAATAAAGATCATTTACAATACTGCCTACTACGGACCTTCCTTTCTATTATTAAATATTTAGAGGCTGTGGGCCCACACAGAAACAAAATTTTGTGTATTATATTGAATTTATAGTTATAAATGATGTGTCAAATGAAAGAGAAACTCAAACAGTTTTACCAAGAACCCTACAAATGTTCAATGTGAGCACCATTTGTCACACGGCACACATCAAGTCTATAGCCGAGTTCTTCCCAAATGTTGATAAGTGTGTCTTCAGTGATTGTAGCAACAGCTGCTTCAATCCGGTTTCTTAATTCAGGGAGGTCTGCTGGTAGCGGAGGTACGTACACACGTTCCTTGATGAAGCCCCAAAGGAAAAAAATCGCATGGCGTTAGGTCGGGTGAACGTGGGGGCCATGCAAAGCAAGCCTTGTCATTGGGCCCCTTGCAGCGATTGGGTACAGTGAAGTTCAACCACCGTGTGACAAATGGTGCTCACAGTGAACATTTATAAGGTACTTGGTAAAACTGTTTGAGTTGCTCTTTCATTTGACATATCGTTTATAACTGTAACTTTAATGTAATAAATATCAGAAAGCGTTAAACTCCAACATTCATTCATTTATAAACACTCAGTATAAATTTTATTGTTTTGTTAGAGATGTTTACTAATACGGTACGTGTTTTATATAAACAGGCTATGGTATGTTGATGTCAGACGTGCATGTCTCCACCGAGAATATATCTCTAGAACGTGTCGTACGTTTTGCTATCCTGCTTTACTAACAGAGAAGTCACACGAATGACAATGATAAACGGCCGGTGTGGCCGTGCGGTTCTAGGCGCTTCAGTCTGGAACCGCGTGACCGCCACGGTCGCAGATTCGAATCCTGCCTCGGGCATGGATGTGTGTGATGTCCTTAGGTTAGTTAAGTTTAATTAGTTCTAAGTTCTAGGCGACTGATGACCTCAGAAGTTAAGTCGCATAGTGCTCAGAGCCGTTTGAACCATTTGACAATGGTAACTGAACTTCACAAATTCTTGACCGGGGACTGCCGTGATTACACGAATTTCGGGACACCCATGGGAAAGACGATGTGGTGCCTCCTCTTCAGCACAAACACAAAAACGAGTCAGTACAGGTGTCTGCGAAAACGTTTGTAGTTGAGTTTGTGTCTAGGTATTTGAGAAGCCTGGCGCTTAGAGGCTCATGGAATAGGTAAGTGAATTACATTGCCTGGCAAAGTTAAGCACCCAGAAGACATGGTCGGATATCGATGTAGCTTCGAACACGTGCACATCATCACCTGATATGTAAATGATTAAGAGTTGCAATTCTCTGTGACAGGTAGAACAGCCACCAAAGTGCATTAGAGTTGTTCGTGTTTAGTGCCGTTACCAGGTCTGGTAAGGTACATAAGAGGCATGAGCAGCATCAGATGTTGAGTGATGACCGTGAAGGATGCGTCTGACCACCACAAAGGAGGATCCCCGTCTTGGCTTGGTTCCAATGCTCTGAGCACTATGGGACAGAAATTACCTCACAGTCGAACATTTATGTCACTGCACGAAATTACTTGTGTATTTACCTGTCATTTACAATAGTGTATGGCGTTTAAAGCTGACATTTTTAATAAACTGTAGTCATAACTACTCTTTTTATAACCTTGAGAACCTATGAGAAGTACTTCGTTCTTACAGGGAAGAGGTAACAGCCTGCAGAACTGCATTGTGGGGTATTGAATTATCCTGCTGGAATATGGGATTTGGTACACAGGTCATGAAGAGCATGACACGATTTACCATTCTTGGCACGTACTGGCGAGTAGTCAACCTCTTTTCAACAATTCCCAGATCACTGCTGTTACCATATCCCATTGCACCCAGGACTTGAGTCTCCAGAACCGCTGCTTCCTGTGACGTTTCATCAGGTTGTCTACAGACGCAGTGGTGTCGACCTGACCCGCCACAGGCGGAAGCCAGACTCATTGCTGAACATAGGTTGTCACTTTATGTCCTAGACGACTCTAGCTCCAACCATGCAAGCCCCTGTGGTCTCAGTGGTAAACGATGCGAGGCAACTTGAGATTTCAACACAGCTTCCATAAATCTACACCCAACAGTTCTTTGTGACACTCTTCCTGTAACCCCTGCCTAGATTTCAGCTATTGTCATGAGTCTATTCTTCAGAGCCAGTCGAACAACCCTGCCATCTTCTCGTGGTGCAGACTTTTTGGAAGGACCCATGTCCACCCTTCTCGTCACATTGTTGCCCTGAGCCCGTCTCGTCACCAGTCATTCTGCCGTCATTGCACTGGAGCCAACTGTCTGTGTGATCTGTCTGTACGGTACCCCCATGTCCCTCGTGCCAATAATTCGACCATTCTGTAAGTCCAAAAGTATGTGATAAGCTGCACGTGCCACGTCCTTTGGGCTTTGTGTTGTGATCTTCGGCTGGAAAATTCCAGTAATGTATGACACATCCAAAGACCATCAAGTACCCACCTGTACTAGTAGCTTTTTTCTATACGGAAAAAAAGCTTGCATAATGATCAATTTCCAATCAGCATTTCCCCCTAACATCGAAGTACTGAAGTATCACTTTCGTAGCTGTTCCATCAATGTGGTCACGGTGTGGGAAAGATGAGGATACCACAGCATTTGTTGATTACCATGTGATAGATGCCGGACGCAATCTCTGACGTCACTGCGTGTATATTCACAGTGCGGGTTTAGCGCTTTAAACAAGTATTAAGTAGCAATCTGACAAGAGAAGGACGTGATATGTTGTCTGTTCTTTTCTTTATTTTCGGTACCCAAAATCTTAGCGTGAGTTCATGTGCGTATTATTGTTCAAAAATGGTTCAAACGGCTCTGAGCACTATGGGACTTAACATCTGAGGTCATCAGTCCCCTAGAACTTAGAACTACTTAAACCTAAGTAACCTAAGGACATCACACACATCCATGCCCGAGGCAGGATTCGAACCTGCGACCGTAGCGGTCGCGCGGTTCCGGACTGTTGCGCCTAGAACCGCTTAGCCACTCCAGCCGGCCCGTCTTTGCCACCAAGGACGTGGTAGGTAGCCTCTTCACGTATGCGCTTCCCGTTCGACAACAAGTAATGGACCCTGTGCAACAGTCTGTCACCCTGCATCACTGGTCATCGATTAGGAGCAGCCGAACTAGGGAATTAGCGTCCCATGCGTAGGCTGCAGTTAACACCACAACACAGACGGCTGCGTTTGGAGTGGTGCCGTGACAGGAAAGCTTGGACTGTTAACGGAGGGTGCCGTATTATGTTCAGGGGTGAATCGTGGTTCTGCAGGATCCCGGATGACCCGGAGAGAGATCCTATTCTTCCAATGTTTTGGAGGCACTCCGGGTGTCATTGTGTGAGCCATCAGGTATGACTTAAGATCACTACTGGATGAGGGAGCTCTCACGCCGGTCACTGTGGCCGAGCGTTTCTAGGCGCTACAGTCTGGAACGGCGCGACCGCTACGGTCGAAGGTTCCAATCCTGCCTCGGGCATGGATGTCTGTGAAGCCCTTAGGTTAGTTAGGTTAAAGTAGTTCTAAACTCTAGGGGACTGATGATCTCAGGCGTTAAGTCCCATAGTGCTCAGAGCCATTTGAACTTTTTTTTTTTTTTTTTTTTTTTTTTGGTTCAACGGTTTGTCACGGAAATCCTGCGTCTTAATGAGTTACTTCTCATGTTACAGTACTCAAGTCCCAGGGCCAGTATCCAGGTTATCATAAACCAGTTACAAAAGCTGCAATCTATCTTGCCTAATGGGGGCTACAACTGCTTTATGACACATTTTCCAACTGTATCAATGTCAGAGATGGGGTGCAACGTTAGACTGATTAGTGAGCTCATACTGCCAAGTTCTCAGTATACTTGTCTCGATTTTGTAATTACTGAGATAAAGTCACATACCATCTCAACTCGTGAGGTTTCTTTTCGTTTCCTCCCTACGTTTCGTTTCCTCCCTACCTTCGGATTGGTTCACCTTTATTGGCAGGCGGTGTAGTCAGTGAGAAAAGTGCCAGATTGCACTTTGGTTCGGAGTACACGTTAAGCTGTAGGCCTCCAGTAACCGACTGGCTAACTAATTTCAAAGATTGGAGAAAATAACGGTTCCAATATTATGATCATAATAAGTGCAGCACCGTCGTGTTCCAACCAGCCTTCGTTTGAAAACAACTTCACTTAGATCAGATAGTAAACCACTGAGTATGTCTCGTGAAGATGATGTCAATGCTTCTCTATTACGAGTATTGCACGCATGATGCTTGCCTCTCTTGGTAACTAGTATAGAACAGTCCCCAAAAAGTCAAACAACAGCCACTTTGGAATGCTGTGTGAAAATCTGCGACAAAATATTATTGATTAAGGAGTCATTGCGCTCGAAAGAAACAGTTTCACCAGTGTGAAGCCAGCCTTTCTATAGTCAGTGTTAGAGCAGCAAGGCGAGCCTGGCGGTTTGACGTGGGACTTATCAAGGGCTACACGGAACGCGACCGCATTCGATGCGGCATAAACACTGAGCGTTACCATGGAGACATACCTCCCACGGTTACACACGCGTCGCACCGGCCGCACGCCGTAGCTTAGCAACGTCACCCTACACCACTGTGGCACCTCTTCTTTCGAAAGGCCGTTATCGTAGTTCCCGTAGCTGAGGTTAGATGCTACAATTATTTATTCGTATGCTTCTTCCCGTTATTGCTAATTAGCTCATTTAACTTCCTCTGCCGATTATAATTAAAGTGCAGTTACTCACCGAAGTACATTGTGGTCTGTAACTATCGTAAGGCAGACAAACTTTGTAGATATGTTAATGCGCTAATGCGAGCCGATTTCGCTGGAAAAAATTAGTTCCAATGTTGGCCACCAGGTGCAAATATGGTTCTGTGCAGTATCTCGTCGACGTCTCCGGTGCTCACATTCAAGAAAGTATGAAAGCGGCGGTTAATAATAATATCAATATTATGCCTTTCTCACTTGTTTGAATTTTTCTGCCCACGTCCCGTTTCTAGACCGTTACATATAGGAACATTTCTAAGCGTCATTCTTCGATTGAAAGCGCCAGATTTGCACCTGGTGGCCAAAATTGTAACTGATTTTTCCGCAGCGTAAATAGGTTCCGCATTAACGCATTAGAATATCTACGAAGTTTAGCTTCCATACGATAATTACAGCCCACACTGGACTTGTGTGAGTAGGTGCACTTTAATTATGGCCTCACAGTATCAGCGACCTCCTTAAAAGAGCACACTCCGTCACTTTTGTGGCGCTGTAAACAGTGCAGACATGTGGCCTGCCACCGCTGACGTAATCCGTGGCAGTGAAATGTGTTTGTGTGCCAGTTGGTTGTACGGAAACAGAGAAGTAAGGTAGTAATGTGGAGACATGACGGAATGGTATAAAGGAGCTATCGTGTTTGACACGCCTTGAATGAAGTTGTCAGAACTTTTTGTGTCAAAAATTAGAAACCGGATTTAGGCTAAGACTTTGGTGTTTCACAACATTACTACCTGAGATTGCTACAGTACTTGGGCCTATTTACAGTCTTACTTTCATTATTGTCATCATTTTTTACCTTCATTTTTTCACTTTCTTTTTTACTACAATCGACATGATAAGTAAATCCATGACGACTGGTACTTGGAACATCTATAGACGCTTCCCCTTGTTTTTTTCCGCTTCACGTCCAATCCGAAAATCAGTTGCACTGTTTGATTTTACCACTTATGTCAGGATTGTCTTCACGGAAATTGTTAACAGATACCGAAGGGAAAAATATTTTACACTAGTGGCCATTAAAACTGCTACCTCAAGAAGAAACGCAGATCATAAACGGGTATTAATTCGACAAATATATTATACTAGAACTGACACGTGATTACATTTTGACGCAATTTGGGTGCATAGATCCTGAGAAATCAGTACCCAGAACTACCACCTCTGGCCGCAATAACGGCCTTGATACGGCTGGGCATTGAGTCAAACAGAGCTTGGATGGCGTATACAGGTACAGCTGCCCATGCAGCCTCAACACGATACCACAGTTCATCAAGAGTAGTGACTGGCGTATTGTGACGAGCCAGTTGCTCGGCCACCATTGACCAGACGTTTTCAATTGGTGAGAGATCTCGAGAATGTGCTGGCCAGGGCAGCAGTCGAACATTTTCTGCATACAGAAAGGCCCGTACAGGACCTGCAACATGAGGTCGTGCATTATCCTGCTGAAATGTAGGGTTTCGCAGGGATCGAGTGAAGGGTAGAGCCACGGGTCGTAACACATCTGAAATGTAACGTCCACTGTTCATAGTGCCGTCAATGCGAACAAGAGGTGACCAAGACGTGTAACCAATGGCACCCCATACCATCACGCCGGGTGATACGCCAGTATGGCGATGACGAATACATCCTTCCAATGTGCGTTCACCGCGATGTCGCAAATACGGATGCGACCATCATGATGCTGTAAACAGAACCTGGATTCACCGGAAAAAATGACGTTTTGCCATTCGTGCACACAGGTTCGTCGTCGAGTACACCATCGGAGGCGCTCCTGTCTGTGATGCAGCGTCAATGGTAACAGCAGCCATGGTCTCCGAGCTGATAGTCCATGCTGCTGCAAACGTCGTCGAACTGCTTTTTGCAGATGGTTGTTGTCTTGCAAACGTCCCCATCTGTTGACTCAGGGATCGAGACGTGGCCGCACGATCCGTTACAGCCATGCGGATAAGATGCCTGTCATCGCGACTGCTAGTGATACGATGCCGTTGGGATCCAGCACGGCGTTCCGTATTACCCTCCTGAACCCACCGATTCTATATTCTCCTAACAGTCATTGGATCTCGACCAACGCGAGCAGCAATGTCGCGATACGATAAACCGCAATCGCGATAGGCTACAATCCGACCTTTATCGAAGTCGGAAAAGTGATGGTACGCATTTCTCCTCCTTACACGAGGCATCACAACGACGTTTCACCAAACAACGCCGGTCAACTGTTGTTTTATACGAGAAATTGGTTGGAAACTTTCCTCATATCAGCACGTTGTAGGTGTCGCCACCGGCGCCAACCTTGTGTGAATGCTCTGGAAAAGCTAATCATTTGCATGTCACATCATCTTCTTCCTGTCGGTTAAATTTCGCGTCTGTAGCACGTCATCTTCGTGGTGTAGCAATTTTAATGGCCAGTAGTGTAATTCCTGGCAAAACAGGCGATCTCCCAACTGGCTACAAGTGCAGCACCGTGTCGACAGGAGATGACCCTCTGTAGGCCAAAGAGAGCAGATACAACGAGCGACCTGGAGATCAGTGGCCTTAGCGTGAAGGACGCACAGAGAATCGTCAGCTGGTAGCTGCGAATCTTACACAGACGTGCCTGCGAAAGAAGCAGCTGACAGCTCCCGTACTGTGAGGGAGCGAACGAGCGCTGAACCTACGCACCGGAGGCAGAACATTTCCATGGAACGAGGCGCCCCACACGCCTTGTTTACGCGTCTCTTCCGGCAGCTCAGCCCCACTCGCACGTCAGCACTGCGGTATCTATCCCCTCCTCCCACACATACACATACAAGCACGCACACGCCACCACCTCCTCCACCGTTTCCGCCCGAGGCTGCAGCAGACGGCCCAGGTTTACTCCCTCCAGCTCCTCTGTTGTGCAGAACTCAGGCGCTTACTCTTCAGCAAGTTCGTACCGAATAGGAGGTAGAAGCTGAACAATCTCCTTTTTGTTCGTGGCTTCACTTTTCACCAGGGGCTTCACTTTTCACCAGAGATCCCACAAAAATGCTAGGACACCTGCCAATGTTATCAGAGGCTGTCAACGTTCCTCGGTTGTCTGTAAGCGCAAAGGTAGAAGGTTCCTCACGACAGACTGCCGCAGCCATGGAATGTTTGGATGTTTCTAAGATAGCCTTTCTGACAATTTTCTGAACGATGGTCTCCCTGTTACAGAAAGTCCAGCCTTGGGTTACTTTTCTGGGAACTACTAAGCCACTCTCAGCTGTCTTTTGATTACTAAAGTTCTTAAAACCAGACATAGCAGGAATCGATATGATACTAAACCTATGATGATACAAAGCTCAAGAAAACTCGAAACTTCCATTAAATAAAACAAAACTCTTAAATTACGAATAATTTGAATTGGAACGATCACACGGATAGGGAACATCGAAGGGAAAAGAGAGAGAGAGAGAGAGAGAGAGAAATCCGAGCTCGCACGGAAAGATTTAAGCGTTCGCTTTTCTCGCGTGTCATACGAGACTGGAAAGGTAGAGAAACAGCTTGAAGATAGTTCGATGAACACTCTGCCGCCGCGCAGGATTAGCCGAGAGGTCTTGGGCGCTGCAGTCATGGACTGTGCGGCTGCTCCCGGCGGAGGTTCGAGTCCTCCCTCGGGCATGAGTGTGTGTGTTTGTCCTTAGGATAATTTAGGTTAAGTCCCATGGGATTAAAAAAAAAAAGCCTCTCTGCCAGTCACGTAACCGTAAATTGCAAAGTAAAGCATGCAGCTGTACATGTGGATGGAGTCTATTGTCGCACTTGCTTCACAGACATCACCAGTTTTTACTGCATACCTTTATATCAATCGTAATTGCAGAGCTACATGACGGTTTGATGCATTATGTAAAGTTTCCCTAAGTCACCCAGCACAGGAACCCGACTCGCTGCCCCGCAACTGCGATTGATCTGAAGAAAGATTACATTATACATTTACTTTTCCTTCAAATACATCCAAAGTAAGGAAATCCTCCAGGATGTAGGATGTATCACAAAACAAGAATACATAATAAGTTTTTACTAAGAAAAACAAGTAAACGAAACAAAAGAAAAATTTGGAGTCGGAATTAAAGTTCAGATAGAAGTAATAAAAACTTTAAGGTTTGCCGATGACACTGTAATTCTGTCAGAGACAGCAAAGGTCTTGAGAGAGCAGTTGAACGGAATGGACAGTGTCTTGAGAGGAGGATGTAAGATGATATCAACAAAAGCAAAACGAAGGTAATAGAATGTAGTCGAATTAAATCAGGTGATGCTGAGGGAATTAGATTAGGAAGAGAAACACTTACAGTAGTAGTCAGATGAGTTTTGCTATTTGGGCAGCAAAATTGGTGACGATAGTCGAAGTAGAGAGGGTATAAAATGTAGACTGACAATGGTGAGAAAGGTGTTTCTGAAGAAGAGAAATTTGTTAAAATCAAGTACAGATCTAACTGTCAGAAAGTCGCTTCTGAAAGTATCTGTATGGAATGTAGCCATGTGCGGAAGTGAAACATAGACTATGACCAGTTTAGACAAGAAGAGAAAAGAAGCTTTTGAAATGTGTTGTACAGAAGAATACTAAAGATTAGATGGGTAGATCACCTAACTAATGAGGAGGTACTAAGCAGAATTGGAGCGAAAAGAACTTTGTGGGACAACATGACTAGAAGAAGGGATTGGCTGGTAGGGCACATTCCGAGACATCAAGGAATCATCTTTTTAGTACTGGAGGGAAACGTGGGGTGTAAATATAGTAGAAGGAAGCCAAAGGATGAATACAGTAAGCAGATTCAGAAGTATGTAGGTTGCAGTAGGTACTCGGAGGTGAAGAGGCTGGCACAGGACAGGGTAGCATGCAGAGCTGCATCAAACCAGTCTTAGGACAGCAGGCCATAACAGCAACACCAGGAAAACAAATATGCTAATGTGTTTCTTGAAGTTTTCCCAGCGTAAAGGGTAGTTCATGAAGTCCGGAACTGCAGCCTGAAGCGCTCTCCTCAATATGGCTGAATGATTGTCAGCCGAAATATCCCGCCAAGATGACGACGCCATCTGGCTGAAGTCCTGAAACTCCATGGAATAAATATGCAAAGTTACCTTCCGGAGACTACAAGTGAAATGGTCCATGTGGGATGCGTAAAAAAACATCTAAAACATATGTGACTGTAGGCTTTCCCGGCGTAAACTATTGATGAAGGTTTCTCGGGTCTCTAGTCGGGCGGTAGCGTTGATATATATCTCGCGACGTTTCGGGACGTGTCATACTGCCCATCTTCTACTTCGCCAGAAGATGAGTAGTATGACACTTCCCGAAACGTCGCGAGATATATATCAACGCTACCACCCGGCTGGAGACCCGAGAAACCATAATCTAAAACATGTTTTCAATTAAAAGGTAACAACAAACTTGCCATAAAATTTGTAAATGTTCGTTACGCTGAAGTAGATATGACAATCCTTACGTTTTTGTAGCAATGGATCATCAAATACAACAATATTTTACAACACTTATTTACGAGCCAGTATGAATTTTCGCTCTGCAGCTGAGTGTGCGCTGATTTTAAACTTCCTGGCCGACTAAAAACTGTGTATCGGACCGAGACTCGAACTCGGGATCTTTGCCTTTCTAACGACTGAGCTACCTAAGTACGATTCACAACCCTTCTCATAGCTTTACTTCCGCCACAGAGTTTTAGACTGCCACAAAGTTTATTATTTGCAATGATCGCATCACTATACTAAATGTGTACGGAAGTCAGATTGTATATAATATTTGCATTATTTGATATTATTAGCAACTTAGACAAATCGGTTGGTTCTACTAACAAATTCATCAATTAAGTAGAAGGAATCGACCACCAGTAAATTTAAGGCTTCTTTTAAACTGAACTTTACAAGTAAACTTTTTTTGGTTGTTGGTAAGTTAGTGAAAATGTGTGCTCCTGAGTACTCATTTAAGATGCAGAAACGATTCAACACATCAGTCGCCACTACGTAGCCTCTGTTGATTTTAAGGACACAAATAACCTACAGAAGTAAAGCCTTACTAAAAGACAAGCTACTTCTGCCATAATTGTTGTGTCATGTCTTCCGTGTCACGGTATTTAAGCCATATCGTTGTAATTCAGGAATATTAACAATTTCATCTCACACATATAGCAATGAGAACAAGCAGTGCCTATGTTTGTATAAGTTGTGATTAGTCGAACGAGGGAGACAAGTGAGAATAGAATACAATAATCCCTACGTACAATGAAGAAAAACTGCAGTACAGATACAGTTAATTTCAAAGTTTTGTTGATATGGGATGAAAATTAATATCAACCTATATATTGTTTGCTTTAACTGCATGTGAGCATGGTAAGGTTGTACTGAAACCAGTAATCCATCTGCATGTAGCCAGTAAAGTTACTGTAAAATACACCTCAAGTAGCCACACTTCTCCATGTGCTTCCCCATAAGCAGTTTGGGGTCTAATGCCATCTGCAGACTGCACCGTAAGTTCCATAAGCATATTTTACATTTTGCTCATGAAGACAAAGTGTTCTTCGTGTTGAACAGCATAAGATACTAACTGGTTGCTGCGAGCCTTGTTAAGCCACAAGACAGTAATCTTTTTATTTATTACGTCCAAAACTTGCTACGGAAAAACAAATCGCCCATTTAACACAAATGTGGCTTGATGTCATGTTTCTTGTCATTGTCGCGGTTCAAAGAAAGTCAAGTCCGAAGGACTTTAACTTCGCTGAATCCGTTTTTTATGACTATCTAGACTGGTATGAATAACGCCATATGTTACCTCAACTTTTTTTTTAAATTTATAGTCACATGTGGTATAATAATTCAGGTTGAAAGGATACTACATTCACTAATGAGAGTTTTCTCCTCGTAAAATGTACACTGTCGTGGCCGATTTCGGACTATTGTGCCGTGGTCGAATGTATTTCTTGCAGAAACCCAACGTTTCGTCCCCATCGAAGGTTGGATTCTTCAAGGGATTTTTTAAATACTATGAAGGTAGCATTCACACCCTGACAATATCGAGATTAGAGTCTTAATAGAAGCTACAATCCCACTTTGAAAATGTGTTCTGCAGATGGGGAAAAACGGTGCATATCTCCAAGAAATTAATTCGAGAGCGACATAAGATACGTGAGAATTCCATCCTCGGTGAAAGTGAGCAAGAAACACATGAAAAAAGCCTCCTGAGGACAAAATATGACGAGTGAGTAAATAAAAAAAAGACGAATGTATTGATGCGTAGCAGATTTCATATACAAACGTAACATCAAAATTACATGTCACATAGAAAATGTGAAGGAATTCTGCTCCCTTGGAAGTAAAAGAAAAGCATGATCAATGAACCGGGGATGACATAAGAAAAAGACTAGCACAGTAAGAGCAAGCATTCCTCACGAAAACAAATCTACTAGGAATTCACACACACACACACACACACACACACACACACACACACACATCATACACGCCTTACTTAAAGACATGAATTTCTTACACACTGAAACTGGAAGACAGCATTTTGTGAAAGTGATTCTTGTATCGTGGGAAACCAGAAAAGAAGAGAACCCGATTGAGGCGTATTGAAGAGGAACGCTGAAAATTAAGTGGACTAGTAAGAAATGATAATATTCTCCTTGGAGCTGCGAGGAAAAGAGTACATGGGAAACACTGATTAGAAGGGAATGGATACCAGAGCATATGTTAACTTCATCAGGGAATAATTATAATTGGTTGCAGAGAGCAAAACTGTAGACGATGGCGAAGTGTGAAACAAACAACCAACACATAACTGAGAACGTTTGGAGCAAGTTTCACGCTCGCAAATTATTGCATTTCCGAAGACCGAATATTTCCTGTGCTGGAGTGAACATCGGTGTTCCGAAAACAATGATCGTGTGAAACCCAGTTCCCTATGTCCGTCCATGAAACCCAGGAAGCAGTAAATACAGGCGTCCACGTAGATGACATGTAGCTTGACTTTCGGAAGACGTTCGAAACAATTCCGCACTGCAGCCTAAAGAACAAAATACGAGTGTGGAAATATCAGATCGGCTGTGTGGTTGAATTGAAGAGTATCTAACAAACAGAACACAGCACGTAATTCTGAACAGAGGGAGTGTTATAGGACCAGTACTTTTCACAACATATATAAATGAACTAGACTATAACGTCGGAAGTTTCATGAGGCTTTCCACGGATGAGGCCTTTGTGCACAGAGAAGTCACAACGCTCAAAAAATTTAGCAAATGCAAATGTTGGGGAGGATCGGTTCTTGGTGCAGGGAGCTGTAACTGATCCTCAACGTAAACAAGTGTAAGGGAGCGTTATAGGACCAGTACTTTTCACAACATATATAAATGACCTAGACTATAACGTCGGAAGTTTCATGAGGCTTTCCACGGATGATGCCATTGTACACAGAGAAGTCGCAACGCTCAAAAAATTTAGCAAATGCAAATATTGGGAAGGATCGGTTCTTGGTGCAGGGAGCTGTAACTGATCCTCAACGTAAACAAGTGTAACGTATCGTGAATACACAGACAGAAAAACCCTTTACTGTAGGACCACACGTATGTAGAACAATCCCTGGAAGCAGTTACCTCGGCAAAATATCGAGGAGTATGTGTACACAGCGATTTGAAGTGGAACGACCACATAAAATTAATCACAGGTACGGCAGATGCCAGAGTGAGATTCACTGAAATAATCCTCAATAAATGAGGCCGACCAACAACGAAAGTAGCTTACAGAAGACTCGTTCGACCGGTAGCCAAAGTTTGTTCATCAGTCTGGGGTCCACACCAGACAGTAGTGATAGAGGAAATAGAGATGATCCGAAGAAGAGCAGCACGTTTCCTGATAGGTTCTTTTAGTAAGCGAGATAGCGTCGCGGAGAGGCTCAGCCAACTCCCATCGCAGGCACTGCAAGAGAGGCGTTCTGAATGACAGTATAGTCTACTGTTAAAATTCCGAGAGCGTAAGTTCGCAGAAGAGACAACCAATATATTACTTTCTTCTACGTATATCTCGCGAAAATAAGATAAAGATAAAATCAAAGAGATTCGAGCCTACACGTAAACTTACCAGCAATCGTTCTCCCCGCGAAACGTACGCGGATGGAACAGGAAACGCGGGACTTGACACTGGTGCACGAAGTACTCTAACGAGAAATTTCACCAGAGAAGAATAGCGAACAGTACTGTGCCATTCGTCGACGGGAATGGCGAGAATGCTTGGCAGACGACACAGTTCTCTTTCATTTGAGTTTGTAGCTAGATCCTTGTTCGGAACTCTGGAGACATAGCCTAGGCGTTAAACTGATTGAAACACTGCGGCTGGTAACGGGGGCACGGAAAGCATGTAGAAAACCCACCGAGGGTAATTCTCTAACACGAACTGCTGAATTACTTCAAGAATGAAAGTTTCCAGGTGTGCGCGTAGAACCGAAAAGGAATGCGGTGAAGAGGGCAAGAAAACTCTACGGTGTACACAGACAGAGCGCATGACTGATCCTGGCTTCAAGAATTTGCTTAAATTCATTCCGATTGCCTATACCAAAAAAGATACGAATGTGAGCGAGTATAGAAGCATCCACAAGATGTGTTCTGGCAAATTAATAGTGTCCGCAACTAATTAATCATCCAACAGATAGTCTACAACAGACTACAGTTACTAACTGGATAGAGATGATAATTTAACCACCACTCCAAACCTCCTTCATCCAACCCAGTCTTGACTTCCTTAGGTAATCCAAAAATACTATCACTCTGCATATTCTAAACTCTAGCGAGCACACTGCCCCCTTACCCTCCTCTACATGAATGCTGGCCTGGAGAAATATCAGAAACAAGCGTAATCTTTGACGTAATCTTCTTGGGTTATCAGTCGAGTCGTGGCGCCGTGTTATCGCAACATTTCGACAAGATTCCTTCTCGTCATCTTCAGGTGAAGTGTCGGGCTCATGTCCAGTTCCTTTCATTACAGGCACTGGAATGCAGGCTCCTCTGCCGAGGATCCAACGGGTGGGCCAGTCGCCTGCCTTGCGCCCCCGGAAGAGATGTCGTGCCCAGAGACCCCCTTCCAAGCAGAGTAAGCTCTGTTGCAGCCTGTCTACAAAAAAGCACACCGCCTTCAGGCCGCAAGTGGCCCATCGGGACCATCCGACCGCCGTGACATCCTCAGCTGAGGACGTGGGTAGGAGGGACGTGTGGTCAGCACACCGCTCTCCCGGTCTTTATGATGGTTTTCTTTGACCGGAGCCGCTGCTATTCGGTCAAGTAGCCCCTCAATTGGCATCACGAGGCTGAGCGCACCCCGAAAAATTGGCAACAGCGCATGGCGGCCCAGATGGTCACCCATCCAAGTGCCGGCCACGCCCGACAGCGCTTAACTTCGGTGATCTGACGGGAATCGGTGTATCCACTACGGCAAGGTCGTTCCCAGCCTGTCTACAGGCTCGATAAAAAATTGTGTACAGACTTTAATAAAGATAAGTTTATATATTACCATCAGTAGTACAATGTCTCGTAGTGCAACAATTACAAGTATTCAAACAGCAAACCACCCGCCTAGAAACATTTCTGATCCTGATGTCGTACATACAAGGTCAAATCTTTCGTAGCAGCTACAGAAACTGCTTGACAAGCCGTTTCAGTTTCACGGCGCAGTTCTGTCAGTGTGTATGGCTTCCTGCTGTACACTTGGTTCTTGTGTGTACCCCACAGGTAAAACTCAAGTGGAGTCAAATTAGGAGAAAGTGCGGGGTACTCGGTAGGTCCGCTTCGTTCAATACGATGACCCGGCAGGCGCGCACTTTCATATGAAAGTTGGTTGGAGTACTATTTTGTTGGAAAATAAAAGCTTCATCACCAAATACAGTACCACTGAAGAGTAAAATTAATGAGTTCAGCAACTACACTTCTGCCAGTAATCGTAACTTCGAAAAAGAATGGTACAGTCAGTCCCTTGATGATAATCCGTACCAGACATTAAGTCCTGGAGTACTGACCGGCCACTAGAAATAAACATGTAGATTCCGCTGGACCCAGTACACACCGCTAGGCCAGTTCATCATGACATCTAATTTTAAACTGAGCCTCATCAGTTCACATCGCATTACAAACAGTACTAGCATCATGTTCAACTTGCGCGAGGAAAAAAATGGCTCTGAGCACTATGGGACTTAACTTCTAAGGTCATCAGTCCCCTAGAACTTAGAACTACTTAAACCTAAGTAACCTAAGGACATCACACATATCCGTGCCCGAGGCAGGATTCGAACCTGCGACCGTAGCGGCCGCGCTTCCAGACTGTAGCGCCTTTAACCGCTTGGCCACCACGGCCGGCCTTGCGCGAGGAACCATTTACTAAAATGACTACTTCTGTCTTGGTCATCCTCATTCAATGCGTGTAACAACTGTGGAATGTGAACTCTTCCATTGTACTCCGGGCAAGATACGACCTACGCTTGCCCTAGTCCAGCCTGTTTTACGTCCACATTGTTACGTTGATTTCTGTGGTGCGTGTGTGAATGTATCTAACGCCTGATCAGAAGAGTCTTCACCTGACCGGACTATCTTCCATTATGCACATCCATAATTGTTCCAACACCTCCACACTAATCGGAAAAGCGAGTGACGCTTATGTGTGTTGGTGGTTCAGTACCATTCCTGCCTCCAATGCCTTTGCATTTCACTGATGTTTTTGAACTTATAGTATCATTTCAGGTTGTTTTTCCGCTGTCAGTCGTGTTTGCACTATGGCCCTACTTTGTACACTTATATTGGCAAGTCAAAACACTTCTGCCATCTGTTGCTCAACCATTTCACTACACGTTCAAGCCATACCCACTGTGTTTTCAAAGCGTGTGGTTTGTATAGCCTGTTTTAAAGCATGCATACATTTTTTATCTACCCTGTATTCTGCCTGCTGTCTTGGATGCTTTCTCTTTAGACTGTTCCTCATGTATTTTTGCTAAGTCCCGTCTCATGCCACATCAACGGCATCAGCTGTGAGTGTGGCATGCAGTACATCAGCGATGCGTCTCGCAACGCTGTTCAGGATGTATGAGGAGAGTTCGCCTCGGCTCAACCGACAAGTGTGCAGTGGCATAGCGCACATAGGACACGTTTGTTTTTGAATAGACAAAGCCAGCTAGATCCTGTAAGAGACAGTGGAAATGAGGGTGCAATGCTATCTTCCAAACTGGGACGACTGTTTCCAACTGAGCTGCGCATGAGACGTGGTGTTGCAAAAATGCATCAGGAATGCTCCGAGGTGAAGCGGCGGAAACAGCGGGCGGAATACACGGGCAGCATCAGGACTCGAAGGAACCGGCCGTTGTGGCCGAGCGGTTCTAGGCGCTTCAGTGCGGAACCGCGCTGCTGCTACGGTCGCAGTTTCGAATCCTGCCTCGGACATGGATGTGTGTGATGTCCTTAGGTTAGTCAGGTTTTAGTAGTTCTAGGTCCCGGGGACTGATGACCTCAGATGTTAAGTCCCACAGTGTTCAGAGCCATTTGAACCATTTTTTGACTAGAAGGCAAAATCCCTCTCCACTCTGCCGGCCACGACATCTCTTCCTGAGGCATGCGACTGGCCTAGCCCACTCGTCAGCAGAGGAGTCCGTGGTCCAGTGGCGATAAAGGAATGAACTGGGCACGAACCTGACACGTCGCTTGAAGACGTCAAGTAGGAATCTCGTTACGGATTGCGTTTTCTTTGTTATGCGGACCTTTTTAAAACGTTTTAAGGAAACTATTGACTAAAAGGAAACTGATTCCTTCGCACATTATAATCTCGCATCGCTCGAACGGAAACGATTACTTCTACATAGACATCTATACTTCGTAAGCTACCTTACGGTGTATGGCGGAGGGTACTTTGTGTACCGCTGTCACTCCTTCCTTTTCCAGTTCCAGTCACTTACGGTTCGCGATAAGAACGATTGCTGGTAAGTTTCCGTGTGGGCTACAATCTATCATCAGGGTCTTATCTTGAGATATGCGCAGGAAGGAGCAGTTATTGTTGACTCTTCAAGTAGTGTCGAAACTTCTAACGGCAGATGTTAACGTGATGCAGATCGTCTCTTTCGCAGCATCTGCTACTGCAATTAGCTGAGCATTTACGTGACACTTTCGCGCTTGCCAGGTGAACCTGTAACGAAACGTACTGCCTTCATTGGATCTTCTCCGTTTCCCCTATCAATCTTATCCGATGCGGATCGCAGACGAGCAACATCCATCAGAAAAGTTTCAAGCGAACAACCAACAGCTGTTCTCATTCCCCTCTCGAGCCGACCCACGACGTGTAACGGGAGATCTACACTACTGGCCATTAAAATTGCTACACCACGAAGATGACATGCTACAGACGCGAAATTTAATATGCAAATGATTAGCTTTTCAGAGCATTCACGCAAGATTGTCGCCGGTGGCGACACCTACAATGTGATGACATGACGAAAGTTTCCAATCGATTTCTCATACACAAACAGCAGTTGACCGGCGTTGCCTGGTGAAACGTCGTTGTGATGCCTCGTGTAAGGAGGAGAAATGCGTACCATCACGTTACCAACTTTGATAAAGGTCGGACTGTAGCGTATCGCGATTGCGATTTATCGTATCGCAACATTACTGCTCGCGTTGGACGAGATCCAATGACTGTTGGCAGGATATGGAATTGGTGAGTTCAGGAGGGCAATACGGAACGCCGTGCTGGATCCCAACGGCCTCGTATCACTAGCAGCCGAGTTGACGTGCATCTTATCCTCATGGCTGTAACGGATCGTGCAGCCACGTCTCGATCCCTGAGTCAACATATGGGGACGTTTGCAAGACAACAACCATCTTCACGAACAGCTCGACGACGTTTGCAGCAGCATGGACTATCGGCTCGGAGATCATGGCTGCGGTTACCCTTGACGCTGCGTCACAGACAGGAGCGCCTGCGATGGTGTACTCAACGACGAACCTGGGTGCACGAATGGCAAAACGCCATTTTTTCGGATGAATCCAGGTTCCGTTTACAGCATAATGATGGTCGCATCCGTGTTTGGCGACATCACGATGAACACACATTGTAAGCGTGTATTCGTCGTCGCCATACTGGCGTATCACCCGACGTGATGGTATGGGGTGCCATTGGTTACACGTCTCGGTCACCTTTTGTTCACATTGATGGCACTTTGAACAGTGGACGTTACATTTCAGATGTGTTACGACCCGTGGTTCTATCCTTGATTCGATCCCTGCGAAACCCTACTTTTGAGCATGATAATGCGCGAGCGCCTGTTGCAGGTCCCGTACGGGCCTTTCTGGGTACAGAAAATGTTCGACTGCTGCCCTTGTCAGCAATTTCTGCAGATCTCTCACCAACTGAAAACATCTGGTCAATGGTGGCCGAGCAACTGGCTCGTCACAATACGCCATCACTACTCTTGTTGAACTGTGGTATCGTGTCGAAGATGCATGGGCAGCTGTACCTGTACACGCCATCCAACCTCTGTCTGATTGAATGCCGAGGCGTAACAAGGCCGTTCTTACGGCCAGAGGTGGTTGTTCCGGGTACTGATTCCTCAGGATCTATGCACCCAAATTGCGTGATAATGTAATCACATGTCAGTTCTAGTATAATATATTTGTCCAATGAATACCCGTTTATCATCTGCATTTCTTCTTGGCCAGTAGTGTTGTTGTCGAGTGGAGGACACTTGGGCACGAAGAAGGCAGTTCTTGGTTCTCATATCGGGCAACACGTCCCGCAAGAATCGCTCACTGTGCAGAGACGAGGGCAGGGAGGAGAGAGGGGCTGTGGCACCGGCGCGGCGCGGCGCACGTGTGCGGCGTCTGCGGCCGTGCACGTGCTGACCTTGGCGGCCCAGCTCGGCCTCGGGCTGAGCCTCAGCGATCGATAGCGGCAGGTCTCTCGCCGCGCGTGCCTCGCTCCGCGGCCTCTCTGGGTCACACGCACTGCCGACGCCTGCTGCGTGTCCGCACCCACACCACGCCCACACCTGACCGCCGCCCACGCCACGCCTCTTCTTTACCCGCGTCATTCCCTCTTCTCATTTCACCCGTACTCCCATTTCGTCACTAATGGTCTCGTCGCCGACGAGATGTTGCCCAGATCATTTTTTAATTTTACTTCTCCCGCAGCTCAAATCATTATTTCAGCGGCAATTCCGTGGCAGTGATCCAGACATACAACCCAGCCAAACTGAAAGTTACATGTATTACAATTAAAAGAAAACAGCCCTCAGTCACTAATTTTTAACGAATTAACCGGGTTTCAACACTGCTAGGAGTGTCTTCCTCAGAGTTTCAACCAAAGAATGGTCTACAGGGTGAAAAGTATTTAAACCGACAAATTCTGGGAGGTTGTAGGTGACATCAAAACAAATATTTGTCCCTAATGTCATTTTCTCCTATGAGGATTATTTAAACCGGTGGAGCCCATATTACGCTCTTCAGTTGCTTGAGGTCATATCACGATCTTCAGTTGTTAGAGGGCGTATTACGCTCTTCAGTTGTAGGCAACTGCTGTCCACCGGTGTAGTAGTGCATTGTCTCTGTTTAGTAATGGAGCGATACACCTGGAGTGAGTACACTGATATGGTTGGTGCGTACTACGTAGCGCACCACAACGGACGAGCTGCACAGCGGGTTTATCAACAACAATATCCTAATCGCCGTATCCCGCATCATACGACTTCTGCTGCTGTGTACCAACATCTGCGTGAGACCGGGTCATTTAGCAGATTACCTGGACAAGGACGCCGTCGCACGGTAAGAACTCTGCAATTTGAGGAAGCTGTCTTGCAGCATGTGGAGCTGGATCCTTCAATCAGCACTCGTGCAATTGCACGTAACATGGGGACGAATCAGACAAATACAAGAACAGTCCTTCGAGAGCAATTGTTACGTCCATTTCACTTACAGCGTGTCCACAACCTGGAACCAGTTGATTATCAACCGAGACATTTTTCGCGGTGGTACCTGGAACAGTGTGAAATGTATCCTACATTTCCATCCTCTGTGTTATTTACCGATGAAGCAACGCTCGGGCGTGATGGGAGTCTTCAACATGCACAATTCGCATGTTTGGAGTGAGGATAACCCACATGCCACAGTTACTAGGGCTCATCAAGTGTGGTTCTTCGTTAATGTGTGGGTCGGTGTTCTTGAGGACTGTTTAATTGGGCCGTATCTGCTACCTAGGCCTTTAAATGGCAGGCGCTATTACAATTTTCTCGCCAGAGCATTGCCAGAATTGCTGGAAGACGTCCCGCTCCCTACAAGACAACGCACGTGGTTCCAACATGACGGGACCCCGGCACATTTCAGTCGTCGTGTGCGTCGATTCCTGGACCGACGGTTCCCAGAAACGTGGATTAGCAGAGGTGGTCCTGTACCATGACCTGCTCTATCCCCAGGTATTTCTCTTCTGGACTTTTTTGTGTGGGGAGAGATGCGCAACCTCGTTTACGCAACTCCTGTTGCATCAGAAGAGGAACTGGTTGCCCGGATACTAGCAGAAGCAGGAACAATTCAGGATACTCCTGGGGTTTTCGCCTGTGCCAGACAGAACATGATCCGACAATTTAACCTTTGCTTACGTGTCAATGGAGGCATTTTTGAAAATCTACTGTAACTGAAATTGGGTTGTGTTAATGTGTTGCCTCTTGGTCATAAAAAAATGTAAAAGTGTTTGTTGGTTTAGTTAATTTGCCACCAGAGAAATCTTCCTCTACCGGTTTAAATATTTCTCATAGGAGAAAATGACATTGGGGAAAAATATTTGTTTTGATGTCCCCTACAAACTGCCAGAGTTTGTCGGTTTAAATACTTTTCACCCTGTATAACATGGTCACAGAATTATAACTAAAAACGTATGATACAAGTTGTAAGTACGGGATTATCGTGAAAGACTGGCAGTACTTATATGTCATTTATAAAATAATAAATATCCCAAAAGGGCATTAGTCACAAAGATATTTAAGATAAAAAAAACTGTGATGTCGAGCCAGTAAGGGCTGCTCTTTACCTGTGTGGTGCACATAGTAAACGGACTGAGGTGCCCGCGTTAACAAATACGGCCAGGTGAACATGGCACTGCAACGAGCGCGCCATCTAGTAGCCGTAGTATTAGGCTACTTCAGATTGAAATATGGGCAGAAATGATTATAAATAAACAGTATTTGGTACATAATGGAAAGCAATGTTTCTCTGATAGTAGCTCAGAACATAACATTTTGTCTACATCAAAGCTTATAACAGTAAGGTAAAACATGAAAGTATCATTATGAAAATGTAGTCCTATCTACATTTTCATTTACCTTGTATACATACAGTTTCTAAGCAGCAACAAATTACGAATCTCTCCCAAATCCGTAGTTAATTTACGGTTTGCTGTAATAAAATGACAGGACACGTCGTGTTGGTTATTAAAGAATTATTGTAACTTGCGTATTGTGAAATTGTTCCGTTTTAGGGCATCCATCAAAAACACAACATTCTTGGTACAGTTTTTCATAATTACATTTCAGTTGCCGGCCGGTGTGGCCGAACGGTTCTAGGCGCTTCAGTCTGGAACCGCGTGACCGCTACGGTCGCACATTCGAATCCTGCCTCGGGCATGGATGTGTGTGATGTCTATAGGTTAGTTAGGTTTAAGTAGTTCTAATTTCTAGGGGACTGATGACCTCCGATATTAAGCCCATAGTGCTCAGAGCCATTTGAACCATTTTTAACATTTCAGTTAATAATATGTCAACGATTAAAGCTTTCAGGAAAGGGATCGATGACCTAGCAGTTTGGTCCCTTCCCCCCTCTTTTAAAACAACCACGAAGCTTTCAGGAAATGCTAAGTGTAAGGTCTGGTCGTAAATCCTTAACGGCTGATGTAGGGTAAGGAGTAGCGATGCGGATCTATAGTGTAATATATGATGTGTTGCTGGTTTGTGTCCCACTAGATCCCTCACGTTTCCTAATAGGTTATAATGATTTCGTATTAGTTTATTAGAACTCTGTATAATACTGGACGATGTAAGTGCGCTCTTTCTGAGGAGTCAGTTTGTTCAATTGGCTCTGTCTACAACATGTAGCAATGTATTTTGCACTTTCACCTAGCGAGGCGGCGCAGCGGTTAGCACACTGGGCTCGCATTCGGGCGTCCGGCAATCCTGATTTAGATTTTCCGTGACTTCTCTAAATCGCTCTAGGTTAATGCCAGGATGGTTCCTTTGAAAGGGCGCGGCCGATTTCCTTCCCCATTCTTGACACAATCCGAGCTTGTGCTCCGTCTCTAATGGCCTCGACATATCCATTCTTCCTTCCTTCATTTCGCACTTTCTTGTTCCAGGTATCGTATTTCACACGTTGTAAAGATTCTGCTCCTTACTAGGAACAGCGATTAAATAGGATTGACATTAGTATGAAATAATATTTATTCTTTTGTAGAGAACTACTGTAAATTTGCATCTCACTGTATGTAACGGAATTTTTATAAGTTGATGTTCTTGTTGACTAGGCATGGTACTTTCCTTTTTGTTTTATACAATGTTCATGGATATTGAAATTTTTATGCATGTATCCTACAGACACAATACGATTATCACACTGTTGTGTTATGTCCGCACTATAACACAACAAATATTCCGTGATGACCAAATTTATTTGACCTTCTGTCACTCAAAACAAAGCTTAAGTTCGACTACACAACACTTCGCTGGCTGTAGCGCCAAGGAGAAATTAGAGTCACTAGTAGAGAATACAAGTCCAAAGCACTGCCAACCAGTCGATACCGACGCGTCGCAAGTTTCCAGCCGGGGCGGCGCTACAGTCTGGAACCGCGAGACCGCTACGGTCGCAGGTTTGAATCCTGCCTCGGGCATGGATGTGTGTGATGTCCTTAGTTTAAGTAGTTCTAAGTTCTAGGGGACTGATGACCTTAGAAGTTAAGTCCCATAGTGCTCAGAGCCATTTGAACCATCTGAAACAAAAAACATTGGACCTATTAATTGGAAAGTGTAAACAGCAACCAACACCTTAGACAAGGAGACAGCCATAGCAGTATAAGTAACATTCGTCCGCTCATATAATGTTACTAGCCTTATGAAATTATATAAACGTTGACAACACTAGAATAGTAAGTTCAACGTACGATATTTACTTTCTGTACGTCTACAAACATTTTGATAGTAAGATATATGTAACGTTACAGAGTTAAACGACTCACTGGGCCACCGATGCAATCGACGCATTGCCTCATTTGAAAAGAGGAAAAATCCCGACTCGCCGTTATACACTACCAGCCACTAGTCGGCCGCTGTCCAGTTTCTGTGGTAGCGCCCAGTGGAGACAAGTAACCTAGGAGCGATGGCCTTTTGCGAAGTGTCCAACTGCAAATGTACACCGCATACAGCTCGCTTTGCAACGTCGCTAGGAAACTGGTTGAGATGACCGTGCATTCACCGACAGCAGCGACTCCTCTCGGGTTTGAATCCGATTCTCATTCACAAGGCGTAACGCTCGTCTCTCGTGTCCTGTCGGATGGGATGTTCTGATGACCAACGCCGTGTTATATGGTTGCGAGCGCTACTCCGTGATGTCACATCAACAAATCAGACAACTTCAGTCAAGGAGCCGTTATCGGCATATCTAAACACGACATCACATTTATGCCATTCCGTCATGTGACCGCGTTGCCATCTTGCTGTGCTGATTCCATAAAAACAGCTGACACAAATGCATTGCTGCCATGACCTAGTTAGCAGTGGACGGTCACATTACTTCCTGCTAACAGTTCTGTACTATCTACAGTAGAGATGGGCAAAGTCGTACATCCTTGAGAACTACTTCACTGGTGATCGCTCTTTTTTTGGGAATCGTTCATTTTTACTCGTTCACCGTTCACTGTGCTTGATACAAGGTTCTTATGAAAAACTGAAAATTAGTAGCATAGGTGACTGAAGATGGAAAGCGCCAAGAGGGGGGGGCTTGCCTCCTCCCTTGAGTACTGAGTTTTTATTCATAACAGAATTCTCAAACACTTGTTACTTTCGTGATTCTGCAAAACATCTCCTTTAGCCAACTGTAGCGTTATGTTGCTGATCGCAGTGAAATAATATACGGTGGCGCACGAAAAACCGGCCCCGAGTACAGACTGCCCGCCAATTACGCACGATTTGTTGACTGCTACTAGCAGAATAGATAAACATATAATAATTAGGCAATGAAGAAATAACAAATAAGCTGATGCAAACAACTTCGAAACAATAGACGACGATTGGTAAGCGACAATGAGCAGTCTAGTGCTCGGGGTCGATTTTTCGTGCGCCACCCTGTGCCACAGAAATAATATTGTAGGAGTTATCACATTCTCTGTACAAAAATGTGACACCATACACTCGATTACGAAGTGCGGGCTTCATTCGGTTGTAAGTAGGTCTGCCTTCCATAACAATGAACATGCTATTTTACCTTGGATAAAAAAAAAGACGGAAAATGGCCACTCTTGTGTGCCGTGCCGACGTCCTTTTCATGTGTAATAACAAAAAATCTTGCATTGTTACAAGTATTCCTTCTGCTGTTTATCGAAATCGTGGAGTAAGCTGAAACGCCGTTTTGTTACCAGAAAAGATGTATATATTACATACCACGTAATTCTTATGTAGTTTACGTAATTATAAAATACATTTTAATTACCGGTCGTAAACGTTGAATAGAATACGAGAAGAACCAGAAGTTCAGAGTTCAAAAAAGATTTGAAACAGATCTAGAACTGGGGTGCGAAGCGAACGAAACGAACAAGAACAACTCGATATTGAACTATGAGCAGTCGGCAGTGGAACTGCGACGGGTGGCCACGCGAAGAAGGAGGAGTCCGGCCGAGCGCGACCGAGACCGAGACAGACGGGAACGGGACCGAGGCCGGAACGAGACCGGCCGACGTGCCGTTCGCGAACGAGACCCAGCGTTTCGCGTTCCCGGGAATCATAAGTAGAAAGCTGCTACCGAAGTGAACTACGAAAGACCGTTCCTTAGATTTCGTGCCTCGCTCGTTCCGTTCATCTTGGTGAACCGTTCCTTTGGACCCGTTAGTTCGTGAGCGATCCATCCCTAATCTGCAGCGTTCCCACCCCTTTATGCGTTTGCAAAGACGAAGATCCAAACCGTATGTTGCAACAATGTCCTCGGAACACGTATCATCATCAGTTCCCGAGCAACCTTGTTAGCATTCAACGATATAGCAACGTAAACAATACTGTACACGTTTGTAAACAGCGCCAACATGCAGATCTAGCTCCCTGCGGAGTTAATATAATGCTCTCGCCAATTTGAATTCCAGGAGAAGACCAAAGCACAATTAACTGACTATATTCCCACGTGTTACTTAGCAGGATGTAGAACGGGCAGTCTATAACTGTATGTCACTATGTTCCTCCCATTCCTAAGTTTCTGGATACTGGCGAATCTATACGTATGGCTGCAATAACCAAATCTGATTACTGTATAATGTTCTCGTGTTCTGTCTAGATGGTTCTCATAGACATGATGTACAAAGGAAACTTTTATTGTTAATTTAGATACGAAGTCATTAGTATGGACTGAATTGGGAATGTCCAACGGAATCTTCATTTCAGTGTACTGTGAATGTAAAATTAATTTATGTCAGAATCTGACGTTTGTTAAGTCTCTGTAATTTCATACCAAGGTACGACAAAACAAACTGTAGAATCATATTTCCAGTTTTGAGATGACTGTAGAACACGAAAAAATAAAAAAATAAATTTACAGCGCTCCAAAACAAACAGCGCGCTATTGTAACAGGATTACAAATATTCTGTTCGATGAGCACTTCAACGCAGGCAGTGAGACTTAATGGCTTGGTAAGTAACTACAGGGTATAACAGAAAAATGTATACACACTTTAACAATCGAAAAGTATTATTTATGTGTTTATTTTACATTTAATAATTGATCACACATGTTGTACAACCTAGAGTTTAGCACATGGTTACTTTAAATGTTCAAAATGTTCACCGTTGGCGGCTATACACATAACAGAACGACGACCGGTCGCGGCAACTACGTCAGTCAATGCTACAGTGGAGATCGCTGCACATGTCACTGTAATCTCCTGGCGAAGTTCCTCCAGTGTGCGTGGCTTACATCGATATACGTCTTTCACAGTTCCCCAAAAGTAAATGTCCATAGGTGTTAGATCTGGCGACCATGGAGGGAACTCAATGGGCCCTCTTCGTCCAATACAATGCCCCGGAAAATTAACATCTGGGAAAGCTCGTACGGCTAGGTGGTAGTGTGGTGGCGCCCCGTTCTGTTGGTAGAAGACCTCTTCATCAGCTCCATAAAGTGCACGTATACCTGGCAAAATTGATGAGCGTAACATTTCCAGGTACACTTCTCCAGTGACAGTAGCAAAGGAAAAGGGTCCTACTAATCCCTTAGATGATAGTCCACACCACACATGAACCCCTGGTAGATTGACGGTTTTATTCGCATAAACATGCGCAATTTTCGGCGCCCAGTACACACTGTTATGCCGATTCACGGTTCCATTAAGTTTAAATTGTGCCTCGTCACTCCACACTACCTTCGTCAGAAATTGTTCGTCATCAGTTACCATTTGCTGATAGCATTCGCAAAACTGCATTCGGCGATCAGGATCGTCATCATTAATAGTGTGCAGTAATCGTGGAATGTGAACTTTCCACTATGCAGCTTTCAGAATTCTTCGTACACTTGTACAGCTAACCTCTACATCATGCGCACTTTGCGTAGCAGTCTTCTGTGGAGAGTTAACAAACGTTTCCAACACTAGAGCCGACGAAGCAGCACTTTTAGTTGCACGCTGTCTTCTTGATCTTCATTTGTGAATATCATAAATCGTTCTATGCAATTCAAACTTGTCAATGATGCGTTAAATTGTTAGGCGGATTGGTGGTTCTGTTTCGAACTCCCACCACCACTGACGTTACACTTCAACGGCGTTATCAAACTTGAAAAATCACTTCACAATACATTTTCGTTTCTCGCATGTCAAGTGCGCTCCAGTCATCTTGTTTTCTCAATACCGATATGAAAGTACTAACACCTGTTGAGCCAAAGACCACACTACAACACACTCATAACTCAAACCGAACGAAAATATCGATATCCCGATAGAGCCTGACGAAGAGTATATACATTTTTCTGGGGGACTCTGTGCATTGAACTATCGCAAATTAGCAAAAACAGCTGGCAAATTCCTTATAGTGGAAGGACTGATTTAAAGATATTTTCACCTAGCAGAAACTATAAAGAAGGTTTCATACACGGCGTTTAGCCAGGGTTACATTTGAGATAGATGTTATGTGGAATTCCTTTCACCACTGTTGTTTATTATTTATGTGAATAAAATCATTCAAGAGTGCAGACAAAGGCAAAAAACTTCATTCAAATTAACAGAATCACAAAGCCAGGTAATTTACTTTTTACGGTGTTTCTGAACTAGAAAG
This sequence comes from Schistocerca americana, assembly GCF_021461395.2. Classification (NCBI taxonomy): domain Eukaryota; kingdom Metazoa; phylum Arthropoda; class Insecta; order Orthoptera; family Acrididae; genus Schistocerca; species Schistocerca americana. Next base: position 942,892,617 of record NC_060121.1, on the reverse strand, counting down.
TTAACAAATATATTATATTACTTTTTTGACTTACGACAGAGAGACATACATGTATTTTAAATACAAAAACCATTCATAATTCCAGTTGCTCAGTGGGCAATCGAGAGATACGTTTTAGGAAGCACTACAAAATACAGGAAAACAAACAGGTCGGAGGTCAGACAACTGTTTAGAGTGAAAGACATAATTACGACTGTAACACAAATAAATTGGAAGAGGGCGGTACATGAAGTGAAACGACTAAACGGCAATTGGGTCAAAAATGTTTCTTTGATGGATTCCGAGAGAGAAAGATCATGATGACAATGACTTAAGAAAGGTACCCACCTCCATTAGAAAGAGACATCTGGCTGCGTAAACCACAAGACGTAATACAAGGAATCTTTACCTAGTAGGGACGACAACTTTAGCAATCGATTTCCGTTTTACTTTACACCATATTCAGATTCCTTCTATGGTAATCAGTTGCACATGTGAATACTGGGATCACCTCGAATTATAGAGAAGCATAAATATGGTGCAATGTAACAGTGACATCGATTGAAAATAAAATAATAATTATAAATATATATGAGGTTGTCATCCCTACTACACAAAAATATAGCAGCTTTCTTCTCGTGATATATCGGAAAATGGATGTACAGTATGAAGATAACAAACGGGCAGTCGAGAGGTGGTTTTCATTGAGCAGCAGATGTCAGATAGTTGTTGATGATGATTCAGACGACGTAGTTTTGGGATATAAATAATTGTGGCACCGTCTGGCTTAACATACATGTTCTATTACTGGCTGTGTGTTACTGTTGCATTATATGAGTGGCTGCTGTTCGGTTGGTGAAGCTGTTGCTCTTTTTAAAGTACTACAACCGATTGTAAACAAAGTAAAGAAACCTTATTCAGGCTTCACAATCGTGCTCCTGTAATAACGATCCGGTCTTTCTCCTACAAATGTACAACTACTCTCATACCTAACTTTTGAAATAATATTTTAAACTAAATCCCAGACGGATTGATTAACTTACTTGTGATAAAGTGGATGAGCCTTTATAATTTCTCCGAGGTTTTAAGTCAAGATGAGAAATCCAACACAGCAGAAAAACTATTTGAGAAGCTAAGTTGAACATTGACGAAGGCTGTGTTGCTTTATATAAAGTCCCTGTATTACTGTAGCAAAGAGGAAATCACACATTATTGTGTAATACTTCAGTTCTCCGTAGACTGTACCACACTGAAATCTGTCACATGTGCTACGGTGAAATTAATTCCTTAGCGTAATGACATCGTTTCCTGGACAACTGACAAGGTGACATTTGACGTGGAATAACCGCTTTACGACATGTTGAAGAACACAGAAAACCTAATGCAAACTGATGGCTCAACAGCGATAAACGAAGGGCATTACTACTAGAATGAAACTTTCACTCTACAGCGGAGTGTGCGCTGATATGAAACTTCCTGGCAGATTAAAACTGTGTGCCGGACCGAGACTCGAACTCGGGACCTTTGCCTTTCGCGGGCAAGTGCTCTACCAACTGAGCTACCCAATGTTTCTAGAATGAAATTTTTATATAAATTTCATTGTAGAAACATCCCCCAGGCTGCGGCTAAGCCATGTCTCCGCAATATCCTTTCTTCCAGGAGTGCTAGTTCTGCAAGGTTCGCAGGAGAGCTTCTGTGAAGTTTGGAAGGTAGGAGACGAGGTACTGGCAGAACTAAAGCTGTGAGGACGGGGCGTGAGTCGTGCTTGGGTAGCTCAGTTGGTAGAGGCAAAGGTCCCGAATACGAGTCTCGGTCCGGCACACAGTTTTAATCTGCCAGGAAGCTTCAAGTAGCATTACTACTAAAGTGTGTAATTTCACTGAATTTTAAAAAATACTTTGTGGGCTTAACTAAATTAAATATTACTTGATATAGAGTTATAATGATGTACAACTTTTCCATTTTCCTGCTCTGGCAATGCCTGAGCTATACTATGTGATCAAAAGTATCCAGACATCTATTAGAGGACAGCCGCGCGGTCTCAGGCGCCTTGCCACGGTTCGCGCGGCTCTCCCCGTTCGAGTCGTCTTCGGGCATGTGTGTGAGTGTCGTCCTTAGCTTAAGTTAGATTAAGTAGTGTGTAAGCCTAGGGGCCAATGACCTCAGCAATTTGGTCCCATTGGAACTCACCACGAATTTTTCTATTAGTGGACATTAATATGGCATGTGTCCACCCTTCGCCTTTATAACGGCTTGAATTCTGCTGGGGAAACATTCAGTGAGGTGTCAGAACATACGTGAACGAATGTCAGACTATTCTCCCTCCAGAGTCGAAACCAGAGAAGACAGTCATGTTGGACGCTGGGGTCTGGAGGAAAGTCGACGTCCTGACTCACCGAAAAGGTGTTCCATTGAAATAAGACCGAGGCCAGTTAATTTCAGGAAAGTTGTCCGCAAACAACTGCCTCACAGATGCTGCTTTATGGCAGTGTGCACTGCCAAGCGATACGATCAATTAGTCTCCGAGCTGTTCCTCTACCGTAAGCAGTGCATAATGCTATAAGATGTGTTTATGTCTTTCCACATTTCGAGTGTCTTAAGGGCGATAAGAGAACCATGCCCTAACCACGAAAAATCATCCCCACACTGTAACGTATCGTATCCTACGCAGTTCACTATGGGCACTCCATTCGATGGCAGGTAACATTCTCCAGGAATTCGCAAAACCAAAATCCTTCTGTCAGAATGCCACAGGGTATAGCGCCATTCATCGCTCCAAAACACTTGTTTCCAGTCATCGCTCTTTACACCACCTCAAACGTCGCTTAGCATTCTTACAGAATGTGGCTTATGAGCAGCTGCTCGACCGTTGTTCCCCATTGTTTTTAACTCCTTACCCATAGCTGTGGTAACTGGACTCTTGGGAGTACTTTGTAACTCACGAGTGACTCCTTCCGCCGATTTCATGCGATTTTTTACAATCGTCTTCCGCGATACTCGACGGTCCCTGTTCGTCACTACATGGTTCAAATGGCTCTGAGCACTATGGGACTTAACTTCTTAGGTCATCAGTCCCCTGGAACTTAAAAATACTTAAACCTAACTAACCTAAGGATAACACACACATCCATGCCCGTGGCAGGATTCGAACCTGCGACCGTAGCGGTCGCGCGGTTCCAGACTGTAGCGCCTAGAACCGCTCGGCCACCCCGGCCGGCGTCACTACATGTGGTGTGCCTGGTGTGGTTTATCTGCGGTTGTTCCTTTGCGTTTCCACTTCACAGTCACAACACCAACAATTGGGCAGTTTTAGAAGGGTTGAAATGTCTCTGACGGATTTTTTACTTGTGTGACATTCAAGGTGTGGCCTACGTTCCAAGTCACTCAGTTCTCCTGATCGACTGATTACGCTGTTACTGTTTCTCTAATAAAAACGAAAAATTCTTGCCTCCTTTTAAACTGGCGGTCCCGCTTCGCGAGATATCTAGTGGTCAATCCCGCATTACATACTTGATATTTCTGATCAGACAGAGTACTGCTACAAAAACTGTTACTGAGTCAAAACTTTGTAGGTACTGAGAATTGTTAAACCGAATGTTTTGAGATGAAGAGGCGATGGGTAGAGATACGAGATCTTGCATGGGCGATGCGTTGCAGACAGATATTTATAAACTGCCTCAACAGTGCTGATGATACCTTGCAAAACAATACAAAGTCAAGTTTCAACAAACCCATGACGAAATTTTTCTCTCAGTATGTTATTTTAAACTGCGGGTAACCGCAACCAAACTTCCACGTTTCGAAAGAAATAATCACCATTGGTTGTCGAATACCTTTTATTAAAAGTACTGACCGGTTTCGTACTACCAGAAGACCGATCCTCATGAGATATGAACAAATAACAAGGAAAAAATTCTTTTACGGAGAATCCTTAATAATGGTGTAAAGAACAAAGGGCTAATGAATGGTCGTATTTAGAGCTGTGCTTGAAGGGTACTCACAAAGTTTCTTTTCACTAGGTCATAGCAGAGAGCCTCTCATCATCATTTGCGTCACGTAAACAAATACCGCCCTTTAGCGGTAGCCGTTAAGTAAGACGAAGAGGGTAGCAAAATCTATAAAAAGTCCCAAGCCAAGCTGTAAACTAGTAATGCATCGAGACAAGTGTTGACAAGAACTCATCAGCATAAGCCCTCATCAACAACTGAAGAGGCTTTCATTAGAAGCATCCTGGCTGCCTCTTACGTTGTGCAACAGGAACAAAGATATTTAAGAGACAGTAGCAACATTTTATGCGCCGTTGTTATACATGCATTGAAACTGAAGATGGTGACACTACGCAACTGCTTGAGTTTAAGTTGTTAAGTCAACAAAAATTATTTATTTCCCATAGTTATCCAAAATTACGAAGAAGGTAGTTTAGAATCCTCTAAAAAATGGCTCTGAGCACTATGGGACTGGTCATCAGTCCCCTAGAACTTAGAACTTCTTAAACCTAACTAGCCTAAGGACATCACATAACACCCAGTCATCACGAGGCAGAGAAAATCCCTGACCCCGCCGGGAATCGAACCCGGGAACCCGGGCGCGCGAAGCGAGAACGCTACCGCACGACCACGAGCTGCGGACTTAGAATCCTCTACAACTTTATAAATAGACCTTAAGAACTGGGGACAGTCTTTATTGTAAGTAGACGAAGTTACACTTACAAATTTGCAAGGAAGGTAACTTTCTGCTGTACGTAAATTAGGACCCCGTGTTGGTGAGGACGGAAAGGTGTTGTTGGCCACCATAGTACGGACGCGTTAATTTGTGAGACGGGCTGAAAACCATTCTACCTCGGGCCATAGCGCCTACGCGCAGGCTACACTGCGTTACACAGCCCTCAGGCAGTAGCAGGAAGGCGCGAGCCGACGCAACGCACTCGTCCACACGGGGGAATTCCCTCTGTTCTTCAGCTTGCTGTTTCTAACCACGGACGTCTTCTCGGGAGCCATTTTTGTCCCCGTCCTCACTACTGCACCCAACAGTTTTTGATAATTAAATATTCTGCTAACTTTTTCAGGCTTTTCGAACAAACGTGTGTGTGTGTGTGTGTGTGTGTGTGTGTTTTTCTTTCAATAAACTGCTTTAACGCTTCGTCCAATGAAGAGGACTTCACTGGACTGTCAAACCCTCCTCCGTCTCTTTGTTTGAGTTTACAGGAGTTTCAGATATCACGGAGCACTCGGCTATACACTCCGCAAATCAATTTACGGTGCGTCATAGACAGTATTTCCGATACCGCTGTCATTTCCCACATTTCCTGTTTCCGAGAATGGTGCACGGGAAGGATGTGTGTCGATAAACCGTCCTATGAGCTCAAATTTCTCTTATTTTGCTGTTCGTTGAGAGATGTATGTGATTCATTCTTCTTCGAACATACATTCTTAAAATTTTGATCTCTCCGTGATGTACGATGCCTCTTTTCGCCAGGAGTTTGATTGTAACGTTTTCGTGAGAATAACTGCTTTCTTCTGAGGATCTTCTCCATTTATTTTATGCAACATGCCTACTACGGATCTCGGACTGAAGAGCATTACTTTGACGATTTCAGCTGTGTGTGAGTGAACCACAACCTTAATTAACATGGGTGTAATGCGGTTTCTTTGTACAGTGTGTCACTGTCAAAAAAAGTTAACAGACTTGTGTTCGTAAATAAATACTTGTTGGAGATAAAACAGAAGGTGTCAGATTGTGGAGTGAAATGAAGATATATAAATGTGCCGTTCTCACTCTGGATGTAGACAGCAACGTAGACATGGAGCAGGCCGGGATACGCGTTGTCATATCGTGAAGTTTCACGCTTCAAGGCATTTAAGAGTCTGAGCTACGAAACAGTTCTCCCATTTCCGTAATTTCCTACGAAACGTAATCGATGCGATGTAACATCTTTTTCTACGTCTACGTCATAGATGTAGACACTACATTTGAAAATTGATTACTGAAGCTAAAGTGCCGTATACAGTAGTTTTTGTATGACAACTTCCGCAATATTAATATACATTTCAAAGAAGACTCATTAAAGACACATAAAAAACTTGCAGTGTTCAGTACAATTTGTTATAAAAAAAACTCAGAAAACGTACGATGTTGGTTTAAAGTGCTGCCATAGTTCTTAAGTGGAAATGTAAGGAAGGGATTCAAACATATACAGAACTTTTCCTTAACAAATGATTGCTTGCATCTCCTCTACTTATATACAACTTGTAAAATATAGAGACAAGCAAGCTGGAAACATAAATATTAGGTTTGTTACAAGTGATCCACTATTAGCATATTGGTAGTGCACCGCGTTTCAAATTTTTTGCCACTCACATTTTGTCTATGGGTGAACTGAATATTTTTAATGATATCTCTTCATCTTGAAAACTCATGAGTTTTCAATATTTCCTAAAAGCTGTCAGACATCGCCTCCTTAAAATAACATCTTTTCATCTTGTTGAGCACCTTTGAAGCTGTCTACGCTGTCCTTGGCCTGATATAGGCTAATAAAGTTAAAGCAGCTACATTCCTTGTATACATTTAAGAAAAGAAAAAAGGTGTGGCAATAAATAGGTTGGGAGGAGCATGCCACAGACCAAATCTCTATTTCATTAAGTGTTTATTACAAAGCTGTGACACTTGCATATGTTTCGGCGACTAGATTCGAACCGACTGGTTCATTCTGAGGCTCCACTGGAAGTGCCAATCTCAATGACAACCATCAAAAATTGGCAATACATACGTCACAAAGTTATAGTAGATAAATGTCACAAACATATGTACATATCATAAACTCATAAACAATCGTACAATGAAGGCTTTCACGACCGGATGTTTCAGCTGCCAAGAATTTTTCCGGGTTGTATGGTCGTGGTCCATGGAACACTTCTATTCCTGACGTTTCGTCCAAAGCTACGTTGGAAATATTCGGAGGTGCTCCTGGTTGTGCTGAGTCTTGCCGACAGACGAGTCGGACGTCGAAGAACGGCCTAAATACCGTGGAAAGTGGGCGTGGTCTGGATTTCACGTGATAGCAGAGATCAACCTTGTCACGGATAAAATATAAGCGTCCCCCTGTGTCTGCAAGTGGTATATACAAGATTCCGTGTACATGTGGTAGGGTCTCCACGGAACTACAAAGAGAAGTGTGAATACACGGTTGAATGAACATAAAAGTATTTGCCGACTAGGGAAAACAGACAAGTCAGCCATGGCGGAACATGCTCTTCAGTCGAGTGATCACACAGTGAATTTTTCGGAAACTGAAGTTTTGTGTACTATGACGAACTATTATCCACGGCTATATAGAGAAACCATCGAAATATATAAACATGGGGATAATTTTAAGAGCAAAGAAGAAGCTATGAAAGTCTGCGATATATGAACAGTGGCGCTATAGAAGCGATGAGAAGTTTTTATCTTTGACGTATTATGATCGATAGTTATATTTTATCCGTGACAAGGTTGATCTCTGCTATCACGCGAAATCCAGACCACGCCCACTTTCCACGGTATTTAGGCCGTTCTTCGACGTCCGACACGTCTGTCAGCAAGACTCAGCACAACCAGGAGCACCTCCGAAGATGTCCAACGTAGCCTTGGACGAAACGTTATGGATAGAAGAGTACCATGGACCACGGCCATACAACCCGGAAGAATTCTCGGCAGCTCATAAATAATATAAATATTTTTCAAACCAACAGCTCAGTTCATGCAATTAACATTAGAAACGCGACTGATGTGCATGAATACGTAAACTGACTTAGTGTGATCCAGGAAAGCATCCGTTGTTCAGGAACACATTAAGGTAAAGTTTAAGAGAAGCCTATGGAATCAGTTGATGGCCAACTCTTCTTACTCCACTGAAAAATTACTTATTAGACGCAGCTGGTGTATTTAGTTAGTATGTATAATAATGTGAATGTTTCATAAAATCTGACTTCTATGTATAGCGGCCTGTGTAAGTGAATACTGCAAAATTATTTTGGGCACTTAATTGCTTATACCGGGTGATCAAAAAGTCAGTATAAATTTGAAAACTGCATAAATCACGGAATAATGTAGATAGAGAGGTACAAATTGACACATGCTTGGAATGACATGGGGTTTTATTAGAACCAAAAAAATACAAAAGTTCAAAAATGTCCGACAGATGGCGCTTCATCTGATCAGAATAGCAATATTTAGCATAACAAAATGGTTCAAATGGCTCTGAGCACTATGGGACTTAACTTCTGAGGTCATCAGTCCCCTAGAACTTAGAACTACTTAAAACTAACTAACCTAAGGACACCACACACATCCATGCCCGAGGCAGGATTCGAACCTGCGACCGTAGCGGTCTCGCGGTTCCAGACTGTAGCGCCTAGAACCGCACGGCCACACCGGCCGGCAATTAGCATAGCAAAGTAAGACAAAGCAAAGATGATATTCTTCACAGGTAATGCTCAATATGTCCACCATCATTCCTCAGCAATAGTTGTAGTCGACGAATAATGTTGTGAACAGCACTGTAAAGCATGTCCGGAGTTATGGTGAGGCATTGGCGTCGGATGTTGTCTTTCAGCATCCCTACAGATGTCGGTCGATCACGATAAACTTGCGACTTCAGGTAACCTCAAAGCGAATAGTCGAACGGACTGACGATTGGGGACCTGGGAGGCCAAGCATAACGAAAGTGGCGGCTGCGCACACGATCATCACCAAACGACGTTTATCAGCCAGGCTGGGGATGATGCGATTCTGTAACATATCGGCGTACCTCTCACCTGTCACGGTAGCAGTTACTGACGTTTTGCTGTCCAGCGCCATCTGTCGGACATTTTGTGAACTTTGTTGTTTTCTTTTGTTCTAATGAAACCCCATGTCATTCCAAGCATGTGTGTCAATTTTTACCTCTCTATCTACATTATTCTGTGGCTTATTAAGTTTTCATATTTATACTGACTTTTTGATCACCCGGTACATCTATAAATTTATTCCTGTTCTTGAGGACCATTTCTCTTAGGATTTGAGAAAGGAATGTAAGCATATCTTCTTTCAGAAATATGTATTACCTGTTTTATTTACATTTTCTACGTCTTTGAAGATCTTCTAACCATGGATCTATCTGTGGCTGGCGTGCTAGATGTGGCGAATTGCTGTTGGAGAGCGGTGAGGTAGCAGGTCACGCTGCAGCCCACACACAAGTCCCATGTGAGGGCGAGTTAAAGAAGATTTAACATTAATTTTTCCTGTAGAGGTGCGTTAACCTAAGAACGATCGCAGCTGTCCTCATATCAGTCTAACCGCCCGCCCTCCCCCTTTTTTTCGTACCTACTGTGCTAGTAGCACCAACAGAGCAGCCTTGAATCTGCCTTCAAGCTGCTCAGGAGGAGGCAGGCTACTGGTGGGAGAGGGCGGGGGCCTGTAGCTCGCGTTCCTCCCGCTGCCTCCCAGCTGACTCACCTCCCCCCCCCCCCCCCCTCGCCCCACGACCTCGCGATGAAATATTCATGGCGGCGTCAATCTGCGTGTTGGCGTGCATGCGCTGCCTGCAGCCACAGCCCCACGCGCCGGGCGCTGGCCGTCACCTTGGATGCAGAGGTCTTGCGTCTCAGGAGCCGACGAACGCCCAGTGGAAGCCACTAGAACTACACGCTGCAGTACTGGCGCATCTTCAGACATAACACGCATCAGGCGGAGTCTTAGGTGCTGACACCGGGTTCGCTGCTGGGAGGGGGGCGCGGTTTGTCACTGTTCCCTCCTAACCCACCTCAAACATAACTGTGCGGAATTAGTATTTAATTTAGGGGTGACCAGACACTTCAAAAAGAACAGGATTAGCGTTGCCACTACTTAACAAATAGCCTATAATCCCCTAATGTTACATCAATGCCCGTTCCCAACTGGCCATCGTTGATTGGCTAATGGAGATGGGTGCCTTCAATAACTGCTTACACAACATTACTAATTTACGTAATTTATTAATAATAGTTCACTGAAAAACAAGTCTTAAAACACTTCACAGAAAGGCTGGTTAAATAACAGTTCCTTTGATTAATCGGGCAATAAATTCTCAACCAATAACAGTAGCAAACAACATCACTTCCAAATAAAAACTTACAGAATCGTAATGGTAGAAATGTACCTTACAAACTTCAAAATTCACGTTCATTTAACACGCAGATATAAAAACATATCCAAAACTCACAGTTAGCATATTTGTCAAATTCGAGTATTTATAACCCGCTGAACTACAGCGCAGAACTGACAATTTCAAATCTGTCCAATGAGTAATGCTGATTACTGCAAATTATGTTCACAAATAAGAAATATAATAACTTTATGACAACGCCCATCCAGCACTGGCCACACTTTTACGCAATCGTAAATTCCACTGAAAAGTGACAGTTACTGCTCAATCTCCTCACAGTTAAGTGAACTAACACCGCAGAAGTCACTGAAGGTTAATACACGTACCGTATTCCACTGCTTTCTTCTCCAATATCGTGACATCCTTATTGTGGGCGAACATGCTACAGCGCAGCGTGTTGAGGTTAGGCCCACGCTGTCTTGTTTATCTGCCGTGGCAAAACACTCACCGACATCGGCCACAGCTCGCCGTAAATTGCGTCCATACAATTGCAGGGCCCACGGCTTATCGTTCCACCGTAGCGTTGAATTCCCAAGCGTCTCGGTTTCACCATCATTTCATTACCACAGGGTGCCAAAATTATTAAATGCACAATTCGGACCATCCGGACCCCAACACTCCGAGCCCAATATCGACCTTAACACTCGCGGCCGGAACACAATCGTGCCGAAAATCGGCACATAACTTTCCGCCATTTTTAACGTGCCGCAGTGCCAATGATTTTAAAAATAATGTATAAAATATTTCAGTACAATAATTATAAATTTTAATGGCGAAATGAGGCCATTTGTACCTCCTGACGAGATCGGTGATATTCGTATCTGGTTAGATGGTAGTAATCAGTGTCTCGGTCACATAATACGAGAGTGATTTGATAAGACTGCTAAAAACCCAAGAAAATCTGTTTGTTTCGTAAAAAACTACTCAACTTACACAGTCTCCTTTGGGGCTTATACACTTGGGCCAGCGATCCTCTAGCTTTTTCATCCTGTCGAAAAAAATAGGTTCTGTCAAACTCCGCAAAATATTCGTTGACTGCAACTATCACTTCCCCATTTGATGAAAATTTCTTAGCAGCAAGCCAAAGTTTCAATTTACGGAACAAGACGATGTCACTTGTGGCTAAATCTGGTAAATAGGGTGGATGAGCAAACAGTTCAAAGGCCAATTCATGCACGCCATTGTTATCGTTGATGTGTAGGATGGTGCAGTATCTCGGTGAGAGAGCGTTTTTTTTTTTCGTGTCAACCTTGGTCTTTCTTCAGCCAACGTTAAGTTTCAGACGATCCAACAGAGAAGGATAATAGGGTCCACTTATGTTTCTGCCTCTTTCCAAGTCATCTATTAGCATTACTCCTTGGGAATCCAAAAGAAAAAAAAAGCAGGAACATCACTTTACCAGCTGATAAAATGGTAAATGATAATTAATTGAAAGCCTCAGCTGCCGACAGATGTTGCTGACATACCTCGAAAATGTGAACCCCGACCGGGACTCGAACCCGGGATCTCCTGCTTACGTGGCAGACGCTCTATCCATCTGAGCCACCGAGGACACAGATGAATAACGCGACTGCAGAGACTTATCCCTTGCACGCTACCCGTGAAACCTACATTCCCAACTGTCCACAATCTACATGCGTAATATTCCTATCGACAACACCTGTCGGAAGCTGATGGTTTCAATTAATTATCATTTATTCTAGAGAAGCTGCACGGTCAACAATGGTATCTGTCCTTTCGAGAACAATTACTATCTTCATACATGATAAAATGGTCTTTGCTTTCTTCGGTGGACTTTCACCAGCCTTTGTCCATTGGAGAGAAAAGTTCCAAAAGCCATTTAAATTGTTCCGATTGAACATCTACGTTGGCATTCACACATGGATGATAGGTGTTTCTTGACTCAGCAGAGTAAAATCGACGGGATGAGCCACACTTAAGAGTCCACGCCTTTTCTCCGGGCAATAACGCTCGTTGGGAGTCAATGCGCGCGCCACAGGATTTCCGTTTCAAGGTGCAAAGCAGGCAGTGCACGTGGGAAACAGAGGCTTTCTCGGAAGCCGCGCATCTTGGCGTGACTCTAATAGCTGGGCGTCACCCCGCGCTCCATCGCGTGTAGAGTCGGCGCGCGCACCTTCACCTGTTTCTGGACGGAAACAGTTACACAACTGGTCTGGCCGGCGCGTTACGTGCTCGTCCGAGATGCAACACGTCGACCTAGACATGTGGCGATTTGCCAACCTCCCTACTTGACTGGCAAGAAATATAAACACCGGACTAAAAACATTGGTTGTTTGTCTACACTACGAACGACGGTAGAGCAATGCTGGTCTGCGTCAGCTACGTGAGTCTTTGTCCCTTTTAGTGCGAAGATTAGCTTAACCAAGGTTCTTATGGGTGACAGAAAACGAGAATGTCCGTATCAGTGGTAGACGTAAATTAAAGAACTGACCAGAACCGAGTATGACTCGCGCAATGGGTGTTCCGTAGAAACTTAATTATGTATACAAACAGTTTATTCATTCCGGGTATCGAATGTATTGACGATTTTTGCCGGTTACCGAGATTTATCGGGCAAGATATCGGTCCCAGAGATATCTAGACTTTCGAGAATGTTTTAATTTCAAGTTTGAAGTCGGATAACAAATGATAAAAGAATTTTTTTTTCTTGTGACGTACTTAAAAATTACCAATACCGGACTTTTCCCTTTACTTGTACTGTAAAACTATGATTCTTGCCAAATTTCACGACTCTAGGTCAAGGGCAAGTGCCCTATTAGTTTTGATGAGTTAGTTTTCGAGTATCAAAGCGTGAAACGTAAATGGCTGTATCTTTTGATTGAACTGACTTTTTACACTAGCTTTTTACACCGCCAGGGGACCGTAGACCTTAATATGTGACATAAATTTTAACTCGAAAAGTTTACTTGTTCCTGAGGAAAAAAGAGTTCATAACAGTCGGACAGATAGACAGACACCCGAGGCTACAACGGTTCTGTTCTTGCAGATTGTGGCACGGAACCCTAACAACAGGAAAGACGTATTGCAGAACGTAATTTCTGATATTTTTGCTATACGAAGAATCTGCACTGTGTCTAACAATGAAACGCGAAACTATGTTTGTTTTGCATATGTTGAGTCAATTGTGCTTTTATAAAAAGTAATCTCAGCCTCTAAGAAGAATGACCTGTTTTTCATTTAGTGGCTTCCACGACGGTGCTCATACGACCATCTCAACAGTGTGGTTCGAAAATTCAGAACGTTCATAGGGCCAGGCCATACCGTCGTACAGCTTGTCATGTGGCTCCAAGCAGGCGATTATTGTGTCAGTTATGACGCTACGAAGATAAGAACAACACAACACCTAGTCCCCGAACGGAGAAAACGTCCGACACGGCCTGGAATCGAACCCGGGCCCCTTCCTTTGGCAATCTGCTGCGCTGACCCTGCAGAGTTCGTTGTTCAGACGCCTTAGATTCCTTACTCTGCCATCCCTGTAGACATATTCCCTCATGGGATTTACGGTTAATATCAACTCATTCAAGAGCAAATGACAAATTTAGTGAGCACAAGATGGTTAGGTTAGTGTTTTTTAACGTCCCGTCGACAGCGAGGTCATTAGAGACGGAGCACATGCTCGGGTTAGGGAAGGATGGGGCAGGAAATCGGCCGTGCCCTTTCAAAGGTACCATTCAGGCATCTGCCTGAAACGATTTAGGGAAATCACGGGAAACCTAAATCAGGATAGCTGGAGACGGGATTGAACCGTCGTCCTCCCGAATGCAAGTCCAGTGTGCTAACCACTGCGCCACCTCGCTCGGTGAACTCAAGACGGAAAACGATTTGCACATGTGTAGCAACGCTTTAGCCATTCCACAGTGCTCCGTTACGATGGTTTAATTTCTAATAGACCTCCAGAAATATAGACAAGTTTTCAGATCTAGAAACTGTTCCTTGTGGTACAATTGTTTTGTTCTTAATATAAAATTCTCGCAGTGGTTTACAGTAATGACTGTAATGTCTTCTTTATCACCTTTCTGTGAGTTACACAGTCGCTCGTTGTTTGACAAAGTTGCTTTGTCTTACAAGGTACCATTCAACCCAGCGATTCTCATCCGTGGGGCTCGACACCCTACGGGAGGCGTGAAACACTAATTGGCGCAGGGGAAGAGCGAGTTTATTGATTCAAAAATGGTTCAAATGGCTCTGAGCACTATGGGACTTAACATCTGTTGTCATCAGTCCCCTAGAACTTAGAACTACTTAAACCTAACTAACCTAAGGACATCACACACATCCATGCCCGAGGCAGGATTCGAATCTGCGACCGTAGCAGTCTCCCGGTTCCGGACTGAGCGCCTAGAACCGCTAGACCACCGCGGCCGGCCGAGTTTATTGAAAACAAAACAAAATATATTCTGACATAACAAAAAATTAAAATTCACATTCACACAGACATAATGCATTTATAAACAGGACCCTGCCGTCCCCTGAGATAATCCATGAACTTTTTCTGTAAAATAAAGAGCAATACAGAATCATGCACTATGGTTTTGTCAAGGAAGCGAATAGCAAAAAAATTTCTTATTCTTGGTTTTACATATATGTATGAATGAAAATTGACAGCTTCAAAAACGCTGACTTAAAACTAACGGATTAAAATTAGTGCTGGAAAAATTAACTGTGCATTATATTGTGTCGTTAGGTTATTTGGAAAAGTATGGGCGTAAAATGAAGCAAGACTTAACGTAGCGTCCCAGGCATTCGATTTAAATTATGTGAGAAAACCACGGAAAGCCCACATCCGGATTTGGGCCCCGCTATGCTACAGCACTGCGCACTGCAGGCGATGATATTCGCTTATGCCGATCTCTCATCTTCAGAAACAAGTCAACCTGTTGTTTTCGGCAAATGGGACAGTAATTTGCATTTTAGCGTGACTCCCAGCAAGCCGTATACAGGAACAAACTCGTGTACGGGGATTAACTGAGTTGGAAAGGCTGCGGAAAGGGTTGTCCCATTCGAAGGTGTGCCGTATAAGACTCCTGAAAAGTTGAGTTGGACGCGGCGCATGGTACCGTGTAGACAAGATATCTGAGCAGTTTGTTACAAGCAGATACGTGACGAACATGGCAGCACGGCGCAAGTTATTTTACACTACTGGCCATTAAAATTGCTACACCACGAAGATGACTTGCTACAGACGTGAAATTTAACCGACAGGAAGAAGATGCTGTGATATGCACATGATTAGCTTTTCAGAGCATTCACACAAGGCTGGCACCGGTGGGGACACCTACAACGTGCTGATATGAGGAACGTTTCCAACCGATTTCTCATACACAAACAGCAGTTGACCGGCGTTGCCTTGTGAAACGTTGTTGTGATGCCTCGTGTAAGGAGGAGAAATGCGTACTATCACGTTTCCTAGTTTGATAAAGGTCGGATTGTAGCCTAAAGCGATTGTGGTTTATCGTATCGCGACATTGCTGCTCGCGTTGGTCGAGATCCAATGACTGTTAGCAGAATATGGAATCGGTGGGTTCAGGAGTGTAATACGGAACGCCGTGCTGGATCCCAACGGCCTCGTATCACTAGCAGTCGAGATGACAGGCATCTTATCCGCACAGCTGTAAGGGATCGTGCAGCCACGTCTCGATCCCTGAGTCAACAGATGGAGACGTCTGCAAGACAACAACAATCTGTAGGAACAGTTCGACGACGTTTGCAGCAGCATGGACTATCAGCTCGGAGACCGAGACCATGGCGCTTCATCACTGACAGGAGCGCCTGCGATGGTGTACTCAACGACGAACCTGGGTGCACGAATGGCAAAACGTCACTTTTTCGGATAAATCGAGGTTCTGTTTACAGCATCATGATGGTCGCATCCGTATTTGGCGACATGATGGTGGACGCACATTAGAAGCGTGTATACGTCATCGCCATACTGGCGTATCACCCGGCGTGATTGGTGCCATTGGTTACAAGTCTCGGTTACATCTTGTTCGCATTGACGGTACTTTGAACAGCGGACGTTACATTTCAGATGTGTTACGACCCGTGGCTCTACCCTTCATTCGATCCCTGCGAAACCCTAAATTTCAGCAGGATAACGCACGACCGCATGTTGCAGGTCCTGTACGGGCCTTTCTGGATACAGAAAATGTTCTACTGCTGCCCTGGCCAGCACATTCTCCAGATGTCTCACCAATTGAAAACGTCTGGTCAATGGTGGCCAAGCAACTGCCTCATCACGATACGCCAGTCACTACTCTTGATGAACTCTGGTATCGTGTTGAAGCTGGATGGGCAGCTGTACCTCTACACGCCATCCAAGATCTGTTTGACTCAATGCCCAGGCGTATCAAGGCCGTTATTACGGCCAGAGGTGGTTGTTCTGGGTACTGATTTCTCAGGATCTATGCACCCAAACTGCGTGAAAATGTAATCACATGTCAGTTCTAGTATAATATATTTGTCCAATGAATACCCGTTTATCATCTGCATTTCTTCTTGGTGTGGCAATTTTAAAGGCAGTAGTGTACTTTGACATTACATCGTCTCCGCAGAGTCACGAAAGGCGATCAGCGGTTTGTTGTGAGAGTCAAATTTGAATGTGTAGCGTTAGGAACCCGTTTCTGACACGACTGCCCTCCCACGAGTCCACTCAGTGTATTTAAAATACCAGTGACAGCACTCCCATCATTAACGCAGTGAGTCGGTTCGTCCGGGGCAGACATTCTGCTATTTAAATTGAATCGGGCTGTGGAAACGGGCAACAGCAGGGAAGTTCTAGGACGGGGACAGTGCCACATACCTCCCAGTGTGTTCTGCTCCGTCTTATGCCCCAGCGGAGGAGCGCACGAGCCACCCGTCGTGCAAAATAAGAGGAAACACAGAGACGGAATCTTGTGCCTGACAGCAATACGCACACTGCAGACGCAGGGCGGAACGGCAGGAGTCGGCTGCAGCTGCAGCAAAGCAGAGGTGAGAGAGACACGGTGGGCTGTGTGCTGAGCGGTGCGGCGTGGGCCGCCGTGCGGGAGAAAGGAATGTGCGGGACCTCACGGCCAGGCAAGGACGCTGGCGTCACACCGAGGCAGCGTGCCACCGCTCAATGCCACTGCAGCCGCCAGCCGGCTCCACACTTCTATCAGTAGGGTTTCTGGACACGCCGTAGGACGGATGGATGGATTAGAAATATTGCGCCCTGAACAGCATGGTCATCAGCGACCTTTCTCAACATACTGCTGTACTGGTAGTCTCTCTGGTTAAAACGAAAAGCAAAGGTCATATAGCAATGATGTTCAAAAAATTCGTCCACAAAATTTTTCTATGCTTACCTTTTGCACTACTGACCATTAAAATTGCTACACCAAGAAGAAATGCAGATGATAAACGCGTATTCATTGGACAAATATATTACACTAGAACTGACACGTGATTACATTTTCACGCAATTTGGGTGCATACATCCTGAGAAATCAGTACCCAGAACAACCACCTCTGGCCGTAATAACGGCCTTGATACGCCTGGCCATTGAGTCAAACAGATCTTGGATGGCGTGTAGAGGTACAGCTGCCCATGCAGCTTTAACACGATACCACGGTTCATCAAGAGTAGTGACTAGCGTATTGTGACGAGCCAGTTGCTCGGCCACCATTGACGAGACGTTTTTAATTGGCGAGAGATCTGGAGAATGTGCTGGCCTTGGCTGCAGTCGAACATTTTCTGTATCCAGAAAGGCCCGTACAGGACCTGCAACATGCGGTCGTGTATTACCCTCCTGAACTGTAGAGTTTCGCAGGGATCGAATGAAGGGTAGTGGTGGTGGTAGTTACTGTTTAATGTCCCGTTCACAACTAGGTCATTAGAGACGGAGCGCAAGCTCGAGTTAGGGAAGGATTGCGAAGGAAATCGGCCGTGCCCTTTCAAAGGAACCATCCCGGCATTTGCCTGAAACGATTTAGGGAAATCACGGAAAACCTAAATCAGGATGGCTGGAGACGGGATTGAACCGTCGTCCTCCCGAATGCGAGTCCAGTGTGCTAACCACTGCGCAACCTCGCTCGGTGAATGAAGGGTAGAGCCACGGGTCATAACACATCTGAAATGTAACGTCCACTGTTCAAAGTGCCGTCAATGCGAACAAGAGGTGATCGAGACGTGTAACCAATGGCACAACATACCATCACGCCGGGTGATACGCCAGTATGGCGATGACGTATACACGCTACCAACGTGCGTTCACCGCGATGACGCCAAACACGGATGCCATCATCATGATGCTGTAAACAGAACCTGGACTCATCCGAAAATATGACGTTTTGCCATTCGTACACCCAGGTTCGTCGTTGAGTACACCATCGCAGGCGCTCCTGTCTGTGATGCAGCGTCAAGGGTAACCGCAGCCATGGTCTCGGAGCTGATAGTTCATGCTGCTGCAAACGTCGTCGAACTGTTCGTGCAGATGGTTGTTGTCTTGAAAACGTCCCCATCTGTTCGCTCAGGGACGAGACGTGGCTGCACGATCCGATACAGCCATGTGGATAAGATGCCTATCATGTCGACTGCTAGTGATACGAGGCCGTTGAGATCCAGCACGGCGTTCCGTATTACTCCCCTGAACCCACCGATTCCATATTCTGCTAACAGTCATTGGATCTCGACCAACGCTAGCAGCAATGTCGCGATACGATAAACCGCAATCGCGATTGGCTGCAATCCGACCTTTATCAAAGTCGGAGACGTGATGGTACGCATTTCTCCTCCTTACACGAGGCATCACAACAACGTTTCATTAGGGAATACCGGGCAACTGCTGTTTGTGTATGAGAAATCGGTTGGAAACTTTCCTCGTGTTAGTACGTTGTAGATGTCGTCACCGGCGCCAACCTTGTGTGAATGCTCTGAAAATCTAATCATTTGCATATCACAGCATCTTCTTCCTGTCGGTCAAATTTCGCGTCTGTAGCACGTCATCTTCGTGGTGTAGCAATTTTAATGGCCAGTAGTGTACTTACTGCGCATGGTCTTTTATTGTGCATGGTCTCCTTCGTCCTTTAAACGGGGTTTTCACTTTGGAAATTAAAAAAAAAACTCCTCAGGTTTCACGTCTGGAGAGTACAGAGGATGAGGCAGCACAGTGATTTTGTTTTTTGTGCAGTAGTCACGCGCCAAAAGGGACGAATGTGCGGCTGCGTTGTCGTGACGCAAGAGCCTAGACTTGTCTCGCCACAGTTCAGGCCGTTTCCTTCACAAATTTTCTGGCAGGCGTCGCAACTCGGCCCGATAGAGCCATCGCTTAACAGTTTGTCCCTGTGGCACGAAGCCATAATGAGCTAATCCTTCAAACTCAGACAAAATTGTCAGCCTGGCTTTGACATTTGACCTGAACTGACTAACTCATTTTAGTCTTGGAGAACATTTCCCCACCCACTGTGAAGATGCATCATAATTGTAGACCCACGGTTCATCACCAGTTATTGTTCTCTTAAGGAACATCCCGTTCTCATCTGCGCGATCCAAAATCTCTTGACAGATTGCAGCGGAGGTCTTTCTGGTCTTGCTTGACTCATGAGCCGTGGGACGAACTTGGCGGCAAGAAAATGCATTCCAAGATGCTGTGCGAGGATTTCATGACATGATCCGACTTAAATGTTACATTCTTCTGGAATCTCTCGCACAGTCAGTCTTCGATTGGCACGCACAATTTTGTTGATGTTCCTGACATGAGCGTTGTTGGTAGACGTCGAAGGGCGTTCTGAACAAAGGTCATCTTAAACTTCCGTCCTGATATTTTTAAACCGTGTGAACCATTTGTAACACCGAGTACGGCTTAAGCACTCATCACCGTACGCTTACTGCACCATCTGACGTGTCTCTGAAAAGGTTTTCTTGAGTTTCACGCGAAATTTAATGCACACGCATTGCTCCTCTAACTGTGCCATCTCGAAATTCGCAAACTCTGCGACACAGTTCTACTCAATACAACACTGAACAGCATTTAACAGACATACAACAATGATAAACAGACCTCGTAACTACAGCCACTGTTATACAAAAAAATTTCAGATACAATCCCCACTATGTCTATCCATACACATGTTTTCGTCGTCTTTGTTTCTCGGCCTCTTTTTCCGCAGTCACAATTATACAATTTATATAGGTTAAATATCGTCTTTTGCGACATTAAGAAGTGTAATCAACACCAAGTGCGTCTCGCTTTACTTTAAAATCACCTTCAGTGGCACTGTAACAACACAGTTTTTCTTACAATTTTGGTTTTCTAGGATCATGAACAGTTCTCGCACTTTAATTTACTTATTACTGTTACTCACAGTTTTTTGTTTCTTATACCATAGGAAACGCACACATACGCATACATAAATATACAAACAAATTAAAATAGTAATAATTAGAAAATTTAAAAAACAGTAAATAAATAAACGCGCGCACACACACACACGCACACACACACGTATACAAACAAATTAAAATAGCAATAACAATAAAATTTAAAAAACAGTAAATAAATACACACACACACACACACACACACACACACACACACACACACACACAGAGAGAGAGAGAGAGAGAGAGAGAGAGAAATAGCAGCCGCTCTCGCTACCACCGAAATTAAACAAAAGACGAAAGCTTTGCGCACATCACAACAAAATACAAAAAATGGCGAGATGGCAGTGGTTCTTCACAGTACAAAAACGTGCGTGAATTTTATTTAGTGTTAGTGATTACGGCGTGAGCTAAAGTAGAACACACATGTGAAGAAGGACATGAAGAATGGCGTAAGAAACAAGAAACCGTAACGTTAATAATTAATACTGTTTATAGTAGTAAGTTAAAGTATTATCCTAGCAACCCAAAAATGTAAGAAAAATTACACTGTTTGACTGACCACTGAAGATGCTTCAAAATAAAGCAAAACGCGTTTGGTCTTAGACTTTATCACAGTCGCAAAAGATGGAACTCAACATACATAATTTTTACCTATTCATACCGTTGTCATACGTCAATAGTATTAATAAAACAGTGGACAGCATTAAAGGGGCTGGTTGATCTCAGAACTAACAGAACGTGCCAAACACCCAAAAACACATTAAAACCTTCGTCCAGTTAAACTGCGAAGGAGTCCTCACGCCACGCAAAATGTCAATGTTCTTGCTATCGTCTCTTCATCACGTAAAACTGAGGGTAAGTTCCTGCGTAAACAAAAGACTTCCCTCCTATCGAAATACATAACGCACGATACTAAAACATGTCGCAGCTTGAATGTGATGGGACGAACACTGCACTCAGGCAAATGTTTATGGTACAAGAGGTAAGCATGTATCATTGGGCAGTGTCCGATACGGAGGTGAGTGAGGATCACCTCGTTCCTTCTTTGAGTTCGAAAGGCAGTGCGCCACGGTCGAATAATTGGTTTGGCCGACGGCAAACTTGTTGTGGGCCACTTCCACAGCTTATCCAATTAGCCAACACTCCCTTAGTCATCCACGACACGATAGCTTATGCGAAGGCACTAAAGTGAACTGTGGTACTTTTCTTGCAGACTGCTTTCGCTGCTTTGTCGAGCTTCTCATGCCCGTCGATTCCCGTGTGTCCAGGGACCTAGCAGAAGACCACCTCTTTCTTCTGCCTGTGCGGGACGTGCATAGTGGACCGTAAGATTACCCGGTACGAGTGGCGCTGCCCCTGAGTTACAATCGTCGCCGTAAACGAGCGACGCATCGGCAGGTAGGACCTGAGCGTTTGCCACGGAGGCGTGCTGCGGTGTGGCGGCCGCGGTCGCGGCCTTGGCAGCGCCTACACTGTGACGTCACGAGGCGGCCCCAAGGTCCAGCCCACAACACCTCTGCTGCGGCTGCTGGGCCACCTACAGCACGCCACACACTTTCGCTTCAGGAAGCGGAAACCTGTCGAAGGTGCAATGAATACGGTTATACGAGGGGCGTTTGAAAAGTCTGTGCAAAAATAAAAACTACTTATGTGTTCGGGGTAAACCTTTTTTTATTTTTCGACCTAGTCTCGTTTTAGACTTATACACTTCGTCCAACGCTGTTCTAATTTATTGATCCCTTAGATAATAGGAATTGTCCAAGTCTGCAAAATAGCTGTTAGTTGCCACATCACTAGCAATATCACGCACCTTAACTCTTCCGTCATACATCACCATATCATGGATTTTATCTGTGATTTCTGGAGTCGTAACCCCCACAGCACGTTCAGCATCACTTGTGCCCATATGGCCACTCCGAAAATTTTGAAACCACTTATAAATTGTTCTAATCGAAGGTGCAGAGTCACCGTAATGTTTATCAAGCTTCTCTTAAGTACCTTAGGGGGTTTTGCCTTTCATAAAGTAATGTTTATTCACCACACGAAATTTTTTTTGTTTATTTTTTGACAATCACTCGATTTCCTTGATTCACACTAATGCCAAACACAAATAAATAGACCCATATGGCTCAATCAGGCCGGCCGGAGTGGCCGTGCGGTTCTGGGCGCTACAGTCTGGAGCCGAGCGACCGCTACGGTCGCAGGTTCGACTCCTGCCTCGGGCATGGATGTGTATGATGTCCTTAGGTTAGTTAGGTTTAATTAGTTCTAAGTTCTAGGCGACTGATGACCTCAGAAGTTAAGTCGCATAGTGCTCAGAGCCATTTGAACCATTTGCTGCAATCAACTCCTCGTTTAAATAAAATCTTTGTCCCGCCAGCCGTTTCTTCTACAAATAGTAGTCCAAGGGAGCCAAGTCTGGAGAATAGGGGGGATGTGAAACGAGTTGGAATCTTATTTCCATTAACTCTGTGACCACAACTACTGAGGTGTAAGCCGGTGCATTGTCGTGATGGAAAAGTGACAAAACGACGCTTGAAGTCATGCGGATCCTTCCTGAACAGCTGCAAACCATCCTTGCAACACTTCACACGATTCCGCTTTTGGCCAAGCGAGAGCAATCGCGGAACCCATCTTGCGGATAGCTTTCTCATGTCCAAATGTTTATGCAAAATATTATTTACCCGTTCATTCGAGATGCCCACGTCACTAGCAATATCACGCACCTTAACTCTTCCGTCATCCATCACCATATCATGGATTTTATCAGTGATTTCTGGAGTCGTAACCTCCACAGCACGTTCAGCATCACTTGTGTCCATATGGCCACTCCGAAAATTTTGAAACCACTTATAAATTGTTCTAATCGAAGGTGCAGAGTCATCGCAATGTTCATCAAGCTTCTCTTTAGTACCCTAGGGGGTTTTGCCTTTCATAAAGTAATGTTTAATCACCACACGAAATTTTTTTTGTTTATTTTTTGACAGTCACTCGATTTCCTTGATTCACACGAATTCCAAACACAAATAAATAGACCAATATGGCTCAAAGTTTGTGTGCGTTCTTTCCAAAGATGCTACTAACTAAACATGACCTCGATACGTGCCGGTGGTGCCATCTTTCGGACTTTGCCCGGACTTTTCAAACGCCCTCGTACACGTGGTTGGCCGCATCCCTAGGAAACATGCAGTTGCTATTTATTTCACGGTTGACGTCGCAGGAGCCTGATTAGCTCTGGTGGCCTGCGATGTTAGCTGGGCTATATAAGATATCCCCAAGTTCCTTCGCCATAGTCTGGTACACTACTATAGAGAACCAACTGTTGAGTGGTACGTTTTATAGCTAAATGTAATCAAACGTATTACCACAACGTGGCCAACAATCTGTGATTTAACTACGTAGCTGCTTCTAACCGGGCTGGACTGGGAGGATAATGTTAGCGGTGTCGCTGCATAAATAGATGAGCTTCTGGTCCAAGTTCACCGAGCGACATGACGCACTGATTAAGGCACTGGACTCGGTTCAAATCCCCGTTGATCCATCCAGATATAGGTTTGCCTTGATTTCCGTATGTGGGTTAAGGCGAATGCGGGGATGATTCCCTCGAAAAAGCACGGCCGATTTCTCGCCCCCCCCCCCCCACCCCTCTGCATGCACCCATCATTCCCCAACTCGATTTTGTATTACGTCTCTAACGTCTGCGTATGTCTCAGAAGACTCGAGGCGACAGCTGTGCATAAAAGTAGCGAGTGCTCTGTCTCCAATGTGTGAACAACAAACACAATAATTATTCACAACACAACCTTTTTACTAACTATCCTACTATCAAATAAAGAGGAATTTTCTTTCACAGGACTCTGGTGTGTAGGTTTTTGGGATTACACTTAGATGAAAAAAGATAGATGTTAGTAATTTTCGGAATGTGTCCTGCCGATGTAATCGCCTCACATACTGTTGTTTGCGGAAAGGGAAACTGTTACGATGAGACAGATTACTTCCAAACAAATAATGAACTTTACTTTCCTGTACGTGGCGAAGGGACTGGGACAACAAGCACACCGGCCGTCGTGTTTATGAACTGTTTCCAGACATCCATGAAAGAGAGGAACTGCTTCATACGAACCGAAGTAGAGGCATAACGGGACACGAACGGTACCCTCGCCATGTGCATAACATCGGCAAAACACAATCGGGCAATTCTTATGTTGTGAGGTCGGTACAGTATTATAGTGGTCTCTAAACAGTGACAGTACTGTAGATGTGGACCATCGCTTTGCATTAACAGAACCTGATTCCTGTGCAGCCCACAGCCTTCACTGGATGCGGATATGGAGAGGCATGTGGTCAGCACACCGCTCTGCCGGCCGTATGTCAGTTTCCGCGACCGGAGCCGCTACGTCACAATCAAGTAGCTCCTCAGCTTGCCTCACAAGAGCTGAGTGCACCCCGCTTGCCAACAGCGCTCGGCAGACCGGATGGTCACCCATCCAAGTGCTAGCCCACCCCGACAGCGCTTAACTCCGGTGATCTGACGGGAACCGGTGTTACAACTGCGGCAAGGCCGTTGGCACTACTCTAAATAAGACCACCAGTAAATCCCTCATAGCATCCTTGAAAGGATCCACTCAAAGGAATGCAGATGGCTGGAGCGTCAAGAGCTTCGGAGGATACCTTAGTCACATTTTCAGGCCATTTCGGTTTCCTGCCTAGGTCCTGCGTGTTAAATGGAACCATTATTACTATTATACTGAACACATATATTTAAGACTGTTTCGATTCTCCTGGTTGATCTTGTATTATTGTTCGCCAGTACAGAAGTACAACTGGTTTTCTGTTTCTTCTTATTGCGAGTAGACATAGTTAATACACAATAAATTCTGTTTACTTCGAAATCTGCGTTCACACTGCGTAGCCAGAAATCAAACCACTGGCACGAGGCGGCGCCAGTTACTACAAGGCTATTGGGCTTCATTTGGAAAACAGAAATTTCAAAATGTGGTATACGGCGAACGCCAAACAATATGTAATCACACGAGGTTTACCGAGACAGGCAAAGAACTCGATGGCAGTAGAGTTAAACGTAAGAATTGCATCGGAAGCTGAAGAATGCTTTTATGCAGGGTGTTACAAAAAGGTACAGCCAAACTTTCAGGAAACATTCCTCACACACAAATAAAGAAAAGATGTTATGTGGACATGTGTCCGGAAACGCTTAATTTCCATGTTAGAGCTCATTTTAGTTTCGTCAGTATGTACGCTCAATGGAGCACGTTATCATGATTTGGTCGAAGTGTTCGTACGCTTCTCAACAACAAATTTGGTGAACGATGGATTGGTAGAGGCGGACCAATTCCATGGCCTCCACGCTCTCGTGACCTCAACCCTCTTGACTTTCATTTATGGGGGCATTTGAAAGCTCTTGTCTACGCAACCCCGGTACCAAATGTAGAGACTCTTCGTGCTCGTATTGTGGACGGCTGTGATACAATACGTCATTCTCCAGGGCTGCATCAGCGCATCAGGGATTCCATGTGACGGAGGGTGGATGCATGTATCCTCGCTAACGGAGGACATTTTGAACATTTCCTGTAACAAAGTGTTTGAATTCACGCTGGAACGTTCTGTTACTGTGTCTTTCCATTCCATGATTACTGTGATTTGAAGAGAAGTAATAAAATGAGCTCTAACATGGAAAGTAAGCGTTTTCGGACACATGTCCACATGACATACTTTCTTTGTGTGTGAGGAATGTTTCCTGAAAGTTTGGCTGCACCTTTTTGTAACACCCTGTATACATAATATTTTGTTATCATTTTTTAATTTTAATTTTTCCGTTTTATACATTTTACACGTTTTTTTACTATAATTCTCATACTAACTACTGTTGTTGTTATTGTATTAATCTAAAAAAGACCAACCCGGACAGACATGCGTGTTAAAGCGTCGGTTCCGGGAGGCTGAGGGAGATGTGGCGGCCCCGGATTACCTTGGGGAGTCGGTGTGTCGGCCAGCCTGGACGTGGTTTCTAGGCGGTCTCCCCACATCCTACGTCCCAACAGGTGAATATCGGCCTCGTACCCAAGTCTCCTCTCAGTTACGCGATTCACAAACATTTCACTCGATTTCCCAAGAATAACAATAAACGCAGCTGGGGTAGACAAATTCCGTCCCGGGGTTAACGGGGTGGCGACAGGAAGATCTTCCGGCCAACCAACATACTAGCAATACCAAATCCGTTAATAGCCAGGCCAACCCCTCGCCGATGCAGAACAGAGGCACAAAGAGAAAGAAGAAGAATTATTAGGATGAAAAAGATCGTAATATTCTTAATATATTGCTACTGTCATGAACAGAAAGATGTGTTTATCTGACTGTTGACGACAACAAGGGAACAGTTCATGCTAATTCATAACCTCAGTAAATGTTAATGTGTACGGGGACAGACAGCACGTTTCCTGCATGCAGCTGTAAGCAACCCCTATCAAAATATTACGAGCGCTTCAGAGAGGCGATTTACCTTAGTAATAACGGTACTTCGACAGCGTCTCTGAAACAGCCATCTGTCTGGATCGTCGAAGGAATAGGTCACAGACGTCATCTGATGTCCTCATCATAAACCAGGCTCTCTTTTGTCTGGGAAGACGGCACTCTGGTCCATAATAGGGGAGCGCTCTTGCAATAATAATAGACGTATCAGGTGCAGATGCCGTTTAAAACCCACTCTTTGTACAGCTTTTTTCGCACTCAGTTGATGCGACCCACCACGCCTGCGTTCATCTCTGAGTACAACATACACCCAACGACCAGAATCATTTGTTGGATCTATTCCAATTTCTGTCTCCCCTAGCGTTTTATCCTCTCCAGCTCCCTCTAGTATCATGGAAGTTACTCCCTACCGTTTTATGTCCTATCATCCTGTTCCTTCTTCCTGACAATCTTTTCCTTGTATTCCTTTCTTCACCGATTCTGCAGAGAATCTCCGCATTTGTTATACAAGTTCACCTAACTCTCAACATCCTATGGAACTACCATCAGCTTAAACCAAACATCGAGTCGTGTGTGTAGCGTATTCATTTTGCAAGGTGGCATTGTGCTGTTTCCCTCTGTTGCAGGTAAAAATCTGAAAGCCCATAATTACGACTAAAATAACATACACTGACGGAACAAGATCGATACGCCAAGACGGAGTTGTGAGATATAAACGAAAGTCGGTAGGCGTGTTTCTACATCTGAACGATAATGTCTGTTCAAATTGCGCGCCAGTCGCATAAGAGTGGCGATGGTAGGGGAGCTCCGAGCCAGATGCCCTGCAGCGTGCATTCCAAAGACGCCAAACCACCGCCATTTGCGACTTCAGTGGTGTCAAAAGAGAGCTCGTCGCAGGCCGCGGTGGCGTCTACTGTGTTTTCTGATGCCGGTCGATGTGGCCGACCGGTTCTAGGCGCTTCAGTCCGGAACCACGCGGCTGCTACGATCGCAGGTTCGAATCCTGCCTCGGGCATGGATGTGTGTGATGCCCCTAGGTTAGTTAGATTTAAGTAGTTATAGGTTCTATGGGACTGATGACCTCACGTATAAAGTCCCATAGTGCTCAGAGCCTTTTCTTATTTTTTATTTTTTGTTTTCTGATGAAAGCTGGTTCTGCCCTTGGTGCCAGTGATGGTCGTGTATCGGTTAGAAGAAGCCCAGTTGAGGGCCTACACCAACCTCTCAGCGTGCAGACACACCGGACCTACACCTGCGATTTCGTATAACAGCTGGAGCGCTCTCGTGGTTACCCCACGCGCCCTGACTGCAAATTTGTACATCAATATGATGTTTCGACATGTTGTGTTGCCATTGATGAACAGTACTCGAGGTGTTTTCCAGCAGGATAACGCTCGTCCACATACCGCTGTTGTAACTCAACATGCTCTACAGACTGTCGACATGTTGATTTGGCCTGACCGATCATCGTATCTGTGTGCAATCGAGCACGTATGAGACACCATTGGACGACAACTGCAGCATTATCCACAACCAACGTTAACCGCCCGTGTATTGACCGACCAAGTGCAACAGGCATGCAACTCCATCCCACAAACTCACATCCGACACCGCTGCAACACAATGCATGTGCGTTTGCTTGCTTGCACGCAACATTCTGGCAGTTACGCCGGTTATTAATGTACCAGCATTTCACATTCGCACTGGCTTATCTTGAGTTTTCATCAACTTGTGATATTAGAATATTAATCACTTAAATATGTTACTTAGACAAATGAATTCCCTAAATTGTCCGCAGCTCGTGGTCGTGCGGTAGCGTTCTCGCTTCCCGCGCCCGCGTTCCCGCGTTCGATTCCCGGCGGGGTCAGGGATTTTCTCTGCCTCGTGATGACTGGGTGTTGTGTGATGTTCTTAGGTTAGTTAGGTTTAAGTAGTTCTAAGTTCTAGGGGACCGATGACCATAGATGTTAAGTCCCATAGTGCTCAGAGCCATTTGAACAATTCCCTAAATTTCATTACTCTACTGTAATTATTTTTTGGCGTTGCAATTTTTTCCCGTCAGTGTATAATCAAAATATCGATCAAGAAATAGTCCTAATTAACAACGAAACATAGAACCACTTCATGAGTTTTTGTGTTAAGGGCATCTGATGAATACGACTGGAAGGACACGAGAAGTAATAAACAGAAGAGTTAAAATGACCTCTTACGCGTTAGTAAGGTAAATAGGATATAAACCCACAATTGTTTAGTTATTTTGCGGAAGAGAGGTACGGTACGCATAAAACTTATTGATTAGATTTTACGCGTCCGAAACCAGTCTTCCAATGTATATGAAACTTACATTCAGTAAGTTGGAAGTTACGGCAGTTAAGACCTAAACATTTAATGCGAAAAACCGTTTAAAAGCGTGGATAGCTCATCAGGCAATGGAGAGATTCGTGGTGAGATTTACAATGGGAAACAGGAGAACGAACAAATGGATGGGCGAACAGAGTGCAGTAATTATGACTGACTAGCGGACATGTCCGAAAGAACAGATAACATCTTCATATATATAAGGCTCACCGGCCATTTGACCATCTTCTTCTGTGCGGATGCACAAACAGTGCCCGAACTCTAACAGGAATCGGCAGTAAAGCCGCGAGTAATGAGTATGATGGGCAGGGGCACTATGAATATAGTGCGAGACAATAAGCTGCGAATGTGGGTCGCCGGCCGCGGTGGCCGAGCGGTTCTAGGCGCTTCAGTCCGGAACCGCGCGACTGCTACGGTCGCAGTTTCGAATCCTGCCTCGGGCATGGATGTGTGTGACTTCCTTAGATTAGTTAGGTTTAAGTAGTTTAAAGTTCTAGGGGACTGATGACCTCAGATGTTAAGTCCCATAGTGCTCAAGAGCCATCTGAACCATTTTAATGTGGTTCTCACGGGAGGCGTGCCAGAGATAAGTCCCTGCAGTCGCACTATGTTCTGTGCCCTCGGTGGCTCAGATGGATAGAGCGTCTGCCTTGTAAGCAGGAGATCCCGGGCTCGAGTCCCGGTCGGGGCACACATTTTCAGCTGTCCCCGTTGACTTATATCAACGGCTGTATGCAGCTAAGGATCTTCATTTCATTGTAATTTCATTCTAACGAGCTGCATGGTCACCGATCTTCATATATTTACAATCAGTGAGTTGGGAGTTACGGCAGTTGAGACCCAAACATTTAATGCGAAAAACAGTTTAAAAGCGTGGATAGCTCATCAGGCAATGGAGAGACTTGTGGTGAGATTTGCAATGGGAAACAGGAGAACGAACAAATGGATGGGCGAACAGACTGGAGTAATTATAACTGACTAGCGGCGACACAGAGTACGAAGATGGCGGAATTTGGATCTGGGGACGGTCTGAACTGGTCGTCAGATAACTTAGTTGTGATTGTTCGGAAAATAAAACTTATTCTAATCACTACAGCGTTAGCACTCGTCTCCAAACGACGGAACATCGTACTTGGTACATTATAACACACTCCCAGATTTGCGGGACTCGTCACTGAAGACATTTCCACTCCAGCCAATGAGATTACAGGCCGACGACGTCTCTGGAGACGACACGCACAGCGGTGGGATACCATCCTGACTTCTGCCCGCCATACGGCCTGACAACCAGAAGTCATTCGCTGAACCCTTACAGCACAGCCATACGTCGACGGTATTCTCGTACATCCCGCTTTGTTGTTCTTCGTGGCAAGCCGTCCGAGGCTTACATTTCAGCAAGATAATGCCCGCCAGCACAAGGCGAGAGTTTCTACTGCTTGTCTTCGTGCTTGCCAAACCCTACCTTGGCCCTGAAGGTCATTGGATCTCTTCCCAACTAGAGACCGTTTGAAGCATTATGGGCAGCTTCCTCCAACCAGCTCGGGATTCCGGGATTCTGATGATCTAACGCGACAGTTGGACAGAATTTGGCACGATATCGCTCAGGAGGAATCCAACAACTCTATCAACAATGCCAAGCCGAATAACAGCTTGAACAAGGGCTGCAATCCTTAGAGTGTATTTATAAAACGCCCGTACAGCCGAGAACACTAACGCGTCCCTTCCAGAGACGGGGATCCTGGCGTATCGTGACGAGCCAGTTGCTCGGCCACCATTGACCAGACGTTTTCAATTGGTGAGAGATCTGGAGAATATGCTGATCAGGGCAGCAGTCCAACATTTCCTATATCCAGAAAGGCCCCTACAGGACTTGAAACATGCGGTCGTGCATTATCCTCCTGAAATGTAGGGTTTCGCAGGGATCGAATGAAGGGTAGAGCCACGGGTCTTAACACATCTGAAATGTAACCTCCACTGTTCAAAGTGCCGCCAATGCCAACAAGAGGTGACTGAGACGTGTAACCAATGGCACCCCATACAATCACGCCGGGTAATACGCCAGTATGGCGATGACGAATACACGCTTCCAATGTGCGTTCACCGCAATGTCGCCAAACACGGATGCGACCATCATTATGCTGTAAACAGAACCTGCATCCATCCGAAAAACTGACGTTTTGCCATTCGTGCACCCAGGTTCGTCGTTGAGTACACTATCGCAGGCGCTCCTGTCTGTGATCCAGCGTCAAGAGTAACCGCAGCCATGGTGTCCGAACTGATGGTCCATGCTGCTGCAAGCGTCGTCGAACTGTTCGTGCAGATGGTTGTTGTCTTGCAAACGTCCCCATCTGTTGACTCAGGGATCGAGACGTGGCTGCACGATCCGTTACAGCCATGCGGACAAGATGGCTGTCATCTCGACTGCTAGTGATACGAGGCCGTTGGGATCCAGCACGGCGTTCTGTATTACACTCCTGAACCCACCGATTCCATATTCTGCTAACAGTCGTTGGATCTCGACCAACGCGAGCAGCAATGTCGCAATACGATAAATCGCAATCGCGATACTCTACAATCCGTCCTTCATCAAAGTCGGAAACGTGATGGTACGCATTTCTCCTCCTTACACGAGGCATCACAACAACGTTTCACCAGGCAACGCCGGTCAACTGCTGTTTGTGTATGAGAAATCGGTTGGAAACTTTCCTCCTCTCAGCACGTTGTAGGTGTCGCCACCGGCGCCAACCTTGTGTGAATGCTCTGAAAAGCTAATCATTTGCATATCACAGCATCATCTTCCTGTCGGTTAAATTTCGCGCCTGTAGCACGTCATCTTCGCGGTGTAGCAATTTTAATGGCCAGTAGTGTATTTATGCCTACAACGTTCGCATGAAGGCTGTAAATTGCCTACATCATGAAAGAAACTTTAAAATCTGTATTGTTAAAACTGAAGCCTCGGATATACCGGAGAAAAATAATCATTGCATTCATATAAAACCCACTTAGAACTGTTCTAGACAGGGCACAGAGCAAGGTATTGCTTAGCCCATGGCAAGCACTGTATATCAGTCATGTTGAATGCCGGCTCCTAGGGATGAGCTTTGTGTCAGCTCGCGGAGCGCACATCACCGGTACTCTACTAACACTAAGTTTTGAAGTATGTAGGAGTTACTCACAGACAGCTGGTCCTCTGGTAGTTGTCTCTCCTGTATCCGACCTGAAACACAAATAAACTGTCGTCAGATTCTACGTGAGACCTTGCATCTATGACATAAACCTGTTGCACATCTATCGCACCAGCACTGCAACAGCATACCTCTTCGCTCCGTCCTCCATAATACCGAAATCCCGTATTGTTATTATATGCTACGTTTACTACAAGTAAAGTTTTTCATTGTCGATTAAGTTAGATAGGAGGAAAACACAAAACCACGGCAATAATAGTACCCTGCATATTACACTGGCCAGAAAGGCAAAAGCTTTTAGATATGTTTCAGTGAAAACTGGAGTACAGCCAACTGCATAAGAAGAAATTTTATTTCCTTTACCAGTTTCCTTCTTCACAACATTGTAACCATCGCATAATCTGCGAGTGTGAAACATAAGGTGCATCCAGCATACTGCTATGGTCATACGCTGCATGCATCTTACTTTGACAAAATGGCTCAAATGGCTCTGAGCACTATGGGACTTAACATCTATGGTCATCAGTCCCCTAGAACTTACAACTACTTAAACCTAACTAACCTAAGGACATCACACAACACCCAGCCATCACGAGGTAGAGAAAATCCCTGACCCCGCCGGGAATCGAACCCGGGAACCCGGGCGTGGGAAGCGAGAAGGCTACCGCACGACCACGAGATGCGGGCTTACTTTGACACTCGCAGATAATAGATAATTATGACCTTATGAAGTAGAGCAATGTGCGGAAGGATTGCACATCTGTCACGTTAAACGATTCTTTACAGTTCTTGCAGGATCTTCTTCCCACCGCAGCGATGTCTGAGATTTGATGTTTTACCAGATTCCTGATATTCACGGTACACTTGTGAAATGGTCGTACGGGAAAACCCCCACATCATCGCTACCTCGGAGTGCTGTGTCCCATCGCTCGTGCGCAGACTATAACACTACGTTCAAATTCACTTAAATGTTGATAATCTGCCATTGCAGCAGCAGTAACCGATCTAGCAAGCGCGCCAGTCACATGCTGTCTTATATAGACGTTGCCGGCCGCAGCGCCGTTTTCTGCCTGTTTACATACCTCTGTATTTGAATACGCATGCATATACAAGTTTCTTGGGCGCTTCAGTGTATTTTGTAGGTAAACACATGACGTGAGAGTGATCTGGTTACAGATCTGTGGTGCGGACGTCTCTCTGCTGTTGTTCCCCTACAGGGATTTGATAAGACGGAAAGAAATAGAAATTCGAGCAGTGACTACGTACTTCATAAAGAAAGGTATGAAAGCAAAGGAAATTCATGCCAATTTTCACAAAACACTGGGGAACTCTGCTGCTTTATAGCCACCACCTTGCTAAATTTGGTCGGAACACCTTAGATGGTCAGTGTAGTGGTCGGCGAAAATGTGCCACTATCCAAGAAATTATTGCAAAAGTGCGTAAGGTGGTCATGAAGGACAGCCAACTGAAAGTGAAAGAAATCTCTGAAGCTGTAGGGATGTCATCTGAACGGACGCATCACATTTCATTAGCAGAACTGTATACGAGAAAATTATGTGCTGGATGGGTGCAGCGACTCTAAAGGCAATACGTCGGAACGGTTATGACGTCATTTTTATGGGATTCTAGAGGGACTCTGCTGAAAAACTTTCTTCTCACTGATCAAACAATTACAGGACAATACTAGGATAACCTCCTGAGCCAACTACAGCAAAAAACAACCGAAAAACGGGACAACCCTGGCAAGGAAGAAAGTTGCCTTTCATCAAGGTACTGAGCGTCCACACACAAGTGTTGTTATCATGCAAAAATATACAACTATGATACGAATTGTTGTCGCATCCGCACTTATTTGCCTGGACTCCAACAGACTTTAATCTCCTTCCCATGCTATAAGTTTTCAGGGTGGACGGAGATCTTCTTCAACCAGAGATCTGAAGGCCGATGTTGCCGGGTATTTTGCAGGTCTGGAGGAACCTAATTTTCGACATGAGATCAAGGCTTGGGAACATCGCAGCATCGATGTTATCATGAAAAATAAAAACGTTTCACTGAGGTAAGTCGTTTCTTTCTATTCCATTCCGAGAACCTTATTACTTTTATTTGTTTCATGAGATACATGGATAGCTTCCGGCTGAGTAATTTTCACAGTAGACACCAAATTAAATGCTGTACAGCGGTTGAGTCATGTGTAGTCCCGACGGAGGCACACCAGTTATCCCTGTTAGGGTTACGAAATTAATGAAGTTTGTGTCATTTATACGAGGAGCGGCAGGGGGCTTAAACGTAAATGAGGTACGCGATTACGTTATTGACGCTTCAGTCGACCGAGTCGGATTAATTTTCGATCTGGGAATCAAAAGCTCAATCGGAAATTGTTTGAGGGCGCACGAGAGCGTGACGAAAGCGCGCGCCAGCTGCGGGCGAGGCAAAACCCCGGGGAGAGACTTGCAGCTCAGTAGCGGAGGGAAAACTTCGGTGGCGAACGCTCTCTCTCCAATACTCACGCTACACAGCGGAGCCCAAGCCACGTCTCACGTTTCTGCAAATCTTTTCTAAAGTTTCATTCAATCCTGCTTCGCATTTGACTGAACATTAACAAGGAAAACCATTGCAGTTCGACAAACCAGAGGTGGAGGTTTTAATATAATTGCATGGCCACAGTATAGACACTTAACTGAATTGACGAGTAATATTTTGTTTACTTGAGAAGTTACTAAAAATTTTCGTAATCATTTTATCATTTTCTGTGTGCTTCCCAGGTAGGAAGAGAGAGAGAGAGAGAGTAATCAGATCATGTTATTTATTAGGTATGCAAGTATTCTTCAATGTTGACAAGCATTTACCATCGTCAGATGCTACGAAAAATTGTTATTTTTGCTAGTTTCGATGATAATTTCATTAAACACAGAGGTTTGGCAGTCACAGTATTTCTGTTCAATCACACTCTAAATAACTTCAAAACTGCAGACTTGTGTGGGCAAGGCATCTACCAATTAGACAGATTCACAAATGAAACCGTAGAAAATCTAAACGCACCTCCCGCCCCAGCCTCCCTCGCGAAACATGGTGAAGAGCGTGGCAGGCGGTTGTTTTCTGAAGTGCTAGTCTTTATAGACTCTTCTGAAGTGGTGTAGGTCGCTGGGAAATATTTGGGGATTTTCCTTTGAGAAACCGATTCTTGAAATTTCTTAGATAGGCATTAGAGAAATATTAGCTTTCTTTCTTCGAAAGTCGAGATTTGTAAGTTTTCAGTAAAAATCTCACTTGACTG
Organism: Schistocerca americana; assembly: GCF_021461395.2. Lineage (NCBI taxonomy): Eukaryota > Metazoa > Arthropoda > Insecta > Orthoptera > Acrididae > Schistocerca > Schistocerca americana. The sequence goes on along the minus strand of NC_060121.1, from coordinate 942,856,813 downwards.
CAAATAGCTCGTGCCAGTCTCGTTGTCCTTTCTTGTAGCTGATTGACACAACAACGAGAATTTTATTTTGCTTTTATCTTATTTGCCGGAATGTGGTTTACAGTGACAGAGTACTCTATATCGCCTGAGGTCTATGTTTATTTGAAAGATGTCAATTCCACTCTTGAGTTGGCAAATCCATCGAAAGCGATTTCATAAGAATAACTGTACTTCTTGTTATGGCGAGCACTTTATACGTAATCAGTGCGTTGAGTGGTTTTTTGTACGCCATTCTGACTGAGTTATCTTTCACAGATCTTATCAGCAGAATCAACATTTCTCCAAAAACGCAAACTTGTCCACTGTGCATACGAAACTGAGTAGGGAGGGAAAATCTGCACGCTGTTAAATAATACCGCTGCATACGGCATTCCTAACTAACTGTAGTACAGAAACGGCGCAAATCACAGCCGCATTTAAGACTAGTACGGTAAGACAGCGAGTGCAGTTAGAGCAGGCGGTAAAGCCGGGTTATAAGCTCTGCGGGTAGCGAACCTCAAGGCGGTACACACCTAGTGCTCGTTCGGACTCGGTCACATTCTCGAGGATATTCTCTACATTCTGGAGGGCGGCGGTTCGAAGCCCCGTCCGAAATGCCGGGATGGTTGCTGTGGAAAAAACAGGGCCAATTTCCTTCCTTTAACCCTCCCTAATCTGAGCTTTTGCTTCGGCATGATGGCGTCATTGCCGACGGAACGTTATACCCAAATCTTCCTTTCTTGCTTGTTTTGTTTGTGGGGGCGTCCAGCAGGCAGGAGACCTACTGTGAAATGCACAAAAATGTGTGCTAGAAGATTAATAGTATCATCTCGTCTGCGGGAAAGAAAGTGTGAAAAAACACTCCAAGTCAAGTGGTAGGAAACTGTTTGACTTTCATAACACAATTCTCTTTGCCATGTTGTACTTTAACCATCAATCCCAACGGTTTTTTCAGTACTCGCTAGGTGTCAAATCATCGCATCCTGTGTGGTTTGGCACTGTTCTCTGATACACTGTAAACTACAAACTCGTGGATCCGTCAGCAAAGTGTCAATGCCATCAACTGAAACAATTGAATGAACATTAAAGTACGAGGGGCGTTTGAAAAGTCCGTGCAAAGTCCGAGAGATGGCACCACCGGCGCATATCTAGGTCATGTTTAGTTGGTAGCATCTTTGGAAAGAACGCACACCAAGTTTCAGCCATATTGGTCTATTTCTTTGTGTTCGGCATTCGTGTGAATCAAGGAAGTCGAGTGATTGTTAAAAAAATGGACGAAAAAGAATTTCGTGTGGTGATTCAACATTACTTTATGAAAGGCAAAACGCATCAGGAGGCTGAAGAGAAACCTGATAAACATTACGGTGACTCTGCACCTTCTATTAGAAAAGTTTATACGTAGTTTCAAAATTTTCGGAGTGGCCATATGGGCACAAGTGATCCTGAACGTTCTGGACGCCCTGTGGAGGTTACGACTCCAGAAATCTTTGATAAAATCCATGATATGGTGATGGATGGCAGAAGAGTTGAGGTGCGTGAGATTCCTAGTGCTGTGGGCATCTCGAATGAACGGGTACATAATATTTTGCATAAACATTTGGACATGAGAAAGATATCTACAAGATGGGTTCCGTGATTGCTCACGCTCGACCAAAAACGGAATCGTGTGAAGTGTTGCAAGGATGGTTTGCAGCTGTTCAGGAAGAATCCGCAGGACTTAAAGCGGCGTTTCGTCACTGTGGATGAAACATGGATACATTACTATACTCCTGAGACCAAAGAACAATCTAAACAATGGGTTACCACGGGAGAATCTGCACCAAAACAGGCCAAGACCATTCCTTCGGCCGGAAAGGTTATGGCGACTGTCTTTTGGGATTCGCAAGGGATAATCCTCATCGACTATCTGGAAAAGGGTAAAACTATTACAGATCCGTATTATTAATCGTTATTGGACCGTTTGAAAACCGAGCTCCAAGAAAAACGCCGGCTATTGGACTGCAAAAAAAATCCTTTTCCATCACGACAATGCACCAGCACACACCTCAGCAGTTGTGGTCGCAAAATTAATGGAAATAGCATTCCAATTCGTTTCACATCCCCCCCCCCCCTCCTCCCATTCTACAGACATGGCTCCCTCGGACTACTATTTGTTCCCCAATTTGAAGAAAGAGCTGGCGGGATAAAGATTTTATTCAAACGAGGATGTGATTGCAGCAACTAATAGCTATTTTGCAGACTTGGACAATTCCTATTATTCGGAAGGGATCAACAAATTAGAACAGCGTTGGACGAAGTGTTTAAGTCTAAAAGGAGACTGTCGAAAAATAAAAAAAGGTTTACCCCAAACTCGTAAGTAGTTTTTATTTTTGCACGGACTTTTAAACACTCCTCGTACCTTCTAACTCGTAACAATGATTGCAATACCAGTTACAAACTTTAATATGACAAATAAAAGGAGAAAAGAAATGCACTCAGAACGTTTAGGGATCAATCTTGATGAGAGTCATGTTGGTAATCTCATCGACAATTGCTACGTGAATGACTACAGAGACATCACTTTTGGTCAGCCCACTAAACATCACCTTAGCATACCGGACCGTTCGTTCTCACCTATCGTCTCGGAGCTTCAGCAGCTTCGAGCGGAGCCCCACTCACAATCTCTAGCAGAGCGCACGCACTCTTAGCGCCGTACGCTGCGTCACACATATCACGCACCGTATTGCTCCCTCTACAACCTCCGAAACGTTTATTGGCGGGCCCGGATTATTTCAGTGTACTGCAACACACATACTGGATTGCTAATTAAGGGGCACCAGCGTCGCCTTGACACGGAAGACAGCGTTAAAATAGTCCCTCCTTGTACAGCGGTAATGAATTATCTGTAGCGATGTAAACAATTTCAAAAAACTCCCATATCCGACCACCGGACTGGAAAACAAGCAGCGGTTTGCGGTATCTTCTCCATAAACAAGTTCAAATGGCTGTGAGCACTATGGGACTCAACTGCTGTGGTCATCAGTCCCCTAGAACTTAGAACTACTTAAACCTAACTAACCTAAAGACATCACACACACCTATGCCCGAGGCAGGATTCGAACCTGCGACCGTAGCAGCAGCGCGGCTCCGGACTGGAGCGCCTAGAACCGCACGGCCACCGCGGCATAAACAGGATAACAATCCAAAAGCGAAGAAGGACCCACTCAGACACCCCAAGATTCCACTGGAGCAAAATGGATTTATTCTCTTCTGTAAGATCAGTCAAGTCTGCCTCGTTGTTACGAACAGCAGGTGACTGAGCCACGCGGTTTGAGGCGCCATGTCACGGATTGCGCGGTCCTTCCCGCTAGAGGTTCGAGTCCTCCCTCTGGCATGGGCGCGAGTGTGTTTGTGTGTTGTTCTTAGCATAAGTCAGTTTAAGTAGTGTGTAAGTCTATGGACCGATGACCTCAGTAGTTTGGTCCCAACATGTGAGCTGACAGATGTCTCCACTAACTACTACGAGACTTTCGTCCCCCTAGAAAATAAGTCGCTCGCGTTCTGAAAAAAAAAGCGGAAAACAACTGTAATGATCGCTGAGAATCATTCAGTCCCGACTTCATACGAGCAACACTTTTAAAATCTCATCTCCGCCCACAAGACTCACTACTCGCATTCTACCCTCGCTAGGGACGCCGGAGTAATCTCGACTGTGACAACACCAAAAATATTTTAACATGGATACCTTTCGGTGTACAAGCCTCCAGAGCAGAATCTGGACACTTCAATTGGCTTTTAACGCTCATAGTATTTTTGTAAGGTGTTTTGAGTCCTGCGAAGCCTCTGGGAGATTTCTTTTCCGAGTGGTATTAGGAAATAGGGGCCATTTTGTCGGTATCACTCGGCTCTGAAAACAGTATGTTCAGCACAGACCAGCACACACTTTGCCGCGTCCATTATCTCCATGCTGGTCAACAATCCCCGTCTCCTGTCTCCAGAAAACCAGCGCTGACGTTCACAGTAACAACCAATGCCAGCCGACGGATGCGGCCAGGAAATGGTATGCTACAATATGGCTCAATAATAAATCGCGATTTCGGTAACGAGCATTCTGTTTCAAGTTACGTATTTTTAAAGTCATATCTGCATAAAATCACTGTCTATATAAAGAAAATTAAAGGTGCAAGCATGAATCACTGGACTCGCATTCGGGAGGACGACGGTTCAATCTCGCGTCCGGCCATCCTGATTTAGGTTTTCCGTGATTTCCTTAAATCGCTCCAGGCAAATGCCGGGATGGTTCCTTTCAAAGGGCACGGCCGACTTCCTTCCCCGTCCTTCCCTAATCCGATGAGACCGATGACCTCGCTGTCTGGTCTCCTTCCCCACACCAACCAATCAAGAATGAATCTTTCACTTTCTAGCGTAGTGTGTGATTTTCTGAGACTTCCTGCCAGATTAAAAGTATAATGTGAGTCCTGCCTAAGTAGTTCTCCCGGCAAGAGCACTGACCGCGAAAGGCGAGGTTTCTGCTTCGAGTCCCGATCCGGCATATAGATTTAATCTGCCAGTAAGTTACCAAATTAAAGGTTGAACTATGTGACAGCGACTCATCTAACACCTTAATTTAAAAAGCTAGCATCAAATTAAAAACTTATCGATAGCCATCTAATGCCAGAAAATGTCGAAGAGTGATATGTTCGTGTCACATTTTACGTTATTCGAACTGTCTAAACGTTCAAAAGTAATTAACAGTGTTCACCGTATAGCTGCCGCATCACGTTGTTTTCGTGGCCTGGTGACGATCTTGTACATCGAAACCGGCAGCACGACAAAGAGATCCGCTTGGCGACTGTCATAAAATACAGCTATGGAGCACAGCGTTTCGCAAACAGGTTTAAACAGAGCAGCGCGTTTCACAAATATGGTTTAACAATACAGGGCTATTACAAATGATTGAAGCGATTTCACAGCTCTACAATAACTTTATTATTTGAGATATTTTCACAATGCTTTGCACACACACACAAAAACTCAAAAAGTTTTTTTAGGCATTCACAAATGTTCGATATGTGCCCCTTTAGTGATTCGGCAGACATCAGGCCGATAATCAAGTTCCTCCCACACTCGGCGCAGCATGTCCCCATCAATGAGTTCGAAAGCATCGTTGATGCGAGCTCGCAGTTCTGGCACGTTTCTTGGTAGAGGAGGTTTAAACACTGAAGCTTTCACATAGCCCCACAGAAAGAAATCGCATGGGGTTAAGTCGGGAGAGCGTGGAGGCCATGACATGAATTGCTGATCATGATCTGCACCACGACCGATCCATCGGTTTTCCAATCTCCTGTTTAAGAAATGCCGAACATCATGATGGAAGTGCGGTGGAACACCACCCTGTTGAAAGATGAAGTCGGCGCTGTCGGTCTCCAGTTGTGGCATGAGCCAATTTTTCGCGGGCTACGCGTGAAACTTGCCCGCACGCGTTCAACCGTTTCTTCGCTCACTGCAGGCCGACCCGTTGATTTCCCCTTACAGAGGCATCCAGAAGCTTTAAACTGCGCATACCATCGCCGAATGGACTTAGCAGTTGGTGGATCTTTGTTGAACTTCGTCCTGAAGTGTCGTTGCACTGTTATGCCCGACTGATGTGAGTGCATTTCAAGCACGACATACGCTTTCTCGGCTCCTGTCGCCATTTTGTCTCACTGCGCTCTCGAGCGCTCTGGCGGCAGAAACCTGAAGTGCGGCTTCAGCCGAACAAAACTTTATGAGTTTTTCTACGTATCTGTAGTGTGTCGTGACCATATGTCAATAAATGGAGCTACAGTGAATTTACGAAATCGCTTCAATCATTTGTAATAGCCCTGTAGTTGTGTTTGCCGGCAAGAGATTAGGGACTGACGCAAAAAACTGAAAGATCTTAAATTTTTATCTGAGATTACCTGAGAATTGGTTCAGTGTGCAGTTACTTGTTTTTCTTTAAATTTCGAACCTTGCAATGCCCTGCGGAATATTTGGTTTTCAAAGCTATTTATAGTTGCCCAGTTGCCACACCGGAAGTTGAGTCTCGGTTGCTGTTGACGCTGCTATTCTACTATCACACTTTAGAGGAGACTGTAACACAATGTGTGGTGTATCGTGTCCTCCATCTTGCATTCTATCTGATCGTCTTGAAGATTGTGTACATGGAGAAGGGATACCGCCCTGTGGAGAAGGGGTACGGCCCCTGTGCCGATATGAAGAGTATCGCTCTCTTATTTGCGTTAATGGACTCCATTTCTTTCTTCCAATAACACAAGGATTGCCAGTGTCACTGTGCCCGCCCCTTCGGTTTTCCGCGACATCATGCAGCTCTGTATTTGACAGTAGGGTATATTCCTTGAGCCACTGAAAATGCCAGGATTGGAGTTGCTCCAAGTGCTGCGTTTGCCTCCCTGAGCACAGCCCGTGCACACGTCTGAGGTTCGTTTTGTATGGTTCTAGACAAAATGCCGAGCCCACACAGTTCCTTCGAATCCAGCAATCACAGTAAATCCACCATCATGGTACTGCGGCCAATGAAACTACATCATCCAAACCTATCCAGGGTGCCCCCAACATTTAGGGTCAAAGTTATATATAAAGAAAAGTATCCAAAACTTAGTGATACAGGAACTTCTGCTCTTGGAACAACAGATTATTGTCATAAGAACTGTTCAGACTGACGACTGCCTGTTTCAGTTTATGAATTATTAAAGAAAAGTCGGTTCACGAAATTGAACTTTGGTCTTAAATCCGCAGAGCGCGAACAACTCTTTGTCGAGAATCTCGGACAGCTCTTTGTGGTTTGGTTGGCGCAGTTTCTCCTGAATTTCTACGCAAGGTGAAGAATTTCTCCCAATTAGGATGATGTCTGTTGCGAAACTTTTCTCTCTACATTCGTTTGGCTTTCCGTGGACTACATCGTGCTGCACCACACATCCAATGCATGTCTATCAGTTCGTATAAAGAGGAATGCTCCATCTGTCAACCAGTTCAAGCGTAAGTAGTAGTAAATTCCGCTGTGTGCACATTACGGATGACTGAGCATTGTTTTTCAAGGCAGCGTTACCAGTTGTTTGTACGATGCATAAACAGGGCATCACCCGCATTCTTTTTAAAGATCTCAACCCGTCTTTAATATTCATTTGTGTCCGCTGACTCTACATCTTAGAATAGCTTCGCATTCTATTTTGCCTGTACTATTTTGATTCCAAAGGTTTCGGGTGGTCTATGTAGGATAGAGTGCTGTAGCATATGACGTCAAAGATAACAATTCATGGCCTTCCCCGTGTGTCTTGCTTTTGTCATCGTTCGTATGCTGTTCTTTCACCACATCAGCCTGCTTTTCTTTGTGTTTCTTACATACCGAGTCATTACAGTTCGTGGACTGTGACCAGTGCATCCCGTATTCCATTCCTGAAGAGACCATTACAGCTACGCAGTAATTTTGCCCATCGTGCGGTAATGCATACGTAGGAGCAAATTTGCATTTCTGGTTTAGCACTAACGCGCAGTGTGACAGCTTTAAACTCAACTAAACGCCAGCTGTTGTGAAAACGTGTAACTGCCGTTGCGGCCATCAGAACGGTCGGTGGGGCGCGGACGTGTTAACACAGTCAGCGGTCATCTCGAACGCGCAACTCCGACTAGTGCTGGTGCAGGCGCACAAACGCCGGCGTCGGGTAAACGGCCGCTCCCCAATTAGCACGTTATGCACGCTTCGCTGAGAGCGATGTCGGCTCGCAGCAGCACAGCGGACGACTTTCGCCGTCTAGCACAGTGCGTGGCCCAGTACCCGAGTACTGTGCACATCCACCTCCATCCACCAACGGCCGGCTGACAACAGCCTCCTTCCTGGTGTTTTGCCGGCCGCTGTGGCCGAGCGGCTCTCGGCGTTTCAGTCCGGAACAGCGCTGCAGCTACAGTCGCAGGTTCGAATCCTGCCTCGGGCATCGATGTGTGTGATGTCCTTACGTTAGTTAGGTTTAAGTAGTTCTAAGTCTAGGGGCCTGGTGACCTCAGATGTTAAGTCCCATAGGGCATAGAGCCATTTGAACCATTTTTGAACCTGGTGTCTTGCCGTAACAACAACTGCTATCTTCCAGAATGCACCGTAGCCACATTGCAGCGACTGCATCATTTTGTTCATTGTCGTCTGCAGGGACACTTTCTAAGAAATGCCAACTTGAGTGAGGTCTGTCTCCTCCTCTTCCTCCGTGTGTAAGAAGATCCATTTCTCGACATAATTTACTATCACTATGAAATAAGAACGTTCTCAGCAGGCAGCGTCACTCTTATTAACATATTCCGTGCTTTTATGCCATGCGCGCATTAATTCCTCGTAAGAAACCAATGTTTCTTGCCCATATGCGAAGGGCATGTTCAAACAGTTTGTAGCTTCTACGATAATACATTAGGCTATGCACAGAGCCGACAGAGGTTGTTAATCTTGATAATAATTTTAACTGTAAGGAGGAGTCTGTGTATCTCAATGGTACCTGGATCATGGTGCTTGAAAAATGTGTACCAGTCTCGCGGGCGATAGCAACGACGGGCGACAGCAATCCACAAAAGGAAATTTCACTCGAGATTTGAAAATATATGTTCTCTGCCTCGAGATGACTGAGTGTTGTGTGATGTCCTTAGGTTAGTTAGGTTCAAGTAGTTCTAAGTTCTAGGGGACTGATGACCATAGATGTTAAGTCCCATAGTGCTCAGAGCCATTTTTTGAAAATATACGCTCATGCTCTTGCGCGGAAGCACGTGTTAACGATATCTTACCAGTCAGTGGCGAGCGAGCCAGGGTCCTCTTCAAGGAATGCCATGCGTACAACTCCACTGTACTGAAGAGTCAGTCATCCTCCAACGCTTCGTACGGACATGGACAGTTTCTGATTGCAAATGGTTAAAAAATATAAGCTTCAAAGGGAGATGAATTTGTAGACAATATTATAGACGGGGAAGAGGACGTAGATGACGATGAGATGGGAGATATATTACTGAGAGAGATATATTACTGGTTGAGGCAGAACTCTCGGACGACCAGTTCGTATTCCGGAGAAATATAGGGACACGCAATGAGTATTGACCCTACGACTTCTCTAGAAGATAGGTTAACGAAAAGTAAACCAACATTGGTTCTGAGCACTATGGGACTTAACTTCTGAGGTAAGAAGTCCCCCTAGAACTTAAAACTACGTAAAACCTAACTAACCTAAGGACATCACACACATCCATGCCCGAGGCAGGATTCGAACCTGCGACCGTAGCAGTCTCGCGGTTCCGGACTGAGCGCCTAGAACCGCCCGGTCACCGCGGCCGGCCGCAAACCAACATTTATACCACCTCTAGACTTACAGAAGCTTTTGACAATGTTGACATTCTGAAGGTAGCAGGGGTAAAATACAGGGAGTGAAAGGCTATTTGCAAATTTGTTAATATCGAACATAGATTTAACTGTAAGGAAGTATTTTCTGAAGATATTTGTCTGAGGTGTATGCATGTTTGAAGTGAACCATGGACGATAAACAATTTAGCCATGAAGAGAATAGAGGCTTTTGAAACGTGGTGCTACAGAAGACTGCTGAAGATCTGGTGGAAAGATCGCGTAACTAATGAGGAACTGAACAGAATTGGGGAGACAAGAAATTTGTGGCACACAAATTGACTAAAAGAAGATATTGGTTGATAGGAAACATTCTGAAATTTCTTAAACGGATCATTAGTTCAGTATTTGAGCGAACTGTGGACGGTAGAAATCATAGAGGGAGACCAAGAGATGAATTCAGCAAGAAGATTTAAAAGGATGTAGGTTGCAGTACATATTGGGAGATGCAAGTGCTTGCACAGGGTAATGTGGAGAGCTGCATCAAACCAGCCTTCGGACTGAAGAACAATACAACAACAACGTTGATGTGGTTCAAAATGGTTCAAATGGCTCTGAGCACTATGGGACACAACTTCTGAGGTCATTAGTCCCCTACAACTTAGAACTACTTAAACCTAACTAACCTAAGGACATCACACACGTCCATGCCCGAGGCAGGATTCGAACCTGCGACCGTAGCGGTATCGCGGTTCCAGACTGCAGCGCCTAGAACCGCACGGCCACTTCGGCCGGCTAACGTTGATGTGACAAAATAATAAAAGCTGTGTGCTTTCCATAATTAATGTGTTTATGAAGAGAAGTAGAAAATATGCTCCAATATGGAAAAAACGCGTTTCCGGACCCACGTCCATACAACACATTTCTCTATGAGTGAGGAGTGTTACCTGAAAGTTTCGACAGACCTTTTTGTTACGCAAAGTACGGGGTGAACCAAAAATTACGCAACACTAAATTCAAAAATATAGTGTGATGTGGGAGTGAGTTTCTTACCGACGAGAATGTTTTGTTGGCAACGGATGATCTCGTGGGAGACGCCCATTACATTCACAGAATAAGACTGGAGCTTGGTGTGCATTTCACGCAAATGAATTGTAGACACAGTTTTTTTTCTCGGAAACGATAACAGATGAACGTTATCAGGATATCACCATGCAATTCGTAGCACTGTTACAGGCTGATGAACGACACTGCTGGCTGTAGCCGGCCGTTGTGGCCAAGCGGTTCTAGGCGCTTCAGTCCGGAACCGCGCAACTGCTACGGTCGCAGGTTCGATTCCTGCCTCGGGCATGGGTGTGTGTGACGTCCTTAGGTTAGTTAGGTTTAAATAGTTCTAAGTTTTAGGGGACCGATGACCTCAGATGTTAAGTCCCATAGTGCTCAGAGCCATTTTTTTTGCTGGCTGTAGGAAGATGGTGCAACAGGTATACGGCGCATGACACTACGGTAATGCGCGAGTTCTGTGAGGGGCATTTAGAACTCCAGATTTAGCTTCCACCGCCTTTTTTTTTTCTTTGGGGGCATCTTAAGGATAGAGCCCACAAGAACAACCCTCAAACAACCGACCAACTGATGCACTACATCGAAGACGAAATATCCAGTATACATGTAGCGACCATCGATAAAGTGCCACATAACATGAAGAAACTTGTTGAGGCGGGTGTTTCAGCACGTGGAGTGCATTTCCAGCATCTACTATGAGAAAATATATATTGTGAGCGTATATTCGTAAGTACATTAATATAGATTTGAATTTTTTGAATTTAAGGTTGTGTAACTTCTGGTCACCCTGTATACTGCAAGGAGACTGGAAATTACTGGAAGGGACGTGTTAATCGTATACACACGGCAAATGTCCAATTTATGAGAAGGAAGGTCATCTTGCAAATCAGCCTGCGTGATTATAAAACTCTATACTTCGTTACACATAAGCGACAATGTGGCGGTAGCTGCCAACTTTCAGCGGTTTGTGGAGTTGAACAAGTTACAGGCGCTTGAGCGTCGGTAAGCGTTGTTGCGTACGGATTTCCTGGCTACTGCAGGGAGTGATTAATGTGGTGCAGTTTAGCCTGGAAGGAAGGCTGTGTATGTGATGTGCTGGTACAGGAGGACCGCTGCTACGCCTCATCGCTGTGGAAGACGCGGCGTGTCAGCCATCAGATAGGCGGCCACGGCCCGTCTAGATCTGCACAGTCAGCCAGCTGTTTTCCAGAAGAGCGAACAGACGGCGAGATGCCGGCAGCAGATACTCGCCGCAGAAAAGTCGCGGCCTGCCGCGGGAGAGGCAACGGCGTCCTGCCGCCAGATTAACATCGACTCCCGGGCTGTAATTCTGACCGCAGATTCTGATTTCGTCCGCTTGAACTGTAACCGCCGAAAAATTTCCGGACACGCCTCCATTGAGATAGCCTCCCATCACAACTTTCGCCGCCGATTTCAATCTGTTTCGAGCTTCCGTCGCGGTTCCGCGAGGCCAGATGCTGTGGGGGAAAGCAGCTCCGGCAGTATGGACAAGGCCCGCGTTTAGTACTCCCGACTATGGGCCAGGAATTATTTATTCAGTGTAAGACGTAGCACAAACAAATAGACAGGAAAGAGACTGTAGTGCAAGTGTGCGGGACACGTAGAGATGCGAACGGTTGGTCAGTGGACCGAGGAAATACACTCTTAAAACAAAACAAAATAAAAAAGAAGAAACGACGAAAGGATGTGGCGGAAATCGGTAGAAGTGATGTACATGCATAAACAAGCAAATGACTTCAACTTCATAAAAATTGAAAGACTTGTTCACGGGGAAGAACTTCACAAATAGAACAAGTCAATAATTCGTCGGTTCACTTCTGACTCTTGTGCAAGCAGTTGTTGGGCTTGGTATTGATAGATAGTTGCTGGATGTCGTCCTCACGGATATCGTGCCAAATTCTGTCCAATTGGTGTGTTAGACGTCAAAATCCCGAGTTCGTTGGAGGGTCCTATCCGTAATGCTTCTAACATTCTGAACTGAAGAGAGATCTGGAGACCTTTCTGGACAAAGTGAGGTTTGGGAAGCACGAAGGCAAGCGGCCGGACATTACCTTTTTCGAATATAAGCCCAGAATCGCTTGGAACGAAGGACAGCAAAACGGAGCATAGAATATCGGCGACGTACCTCTGCGGTCTATGGGTGCCGTGGAAGAAAACCAAACAGAGGAGGAGATTACTATTAAACGTACCGTCGACAACGAAGTCATTAGAGAAGGAGCACAAGCTCGGATTAGGGAAGGATGGGAAGGAAATCGCCCGTGTTCCTTCGAAGGAACCATTCCGGCACTTGCCTGAAGCGATTTAGGGAAATCACAGAAAACCTACATCAATATGGCCGGACGCGGGTTTAAGCCGTCATCCTCCGGAATGCGAGTCCACTTTACTGACCATTGCGCTATACCGATCGGTGACAACCAAAGGGGTCCCGCTGTGAAAAGAAATGGCACCCCAGTCCCATCACTCCTGATTGTCGCGCCGTATTGCCGGCGACAGTGCGGTTTGTATCCCAGCACTGTCCGGCGCATCTCCAGACACGTCTTTGGCCTGGGAGAATCTACATCTACATCCATACTCCGCAAGCCACCTGACTGTGTGTGGCGGAGGGTACCCTGAATACCTCTATCGGTTCTCCCTTCTATTCCAGTCTCGTATTGTTCGTGGAAAGAAGGATTGTCTGTATGCTTCTGTGTGGGCTCTAATCTCTCTGATTTTATCCTCATGGTCTCTTCGCGAGATATACGTAGGAGGGAGCAATATACTGCTGGACTCTTCGGTGAAGGTATGTTCTCGAAACTTTAACAAAAGCCCGTACCGAGCTACTGAGCGTCTCTCCTGTAGAGTCTTCCACTGGAGTTTATCTATCATCTCCGTAACGCTTTCGCGATTACAAAATGATCCTGTAACGAAGTGCGCTGCTCTCCGTTGGATCTTTTCTATCTGTTCTATCAACCCTATCTGGTACAGGTCCCACACCGCTGAGCAGTATTCAAGCAGTGGGCGAACGAGTGTACTGTAACCTACTTCCTTTGTTTTCGGATTACATTTCCTTAGGATTCTTCCAATGAATCTCAGTCTGGCATCTGCTTTACCGACGATCAACTTTATATGATCATTCCATTTTAAATCACTCCTAATGCGTGCTCCCAGATAATTTATGGCATTAACTGCTTCCAGTTGCTGACCTGCTATTTTGTAGCTAAATGATAAGGGATCTATCTTTCTATGTATTCGCAGCACATTACACTTGTCTACATTGAGATTCAATTGCCATTCCCTGCACAATGCGTCAATTCGCTGCAGATCCTCCTGCATTTCAGTACAATTTTCCATTGTTACAACCTCTCGATACACCACAGCATCATCTGCAAAAAACCTCAGTGAACTTCCGATGTCATCCACCAGGTCATTTATGTATATTGTGAACAGCAACGGTCCCATGACACTCCCCTGTGGCACACCTGAAATCACACTTACTTCGGAAGACTTCTCTCCATTGAGAATGACATGCTGCGTTCTGTTATCTAGGAACTCTTCAATCCAATCACACAATTGGTCTGATAGTCCATATGCTCTTACTTTGTTCATTAAACGACTGTGGGGAACTGTATCGAACGCCTTGCGGAAGTCAAGAAATACGGCATCTACCTGGGAACCTCTGGCCCTCTGAGTCTCGTGGACGAATAGCGCGAGCTGGGTTTCACAAGACCGTCTTTTTCGAAACCCATGCTAATTCCTACAGAGTAGATTTCTAGTCTCCAGAATTGTCTTCAGTGTTGAGTTCCGCTTCGAACTGAGCCCCGATCACCAGCGAAGACGTATCTGGAGACTCCCTGGACTGTAGTGCGATACCAATCCGACTTTCGACCGCAATACGGCCCAATAACCAAGAGTGAAGGTCTGGGATTCAATTCTTTTGAGAGGGAGAGTAAGTAAACAAAATATCCAGTAAACATGGGCTCTAAAGTGCCTACCTTAAGAGCTACAAGCAGTTCTTCATCTTCGCAACAGTGTAACAATCTCATCTGCTTAACAATATGCATTTCAGAGCCCATGTTTAGCAGATTTTTTGGTTCAAATGATCGTTCCTGTCATATTCCTGAAATCATTTCTCTTAGGAACTCTTTGTTGGTTTTGCCCTGTCTCGAGAGTTAAAGCAAGGCTGGCTACTCTTATATAGATTGGTTTTAGCGCAAAGGATTAACTCGGATTCGCCGATAAACGTTTCCGAATAAATCTGCGGAGTAAGAAGCCGCCGCGTAATTGTATCGCGCGCCGCACATCGCAATGAGATGCCAGATTCTGCCTGACCACGACTTTCCGCGACGCCACGGACGTTCCGAGGACGATGCGGGAACGTCACAGAGACGAAAAAAGACCGCGAAGGCGAGTTAATGGATGACTTATCGGGGCCCTTAGAGAACTTGATAGAGCAACATGAATGCGTAGTGATTAAAATTCGGCCGAAACGTCGGTTTTAGTTTATTATTGTTGTTGTTAGTTTTTAGCACTGACGCGGCATAATACCCAGAAGAATTTTAATCACTGTGACACCGGCCGCGGAGGCTTACGTTCTTGTAACATGAATGCGTGTCTGAAGGCAATACTGCAATGGTAAGAGTATTATTTAGCAATGGATGACAAATGACTGCAGGGCAGGGAAAAAGTTGCCTTGGACTTTGAGACTCTCACCTTCAAAATCATGGTTTGAAAGTACTGCTTTCTTGGCTCCATGCTGACAGCCGCTATATACTTGGTGGTTACAATTAAAGTGCAGCTACTCACAGAAGTGCAGTGTGGGCTGTAATTATAGTATGGCAGAGAAACTTAGTAGATACCGTAATACGTTACTGCAGAAACGATTTACACTGGAAAAAATTTGTTCCACTTTTGGCCACTAGATGCAAATCTGGCGCTGCGAACGCACGATACACACACAGAAATGTTTCCGTATGTACTGGTTTAGGAACGGTACGTGGACAGAAAAGGTCAAACACGTGAGAGAGGCATAATGTTGATTTCATCTGTCATTTAAGCAGTGTCCACACAGCCACTGGAAACATATTTCAATTGGAAACGTGGTTTCCCAAAGTGTTTTGCAACTGTTTCCGACTTTGTTTCTTGCGATCACATACAATGCTAGAATTGGCTACAACTTTCACAGCAGAGCGCAGAGAACGCTAATCAACGCTCATTGGTTGATGGAGAATGCGTGAGGTAGATGCGCAGAACTAGCCTAAGCTCGTGCGCGAATGACTCCCACCCCAGATCTGTGATCTGGTCTCCTATTACAGCACCGTGCAACTGTGACATGGGTAGCTGGCATGAAACATTGTTTTCTTTGATTTCTGCCGACACTGCTAGGGATCGATGTTTCTGTGTTTCGAAACATGTTTCCGGACGTTGTCCACATCAAGTAGCCGGAAACATGTTTCGAAAACACGTTGTAAGCTCATTGTGTACGCAGCTCTACACAATTTCTTTAATATGAGCACCGGAGACGTCGACGAGATGCTGTACAGCGTCAGATATGCACCTGGTGGCCAACATTGCAACTATTTTTTTTCCAGCGGTAATCGGTTCTGTATTAACGCTTAGCGTATCTACCTAGTTTCGCTGCCACACGATAATTACGACCCGTGAGTATCTGCACTTTAATTGTAACCACTCGCTACCAGACGGGTGACAACAGTCGAAGCCCTTCAAACAACAACAACAACAAGCCGATGGCGGTGCAGGTAGCACGTTGTGCACGCGGCCTTTTTCTAGGAGGTAGAATAAGGTTGTGGCGGTACAGTGAGACTAAAAGCCGTGGAAGTTTGTGTGGGACGGTAAACGAGCGAACGTTTGGGCCAGCGGCTGTGTAGAGCAGAGCGAAGCTGCTGGGGCAGGCGAGGCGGCGGCGGCGGCGGCGGCGGCGGGTGGTACCGTTACGTTGAACTCGGAACTCGGCGGGCCAGCGGCCGCGCCGTCCTCGTTGTACCAGCGGCGGCATCAGCCGCGTGTGTTTACTTGCTATCCTCACATCAGTACTGCCCGCCTTAAGCCCCTTTCACACGATCGACTTTCTTTTCTCAATTGGTTACTTGAGGTAAGCGCGTCTACTGCAGCGCCCCTGGCGCGTTATTCCCGTACTGAGTCTCGTCTGTTTTGAGCGGTCGTTTTCGTTTACACGTCGGTGCCAAAATTGTCAGTGTTGTGGGAGCCGTCTGGAGTGCAGTTTGGCATCTGAATAGTGAAAGTCAGCTTGTGAGGGACTATTCTTTTTACGGAAAAGTCGAAATATAGTAACCAAATGTAGGAAGAACAAGCAGTGACATCAGAGTTTATTAATGACCAAAGCAGAATTCATAATGGAATTTCTTGGAAAAGGTCATGTCAAAAATTATCTTACACTCCTCAGAACTGAAAGAATAGAAAATTGTCATTCAAACATATATGTATTTGCTCGAGAAAATATGTAAAAAATGGTTCATATGGCTCTGAGCACTATGGGACTCAACTGCTGAGGTCATTAGTCCCCTAGAACTTAGAACTAGTTAAACCTAACTAACCTAAGGACATCACAAACATCCATGCCCGAGGCAGGATACGAACCTGCGACCGTAGCGGTCTTGCGGTTCCAGACTGCAGCGCCTTTAACCGCACGGCCACTTCGGCCGGCAAGAAAATATGTACTTCCAAACACATCAGCCAATATGTACTGACTTTTTCACAGTTGAGATAATTTTCATTAAAACCCATTTATCTATTTACATTCTTATTCATGCACCGTCTAAGTTTTTTCTCTGTGAAACGTACGTGTTCTTTGCTTCCAGATATTTCGTCTCTCTTGTGTCGGACCACTAGTAGGCAGGAAAAATACCAAGACCTTCAGTAACTTTTCATTGTGTCACGAAAACAAAACAAACAACATAACAAAGATTAAGTGGACACGCAAACACTAAATCTATTTCCGTAACAGGAGTGAGCTTGACCAGAACAGATTACAACTTCCGATCTCAGCAGAGCCGCCATAGTCCCTTGTCTCCGCATATGCGCAGCGAGCAGCATACTATGAAATTTAGAACTCGGTATGCGGCACATTCTATATACCATTCATGTCATAGGCACACTGCCGAATGGTTGCTGATTTACACAAGGACACTAAAGGCGATAGTGACCAGAAAGTCACTCACGTAAAACGAGCTTAAAAAAAAAAATGGTTCAAATGCCTCTGAGCACTACGGGACTTAACTTCTGAGGTCATCAGTCCCCTAGAACTTAGAACTACTTAAACCTAACTAACCTAAGGATGTCACACACATCCATGCCCGAGGCAGGATTCGAACCTGCGACCGTAGCGGTCGCGCTGTTCCAGACTGTAGCGCCTAGAACCGCTTGGACACTACAACTGGCCGTGCTTTAAACACTGCTTCTAACTGACAGCACGTAGCGCTACACTTTTTTTTCCATTTATAAGGAGCTTTCGCTGTTCAGCACCGTGGCATGTCGGAGAACATACTCGAGCTTTTGAAGATAATACACCACCTTCTTCGCCAGTAACTGTCTGACTGTCCGGACCAGAGTGTGTCTCTTGTGTAGGGTGAGGCAATTAAAGCAAACCGTCCAAATACACGGAATGATGATAAACCGTCATTTTTCCCTTTTCTGTCGTTCCTCAGTTGCTTCAAAATTCATGGAGGTATGTTCCGCCTTTCCAGTTAAATGAAAGGTAGTTGCTTTTTTGTCATATGAGTTTCACTTCTGTTATTTATGAAGCATCTTCAGTGATTTTTTTCCCATACGCGTTTCGCTTGTGTTATTTATTAAGCACCTTCAGTGAGGATTTCCAGTATTGCTAGTCCATGTGTGTCGTCCTGGAGATGTGTTCATTCTACCCCAACACTCCAGATGGCCGATTTCAGGACTTTTTACCCACATTTATTACAACACTTCTCTTGCACTTTTCACTATGTGTTCAACATGTGCGTCTTTACAGTGTGTCAGCCAGTTCCACAGCTTTAAAGCACATTACACGAGATTTAAGTGTATCTACAGATACACTACATGCATTCAGCGTCAGTGAAGTCCATCGTACTAAGATCGGTCATGTGGAGTGTGGGGACCGAATGAACACATCTCCAAGACCACACATACGGACTAGCAACATTGGAAATTGCCACTGAAGATGTTTCATAAATAAAAGAAACGAAACGCGTGTGGCAGTAAACAAACTGCCTTTCATTTAGTTGCAAAGACGGAAGATACCTCCATGAATGGTGATAAAGTTTTAATTATCAACTTCGAAACAATAAAGTTACGTAATTAATGAGATATTGCAGTGACTATTTTTGTAAGAAGTACGATGGAATATTCCATCGGACATGTATTCATATCTGAAGAACAGGCACTGCAGCGACTACATTCGTTATGAGATACAGGGAAATGTACTCGCAGCTGCGAATAAAGGCAACCTCCAACTGTAGAATGAAATACCGACACGGAAAATGTGTACCTGACCGGGACTCGAACCCGGATTTCCCGCTTGTCACGCTCGATCGTATTGACAGTTTCGGCTATCTGTGCACGCTTCGCCGGCCGCGGTGGCCATGCGGTTCTAGGCGCTCAGTCCGGAACCGCGCGACTGCTACGGTCGCAGGTTCGAATCCTGCCTCGGGCATGGATGTGTGTGATATCCTTAGGTTAGTTAGGTTTAAGTAGTTCTAAGTTCTAGGGAACTGATGACCACAGATGTTAAGTCCCATAGTGCTCAGGGCAATTTTTTTTGTGCACGCTTCACAGCCAGCCTTCCGCATGTCAACACTTTCGCTGCCACAAATGGTTCAAATGGCTCTGATCACTATGGGACTCAACTGCTAAGGTCATTAGTCCCCTAGAACTTAGAACTAGTTAAACCTAACTAAGCTAATGACATCACAAACATCCATGCCCCAGGCAGGATTCGAACCTGCGACCGTAGCGGTCTTGCGGTTCCAGACTGCAGCGCCTTTAATAACCTGTAGTGGATTCATCGAGACAGTGAAGTACCTCATCCGCAGCAGTGAGAGGTTGTCGACCAAGGACGGATTCAGACGTTTATCCCACTGAAGGAAAACGCAAGTGGCGCGCCTGTACACATCCACGACACCTGGGGAAAGGCGTAGCAAGACGTGTTTACACGCCCACAGTAGCGGAAGGGTTAAACTGCTTGCATGTCCTACGGAACATTACATCGTAATTCTTACAAACACAGGCACTGTAGTATCGTATTTGTCTGCCGATACCAGCATTGCCACTTTCGATTAAATGTCTCCCCGTACCGGTAGTACAGTTAAGTGTACGACTGAAGGTTAATGGCATAGGGACGACGACATACCTAAGTTTGGGCTTGGCCGTGAAGCGTGCACAGATAGCCGAAATTGTTAAGGTGGCTGCTCGAGACACGCGGTTATCCGAGTTCGAGTCCTCGCCAGACACAAGTTTTCAATGTCGTAGCTACAGTCTAAAGTTGGAAGCTGCCCCTATTCGCAACCGCTAACACATTTAATCTATTACATAATTAAGTTTTGTTTGTCTGCGGCCACAAGTCTTCAGTCCTGGTACACACTGAAATTCTCGGACCGCAGCACTGTGGCACGCCGGGCCAAAAGAGAATGGTGTAAGCTTACTGATATAGTGGATGTGGGCTGTGCAACTTTGTTTAGGCTGTCCTAGCGGTGTGCTGTGGTACTGCGGCTTGGATATATGAAGGCGTACAAAAAAATGAAGATGCACCAGCAAATAAAGGGAAAATGAAATATGTAAATTTATTCTTTTCAATCTTTGTTATTCCCCCTACCGTACATTCAGAGTAAGTAAATATATCGTGGTGCTGTTTTCGATGGCTTTTACCTTACAAGACGCAAAGTTTCTATCATACGAAATTAACTTTCGAAGTTTCAGCCTACGGCCGCTGGAAATTGACACCGATATTTTTTAATGGAATTACTTTATTATGTGACACAGGAAAGAGACTTCGAAGAGCACTTCAGCAACATAAAATTCGTGGATCTTGATCAAATAACAACAAAATAACACCACCGCAAGCTACTGTACCTCAGTCAGGAGACGAAGTCTCACAAACGTCTGCTCTGCTGCACCAAATGTGAGCAAACACGTAACTCAAGTACTGTTTGTCTGTTTATATGTACGTTTGAAGCCCGTCGGTCTGTGCTCCGCTGCTGTAGCGACCAGACAAACGTATTCTAATCGCCTCAAGCCATCACAGTCCATCTTTGCAATCATTACAAAAAAAAAATACAAAAATAAAAATAAAAAATGAAAATTTAAAAAAATCGAGATACTGGAAATGTGAAGAACAAAATACGTCAGTGAAAACAACAGTAGCTAGGGAGAAAAATGCAATTAAATGTAACAGTTGTGACGCTCAACCCTTAGGACAGACCACCAAAATATTTGAAATAAGTTATAAAAAGCATAAAATAGCGTGGAAAAATGGGATAATGCAACATTCTCAGAACTCCTCCGAGTCCGCAGCTCGTGGTCGTGCGGTAGCGTTCTCGCTTCCCACGCCCGCGTTCGATTCCCGGCGGGGTCAGGGATTTTCTCTGCCTCGTGATGACTGGGTGTTGTGTGCTGTCCTTAGGTTAGTTAGGTTTAAGTAGTTCTAAGTTCTAGGGGACTGATGACCATAGATGTTAAGTCCCATAGTGCTCTGAACCATTTGAACTCCTCCGATAAGAAAACCAACACCTTTCCACTGCGGAAACACACATGAAAATAGTCTCAGATTCAGTAACAAAAAAAGCCTACTAACATTACAAGAAAGCTTCCTAATTCAATAGACATCAAGGAAATGAAAAACACATACTAAATGTCTGTACACAAGGGGGTAATCAACCCCTAACGAAACCGCCTGTGGAGATTTTGCTGCTCAGGCGGTTTCCTGTCGGCGGCGGCGTTGGCGTAAAGTATATTTAGACGATGCAGCACGGTTTATTGACAGAAAATGTTTAAAATGGAATGGCGAAGTAAAAGTATTCTATCCGCCAAAGAGAATTCATGTATATGACTCACACGTGCGTACATAATCAGCATGTGTAGTAAGAGTATTTCAGGAGGAATTTCCCGATGTTCAGGCTCCTTATCGGAGTACGAACCATCGACTGATAAATAAATTTCGTAACACGGGAAGTGTTCTTGAAGTAAAATTACTTCGTCTTCCTCGGTAAACGGGAATTTCCTATGGCTCTGTTCAGACAGCTCCAAACTTACCGAAGTTACACCCCTATAAAGCAGTGCAGTGTAAGAACCTACACCGGGAGACCCTGCCGAAGGGTTGCATTTTTATGAATGGATTTTGAATAGGATGCATGACGCACAAACTGACCCTCAACTAACTTTCTTTTCGGGTGAATCATGGTTCACCTAAGCGAATGCGTTAATTCACAAAATTACTGTTGCTGGAGTTCTGAAAGGCTTACCTAATCTACTATACAAGGCACTCCTGCATGATCAAAAAATCGGAGTGTGATGCGCTATTAGCGATGAGTGAATAACAGGTCCTTTTTTTTTTTCAGGAAACAAATTAATTGCGTTTGAACGTGATTTCGCAACGTTTCAGGCAGGGCTGTGCGACGGTGTATACACCCAACGTCTTATTACAGGAAATTTGTAACGCGTTTCAAGCTAGACGTAGCAGTAACAACATATGGCCTCCTTGTTATCTCTGGAAGCATTAAAAGTGTACAAATCAAATCCGCAATCTTTAGATGTACTTAAAACTAAAATTCGTGAAGAAATTGCTCCCACTTATCAGACGGAACTGCAAAATGTAATGAAGTGTATCCTAAAGAGGTGTCAGAAATCTTTGAACAACGAATGGAGTCAGTTCCAGCACCTCCTTGCCTTATGTAAGTCAGCAATTTACTTTTCTTTATAAGTGTTAATGTTACGTAATGGATGAACAGCTGAAATCGATCAAGCCTCGGGTAGCTTGTACAGTCCAAATGGTTGCGTAAAACTGCCGTAGTGGTGCTCTATCGCATGCCCATTCACACATTCTTGCATTTCAGGATGTAGCCATTACCCTTACCGATATTTCGGAAATCAGGTGCACTCACTTTTTCAGGACTGGGAACAGAGAAGAGTTTTCGCCGCATAAAGTGGCGCCATGTTAAGTGTGTGCCGGCGCCGCCATTAGCTGGTACGGCCTTTGTACGCCTTCCTTTGTGTGAGTGCCGCTTTTGTCCACGGAAAAAAAAAACAAAAAAAACAAATGATCGGCGCAGTGTGCGGCCGGGCAATTTCACGCTACCGGTGCGCGGACTGCGAGCAAATGGCCAAAGGAGTGTGTGTATCCAGTGTGAGATTTTGCCTGGCAGCTGGTACGGAGTGCCGATAGCTTGCTAGCTGCAAGCGGTTAAATAATATCCAGATGCAGGAAAACTTCTCTTAGGCCGTTTTCGCTCTGGTGAATCGGTCGCAGCGATTACGTCAGACATATCACTCGCCGGAAGACAGACTAGTCGCTACAACAAGGGCAGTCTACTTGCTCGAGCCATTTACGAAACGGAGTCTTGCAACCAAGTGTTGCTTTCTGCCGCGTTACTGAAAAGAAAATACGGACGCCAACGACCTCGCCAAGTACTGGGTTCATCCCATATTAATTACCAGACAAAATTGCATAGAAACTGATAAATATAGGATGACTACAGCAAGACTTTTAACGCTTTTATTTCCTGATGAGGTTTTCGGCAAATTATAGTGCGCAGAGAGGAATGTGATTCTGAACCATCGTAACAATCGAGATATTGAAGCAAATGTGGTCTTTTCAAATGGAACGATATACCTTTTTAACGATATTCGGAAGCTCTTGAAAAGTCAATTACAATGACATAGTTCTGGTTAACGCTGGCGTTACAAGTGTTCGCAAAAATATCCGAGAAAGGCGCTAAAATACAGAGACAAAGCTTCCGGAATCGGCTGCTGAGTATGAACATCGCCGAGATGCACTCTCGTACCAGGCTCAAACAACAGGAAATGTGATTCCAAATATTAACATTTGTACATCGTAAAGGTATACACACACATACAGAACGACAATACAGAACAACAATACTAAAACGGCGGTACGTATCATCTTTTGTGTTATCCTTGTTTTTTTTCCAATTGCCGTATTACGCCAAAAATATTTTTTCGCCCTCAATGGAACTGCCTGCCTTGCTGTTAAAAAAATGTAACCAAAAAAACTTTACAGGGTATCTACTTATGTGCAATTTTTCTTGTCCTTGCACTGTAGAACCCTTGACTTTTAGATATTGGATGACTCTGATCGAAAGAATACTGGCAGGAAAAATACCAAGTCCTTAGACAACATTTGCAATCTGTCACGGTATCAAAACAAGCAATGAAACAGAAACTGGGAAGATACAAAAGCACAAAATCCAACCTAATGAAGGAGTAAGGAGGGCGTAAATTGGCTACCTTCAGATTTTAGCAGGCTCCGCAACGTTCTTGCATAACATTCTTGACGCTGACGTTCCGTGACGTTCTTCTCCGTTCCGATGGTCGATGACATACGTTGTGCAATGTTTTGACGCGACGCCCAGTCCGGATCAAGCTTTGATCGTTGTGAGGTTGTGTTTCCTGCCCCCCCCCCCCCCCCCCCCCTGCAGAAGAAGACACGGCAGCCGCGGTCCTGGGATCGCCGCCCGCAGCCGTGAGTCAGCAGGCAGTGCTGCGGCCGCAGCCTTCGAGGAACGCGCGACGGTCGAGAAAAAACGTGCGCAAGGGTCTTCGGCGAAGCAACGCGAGACGCGTTGCGTCGCTCAGTCAAGGACATAGGAAAGTCACCAAGCTTCAGGTACCGCAGCTCGTACATTCTGCAAGACCGACTAGTCCATAACTAGAGGGACTGTTAACATTTAAATTCTGATAATCAAATATCAAAAAGTAATGGTTTTAAACAAAATACAAAATATAAGAGTGAGAGAACCAATTAATGGCACAACCAAATTTACATTACTTTCAGCGTCGGCGGCAGAGCGGAGTGTATATACAGCACAGTTATCTACCCGTTTGCACACTACGCTCTGAAAACAGTTCCTATCAACCTCCCTTATCAACATTTATATGGCCACATGATGTGTTGG